>NW_006790311.1:281626-291063 GCF_000442215.2 Lipotes vexillifer
GATGAAGGTTTGCCTGGGGAGAGCAAGGAGCCGGTGGGAAGGGGGGATGCATCTCACTTCCCGAAGATGTTAGAACTGGGAGGATGAGGAAGGTTGGGGCAGGAGGGGCAGCTTGCAATGACTGTCTGTGTCCTTCTCACCATGCTCCACCCTGGCCCAGCCCCCAGTGGTCCCCCCCAGGGAGTGGCAGTGGCCTTGGGGGGTGACGGCAACAGCAGTATCACTGTGTCTTGGGAACCTCCGCTCCCCTCCCAGCAAAATGGGGTCATCAAGGAATACCAGGTGCAGGGGTTGAGGAGGTGGGCGGGCTGGGGAGTGGAGGCAGAGGGAGGATGGAGGGGTTAGGATTCGGGAGGAGGGGACCTAGGACTGGCTTTGCGACTGGAGACGAGGCTGGGGGAAGAGGAGAGCGGTTTCAGAGTGCCCTCTCTGAGTTGAATTGCGCCCGGCTAAGCCCCTTCTACCATTCAGAGCTTCAAGTTTCCCCGTGAGGCCAGAAGCCACTTCTGAATCTCTAAACCCGGGTCTCGGCCTCCCCAGATCTGGTGCCTGGGCAATGAGAGCCGCTTCCATCTCAATCGGTCCGCGGCAGGCTGGGCGCGCTCGGCGGTGCTCCGGGGACTGCTGCCCGGTCTCCTCTACCGGACCCAGGTCGCGGCGGCCACCAGCGCGGGCGTGGGCGTGGCCAGTGCCCCGGTGTCGGTGCAGCTGCGTGAGTCCGGAGGGGGTGGGAGGGCGGGGCTGGGGGTTAAGGGGGGGTCCTGGGATAGCGGTGCCTCTACTCCCCTCACCTCTCTGACCCCCACAGCGTCTCCGCCGGAACTGGAGCCTGGGCTCGAGGCGGGCCCAGGGCTGGCGGAGCGGCTGGCGAGGGTGCTGCGGGAGCCCGCCTTCCTCGCGGGCAGCGGCGCCGCGTGCGGGGCACTGCTCCTCGGGCTCTGCGCCGCCCTCTACCGGCGCCAGAGGCAGCGCAAGGAGCTCAGTCACTACACGGGTGAGAGCCCGGCCCAGGGGCAGCGCGGGCGCGGGGGGGCACAAGGGCGTCGCGGAGATGGAAAGGAGGGCCTTGGAGTGGGCGGAGCCTGGAGATCCCGCCCCCCCAGGGAGGGAGGCGGGGAGGATGGAAACCGAGGAGGAGGGGCTCAACAGCTGCCGGAGCGGCGTCGGGCGAGGGGTCGCATGGGAACTCAGCCCCTTGGACAGGGGCCGGGTGCCCAAGGTGGAACCGAGAGCTGTCGGGACCTGGGCTGGGGTGGTGGGGTGACGGGGAAGATCGGGGCCCAGAGGGGGCGGGGCGGGACCTGAGTTTGCTGAGAGGAGTGAGATTTGTCCTTAAAATGCCTCGGGAAGGAGCAGGCTTTGCGGTCAGCCTCAGTAGAGAAGGGGCAAGTCTGGGGGGCGGGGGGCGGCAACTCACTTCCTGGGGGTCGGGGCCTGGCAGAGGGAGTGTGGCCAGGATCCCAGGCGATAAATTGTCAGGCGGGGTCTGGATGGAAAGGGGGGACCCGCTGAAAGGAGGAGACTTGAGTTCTGCTTCTCCCTGGGAAGGGGCGTGTCCGGAGAGATGTGAGGTCTCTTAGTTCAGAGGTTCTCAATCTTCGTTACACGCAGGAATCACTTGGGGAGCTTTAGAAAAATACTGAGGCCTGAGTCGCACCCCTAGGAATTCCGATGAAATTGATCCAGGGTACAACCCGAGTGGTGGAATTAGGACCAGGCCCAAGGAGTGGACCAGAATATGGATATTTCTGACTTTTCTCCCCATTTCCCCTCTTCTTTCTCTCACGGGTTCCTTTTCGGAAGCCTCCTTTGCTTACACACCTGCAGGTAAGACATCTCTGCCCCCGGGGTGGGGGTGGGGCAGGGTTCGGACCCCAGGTAGCCGCGCTTCTCACACTCTCCCCCTCGTCTTCCCCAGTGTCCTTCCCACACTCAGAGGGCCTGTCGGCAGCCAGTTCCAGGTAATTCTCTTAGCTCATCTCCCCAAGATGAGACCACTCCCTTCGTCCCAGGCCCAGCTGCCTCCCCGTGCTGACCTCCGCCCTCCTCTCACCGCCACATTCACCGTTACTGTCCTCCAGCTCCCATTACCCCTGCCTCCCTTACTTCGCTGGCCTCTTCAGGCTCTCTGTCCCCAGCGTTCACCTGCTGTCCCTCAGGCCACCAATGGGCCCTGGCCCTGCTCCTTACCCGTGGCTGGCAGACTCGTGGCCGCACTCATCTCGCAGCCCCTCGGCCCAGGAACCCAGGGGAAGCTGCTGCCCCAGCAATCCTGACCCAGACGACAGATATTACAATGGTGAGGAGTTCTGCTTCCCTCAGGGGTACACCAGGAGGCCCTGCACCCTCTCTCCTCCCGACCGGCTGGGGCAAACTGAAGGGGGCCAAGGGGTCCCAGTCTTGCTGAGGCTGCGTGATCCTTGGGAGGCTGTGAGTTGGGGGAGCCTCTCTCATGCCTTACCTTTACCCCGGATTGGGATAGAGGAAAAAGTGGCATCCCCTTGTGCCCTCCATTCTCCTGTTGTCCTCTATTTTTCTGTCTCTGCCCGGTCTCCTCCCCGGGCCTCCCTCTTTCTCCCCCTCAGAAGCAGGGATCTCCCTTTACCTGGCTCAGACGGCCCGGGGAGCTGCCGCCTCTGCTGAGGGTCCTGTCTACAGCACCATTGACCTGGCCGGCGAGGAGCTGCAGACCTTCCACGGGGGGTTCCCTCCACATCCCTCAGGGGAGCCAGGCGACTGGAGCCAGTATGCTCCTCCAGAATGGAGCCAGGGGAACAGTGGTAGGACTCCAGTTCCCAACACCCCCATTTTAGCCCTGAGCAGCATCTTCCCCAAAGAGTATCCTCCACCCTCCCTTCTGGGACCTAGCCCAGCACTCCTTTCTGACGCGTCTCACCTCTGCCTCTTTCCTGCCTGTATCTTGCTGTGGCCCCATCCTGCTCTCCTCAGGAGCCAGGGGAGGCAAAGTAAAGCTTCTGGGAAAACCTGTACAGATGCCCTCTCTCAACTGGCCGGAAGCGCTGCCACCCCCGCCCCCTTCCTGTGAACTGAGCTGCCTAGAGGGGCCTGAGGAGGAGCTGGAGGGCGGGTAAGGATGCGCCTTGCCTGCAGATGCCCTGTACACATGGGACCAGCCCAGGGCCTCCTGTCGGCGGAGGGCAAAAATGCTGGGAGAAGAAGGGAAGGGGGCAGTGGAAGGCCAAAGGGAGGGTATGAAGCTACTCAGTCATCCCGCCCTCCTGCCTCTTTGCCCCCAGCTCAGAGCCGGAAGAGTGGGGCCCACCAGTGCCAGAGAGGAGCCACGTGGCAGAGCCCAGCACCAGCGGGGGGTGCTTGGTCCCTCCGTCCCGAGGGGAAACCCCCTCTCCCACACCTTCCTATGGACAGCAGTCCACAGCCACTCTTACCCCCTCACCTCCTGACCCTCCCCAGCCCCCCACTGACATTCCCCATCTCCACCAGATGCCCAGGTAGGGAGGTGTATAGTACCTTGCATGTTACAGGCCCTCCGTACATATCTATTCAGTGGGTGAATGGGTGGGTGACCAGATGGATGGATGAATCTGGGGCCCAAAGGCCTCATGGCTGTATCAGGGTGCAAGTGTGATTTGGGGAGAAATGTGGAGGCTGGCAAGGTCTCTCACTCCCGACACTCATTGGAGGGACTCTGCAAGCTTCCTGGGGCATTTCAAAGTTGGCTTTCCTCGTATTCCACCAGCATGGGAGCCTTGTGGAGGACGAGCTGTGTCTTATTCATCTGAGTGTTAGGCTGATTGTTTAGCACGGTGCCTGGCACACAATAGGCACTTAATGTCTGTTGAGCAAACAAATGAAGCCTCGTGTCATTGCAGGAGGGCGCCCCTTGGGCCAAGTTCCCCTCTCAGTGTATCCCAGCCCACGCTGAGTAGCCGTGAAGGGAGGCCTGCTGGCCTGGGTGCTGATCCCACGGCCCTCCATCACAGCCCCAGCGCTGCCGCTAGTACAGCCAGCAGTGCCCCAGGTGAGTCTGTAGACCCCTCAACTGGCCTTCACCTCCCCACCCCCCGGAAGCTTGTTTCCCCTTCACCCTCAAGCCCCTTTCTTTTTTTTTTTTTTAAATAACTTTATTTATTTATTCATTTTTGGCTGCATTGGGTCTTTGTTGCTGCGCGTGGGCTTTCTATAGTTGCGGCGAGCGGGGGCTACTCTTCGTTGCGGTGTGCGGGGTTCTCATTGCAGTGGCTTCTCTTGTTGTGGGGCATGGGCTCTAGGTGCGCGGACTTCAGTAGTTGTGGCGCACGGGCTCAATTGCTCCGTGGCTTGTGGGATCTTCCCGGACCAGGGCTCGAACCCGTGTCCCCTGTATTGGCAGGCAGATTCTCAACCACTGCGCCACCAGGGAAGCCCCTAAGCCCCTTTCTTGATCCACTCTCTTACCTGCTCCTACCCCCATCTCCCAATGCCACAGGGAGAACCCGGCAGGCACCTGGGGAGATGACTCCTCCACTTCACGGGCCCCATGCCCGAATCCGGAAGAAACCCAAGGCTCTTCCCTACCGGCGGGAGCACAGTCCTGGGGGTGAGGGGGCCGTGAGCCTGGGAGGTGGTGACAGTAGGGGAAGCAGGCAGATAACCAAGGGTGAGCTCTGCGGGCTGGAGGAGGAGTGAGTGGACCCAAACCTTGGGCTGTTTGTTCAGCGCCCTCTGACGCTGGGGAGTGGGAGTGGGAGAAAGGCCGCCCGTATCCGGAGAAGCAGGAGAGCGCTGAAAACAGGTCTCTCCCCAGACTTGCCGCCCCCTCCCTTGCCGCCACCGGAGGAAGAGGCAAGCTGGGCCCTGGGGCTGAGGGTGGCGGGCAGCATGTCCTCCTTGGAACGGGAGCGGGAACACAGTGGGGAGAGGAGACTGGCGCAGGCCGGGCCCCTGGGGGCCTGGCGGGGCCCGCACCTGGATGGTAAGGAGGGCCCTGCTACACAAGAGGGTGGGCACTGGGACTGGAGCCTGTGCACTCATTTTCAACCCAGCTCACCCCTGACCTCCAGCTGGGAGGAGGTCAACATTTGCTCAACATCAAAGACACTTGTCTCTCCAGCTCTCTTTGAGCAAAATCCCCTGAAGTTCCCAAGTTGTATCCGTTCCCAGGACTGAAGCCCAGAGGAGAAAAGAGAGGGGTCCGGGCGCTCTGTCCCTCCTTTCCCAAGGCCCTCTCTGCGTGGGAGTTCCCCACAGGTTTCTGAGCACGTGTTATGTAAAGGCTGTGTGCTCCGCTTCTCCTCAGCCCCCAGGATGGTCTGCCCTCAACTCTGCTTCCAGGGCTGGGATGGTGGTTAGGGGGGCACGGGGGCAAGCAGCGATGTTCTCCCCCTGCCTGGGCCCAAATGCCCCTCTATGTCATGCTGCAGAAGAGGCCTGGCTCCCCTACAGCCGACCAAGCTTCCTGCCCCGGGGCCAGGGCACCAGCACCTGTTCCACAGCCGGCAGCAACTCTTCGAGAGGCTCCGGCAGCTCTCGGGGTTCCCGGGGCCCTGGCCGGAGCCGGAGCCGGAGCCAGAGCCGGAGCTAGAGCCAAAGGCCAGGACAGAAGCGTGGAGAGGTAGGGGCTGGGGATGGCAAAAAATGAGAGTGGAGGGCTAGGGAGCGTGGGCCACGGGATGATTAAAACTAGGAAGGCAGAGAGGTCTTCTGGGGAAGTGTCAATAGGAAGGGACCCTGTGAGTAAGGAGGAAGAGAGGACTCCTGGAAAACAGGTGACAAAGGATGAGGACAGATGACATAACAGAGGGGCCAGGCTCTGTAGAGAGCTGGATGAGGAGAGAGGCTGACCAGAAATGAGGTGCCTCCCTACTGGGTCCTGTTTGTCCCAACCAGCACCTTGCAAACCAGCCTCTCTCTCTCTCTCTCTCTCTCTCTCTCACTCTCTGTCTCTAGGAACCAAGATGACCTTTGATGAAATACCAGAAATTCCATGGGGAAGGGCGTGTCCCTGGGCCGGGAGCCTGAGCAGGAGCCCCTCCCCTTGGTGAATGAGGGCTGAGCAGAGAGGAGCAGGGAGGAGTCTCTTCCCTCTCAGCAATGATGCATGGGGCTCCCTGAGGAATTGGCCTAGAAGCCAGGAGCCAGCTCTTCCCTTGCCATCTGGGACCCATTCATAAAAAAGACAATAAAAAGAGTCTGATCAGAGCCCTGGGCCCTGTTTGTCTGGTTTTGTGCAGGATGTGGGGAGGAAGGGGGCTGCGAGCGTGTGTATATCATCTAAGCTTCTTTGGTGAAAGCACTAGGTTAGGGCAGGGCTAAGAGATGCCACCTGTTTTGCCTCCAGAAGGAGCTGAAGCCACTGTCTTCCCAGTTACAACCAGAAGGACTTTCCGAATAACCAACGGCGAGAATCTTGTCCCTTCCGAGAGCGAAGCCAGGCCCTCCCTTGGTGCCCTCCTCCCCTATCAGGAAATATACCCCTTACAATAACAGTAATTTTTAAAAACTCAAAGAAAGGAGGAGCTGATGGGGGAAATCCCAGCCAAGAAGGAAAAACAGGCTTTTTCAGACAACCACCCACACCCCCTCACCAAGGGTGTGTGTAGACAGGCACCTCTTAGCCAGATTAGGCCCAGATGTAGTTGGTTAGACTGGCAGAGAATTTTCTTTTAATTTTGGCTACGAACGCCATAGTCCCCATCACTCCCGAACCCACAGCCCACGCTACTCACTGGGCACTGAGGTCTGTTTCCTTCTCACTTGCCCAGTGACTGCTCCGGGCTCTCAGGGGATGGCCGCTGACCCCCCAATCCCAGGCTCTGACCTCTCCTGCCACTTTGACCTAAGTGTGTACAAATCCCTTTTTTCTCATTTCGTCTGCCAAATGAGGTTGGCATGTTTTCAAAAGGAATTTTACCAGGAAGCTAAAAGAAAAATAAAATCCAAAAAAGGAAAAGCAAATAAAGAGGAACGGATGTGTATCCAGAGCACTGACTCCTCATCCTGAGGTCATGACCCTGGGCATGCTCAGTAGCAACTGCCCAGCGTGTGGCTTCTGCCCCTGACCTTTCCCACCAAGCGAGAAGGATTCAGCCCTGCAGCCAGTGGTTTTCTGTGGCTCAGGCTCTGGAAGTCCTGCCCCTCCATTTCTCTGTTCTGTTTTTGTCGGAAGGGTGCCCACTAGCCAACCCTTACAAGTGGTTCTACCTTTTGTGAAACTTAGCTACTTTGTCTATTTTAAGAAACCATCTGGGACTGGTCTTTGGGGAGGGCAGCTGGGACCTCTGAAAGCAGTTGTCTTCACAGGACAAGTTGCTAAGACCAGCAGACCCCGAAAATCCCCCACGCCTCCCTTTCCTGGATTCTGCTTAAAGTCTGAAAGATGCAGGTAATTCCCCCCTTCATAACAGAACAGAAAGGAGTGACACCAAGTGTGTCAGTGAACACTTGATCCCTTTCTAACCCAGGAGCCCTCCCGAGGGTGGTGCTCTGCCGAGAGGTCTCATGATGGTGGCCCGCGGAGTGACCTCATAGAACTCAAGTCATCGTAGCTTTATGGTATCAAATTCCTTAAGCTTATAGTGACAACGGTATGAGGAGGGTGTATTTGTCCCACGTTCGTCACTCTTCCTTCACCTTCCTCCCTAGACTCATCCTGAACCCTTTGTCTTGGTGCTGAGATAGGGCCTCACTGCCTCAGTGGAGTCTCTCTTTATGTCCCTTCATGGTGTGTTTGGGGAGAGAGTTAGGAATGGTCCAGAAAAGGCAGAGAGGGGAGGCCCTGAGATGAGAAGCTCCTTCCTCCACAGCCCTCTCCCATGAGCCACTGTTGTCCTCCAGGCAGACATTCGGCCCCTCCACTGCCCGTGATCCAAGTGGGTGGGGAGATCAGGATTTAGGGCCGCTTCTTAGGCCCAAATGACCTGGCTGTGGACGTGGATGAAGCAGTGGGAAAAGCAAGGGCTGGGAGTCAGGTGGAGATGATGTTTCCCCCCGGGGGCTCCAGGTCCGCTTTGTTCATATTTTGTTTTGCTTTCGTTTGATTTCACAATCCGGGACGGAGAACTCTGGAGGCTGGGAGAGGTGGACCCCGACTGCAGAGAAGCAGAGGTCAAGACCCACAGTCCACAGCCCAGGCTGGTGGCTGACAGGGGAGAGGGTTCTGATTCTCCTCTTGGCAGTCTCGGGATCAGTTCACGAGGAGTCTGTAGGAGAAGTTGAAGGAGGATGGATGTATCCCCCAGCTCCTCAGCTCTCCTGCCAGACCCCAGGTGCCCTCTTGACCGCATCCCACTGCCAGGAACCCCTGCAGTCAAGATCGCCACATCAGCTAGCCAGCCAGACGCTTACCGCCGGCCTTGGGCGCAGAACAGCTGAGTTGACTTCTCTGGGACGAGATCCGAGAGGTGGAGGGCCAGGGAGGCAGCCCCCTTCCCAGCCACTGGGTGTGGTTTTTCTCCATGTCCTCCAACCACTCTGACCTCCACTCCCACGGGGGCAGGGAGAGGGCGGAGTTCAGGAAGAGGTCATCCCGGGGGGAGGGAGGTGACAAAGCATCTGTCAGGGAGGGTAGAGGTATCTGTGGAGGGTTGTCCTTCACCCTTATGGACCAGTTTAGGGCAGAAAGCTTGGGGCTGCTTAAGGCATACACCCAACCCTAGACATAACCCAGCCCCACTCGGTCCATCACCCCCAGTGGCCACATCCACAGGAGCCTCCGCCCCAGGGAAAGGAAGATGTCCATTGGTTTCTTCAGAGAGAACAGCTTGAGCTCTTTTGTCCTAGCCCAGCCCTGGCCTTCTGTCCTAGGTAATCCTTGCTCTCCTATCTACCACAAGCCTGACTGCTTTCTTTGGGGGGCAAAATGTAGAGTTAGGGTTCGTAAGATGGGTCTAGGGGATCTAACAGAGTGTCTGAGGAAGGGCACTCCAAAGGGCCACGGGGAGCCCTGACTACCTTCTGTTGATTTGGGGATGATGGTCCCACCTGCTAGACATGTGAAACAGGCCGCCCAGTCACTTCCCACCCTGCCACACACAGGACAGGAAGAAGGCCTTGACAGCACAGGGGGGCGCATGCGAGAAAACAGAACTTCCCACAGTGGGGACGAATCTGAGTCACTGGGCTGGGGAGCAACCTTTCCTGCAGACCCACATCTGGTTAAGAGGGTCCTGGAGGTAGCAGAATGGACTGTACAATCGGCTGCCTCTGGGATTTTAACTTGAACAATTTATCCTGTTCTGGTAGGTGACCTTGAGCAAGTTGATAAAGCTGTTGGACTTACAGTTTCTTCATTTGGAAAAGAATGATGAAGAATATTCTTCAGAGAGTTGTTGTTAATATTGAGTGTATGTAAAGCACTTATAGTGCCTGGGACATAGTCATCCCTCAATAAAAACTAGCTGTTTGGGCTTCCCTGGTGGCGCAGTGGTTGAGAGTCCGCCTGCCGATGCAGGGGACACGGGTTCGTGCCCCGGTCCGGG
>NW_006790311.1:291435-293838 GCF_000442215.2 Lipotes vexillifer
AGAGCCTACGACAGGAGAGGCCCCGCGTACCCCAAAAAAAAAAAAAAAAAAAACAACAAAACAACTAGCTGTTTTAGGGATGACGACCACGAAGACGATGCTTAGGATGCTTTTCCTCTTGGTTGGGGAGAAGCTGTGTCCGCTCCAGGGGGTGGGGATGAGGAGGAAGACAGTGATCTCACGTACCTGTGAAGACGCAGTCTGCCTCCCTGGGCTCCAGACCAAAGCCAAAGCTGTCCGCAGCCACTGCCAGGGCCCGGGCGAAGTGGGCGTCGGCGAGGAAGGAGCCATCGGAGGAGCTGACCAGGCTGGCTCTGGCGCTGGGGGCGTTGTCCTCAGAGGCTGAGCCCCAGCCATTGGCCAAGGAGCCCTCGCTGGGGGTGGGGGTGGGGCAGGGCCGAGGTGGGCACAGCAAGCCCCTCACCTCGGACCCCACCCCCCCTCCAGGCCTGCCCATGTCCACTAGCTCCGAGGCCGTCGGGACGCTGATGTAGCCATAGGTGATGGGGGGTGAAGGAGCCCTTGGCATTGGAGAGACACTGTTCCTAGGAAGAGGCGAAACGGGGGAATGGGACGCTGTGTGTGTGGGGGGGCGGGGCGTGGAGTGGCAGAAACAGCCCTGTTGAGGAGGGTGGAGGCAGCAGACGCAGGCATACTCCTGTCTCGCGCTCCTATCTGTATGCTTTGGTTCCCCCTCTGGCCACTCACCTGGGGGTCTCCTCACCCTCACTGAGCTCCAGGCACAGGGCCACCTCCTCAGGGGTCAGCACACTGTCTTGATCCTCCCCCAGGGACGACAGTGATGAGCTGGACAGGCAACTGGATGCTGGGCTGGGACCAGAGAGGGAAGAGGCCTGGGGACTGGAGGGGCTGGGGGGACTGGAGGGGATAAAGGCGGGGACGGGGACTGCTGGCAGTGGGGGGCAGGAGGGGGCTTGGGGCTCCACCGAGTGCCTGATTGGGGTAAGATGGCAGGATGGTTAGTGCCGTCCTCCTGGCCCCTGCCACCCCTCCCCCAGCCCCGTCCACGCTCAGCAAACACCCCACACCTCCAGTGCCCAGCCCTGCGTCCTGACCCCATGCCCTCTTACTGGGTCTGTTGACTCTGAGTGGGGGGTCCACGAGGAGGGAGGGGTGCTGCGGGGAGAGGGTGAGTCACCAGCTCACTGGGGGAGCCGAGGAGCTGTGGTCCCAGGGCCCGCCAGGCAACCAGGGCCCAGGGCACAACTCCTGGGGAACGACAGGCTGGGCGTGAGATAGCAGAACCCCCGTCAGCCCTGGGCCCCAGTTTGCCTGTCTATCCAGCCCCTCAGAGTCCTATCCGCACCCAGCCAGCCTCCGCAGGGACAGGAGAAGCCCCACACCCTGCCTCAGCCCCTCACCTGCCTCGCAGCACCCTCCTCTCACCTGGGCTTCGGGAAAGGTTCTTGGAGCCTCTGTTGCCCAACTCACAGGCCCAGAGCTCCACAGGGTGGCTGGCCCGGAGCAGCGGGGAGCTGTTGGCCTGGTGCAGCTCTGCAAAGCAAAGAGTCGGTGGCTGGAGGCCAAGCCTGGGTGTGCCTTGCAGACCTCAACCACAGGCTCTATCTTCAACTTGGTCATCCAGTTAAGCTTTAGGGTTCTTGAACCCAGAGGGAAGAGGGAAGAACCTCTCTCCATCCAGGCAGCTGTGATATAATGGAAGGAGCACTAAGCTTGGAGTCAAAACACCTGCACTCATAGCCTGGCTCAGCCACATATGAGTTGTGTGACCTCAGCTAAATCCGTTAACCTTTCTGAGCCTGTTTCATTTGTCAACAACCACTGCAAAGCATGGTTTGGCCAGTTAACTAAAAAACAGATTGGAAAGTTCCCGGCACCTAATAGATATATTAAAAAACAACTGTATTTCTCTTTACTGTACACATTCCAATTTCCTGATCTCTATACCCTCACATTGCTACCTACTCTCATGAATTTTGCCTCCGTGAAGGCAAATACTCCTTCTTTTCTTCGAGAGAATCTGTTAATTTCCACTTCTCACATTGCAAATATCTCACATGGCTCTGGATAGCCTTGCCCTGATAAACCCAAGTGTCTCTCACTTGGAGAGATGGGTTGGGCTGTCAAGTTGAGCTGAATGAGGATGACAAAACCAGGGAGCTCCAGACCATGTCAGGTGTGACGGGAGAGAGTCAGCTGTTGGGAAGAGGAACTTTAAAATAGGAAGATGTGGGCTTCCCTGGTGGCGCAGTGGTTGAGAGTCTGCCTGCCGATGCAGGGGACACGGGTTCGTGCCCCGGTCCGGGAAGATCCCACATGCCGCGGAGTGGCTGGGCCCGTGAGCCATGGCCGCTGAGCCTGCGCGTCTGGAGCCTGTGCTCCGCAACGGGAGAGGCCACGACAGTGAGAGGCCCGCGTACC
>NW_006790311.1:294088-298995 GCF_000442215.2 Lipotes vexillifer
AAAAAAAAAAAAAAAAGGAAGATGTGTTGGTCTCACCCAGGGAGGCAATGCCCTGCCTGTGGATATTCAGTACGTGTTGAATGAATGAGTGAATGGATGGATGATATCAGAGATGCAGGTTTAAACACAAGGTGAGAAGAATCATGTACAAGATGGCAGCTATCATCAGGCCCATGTGGCCACTTAGGAGACAGGGCTCTGCGTGAACTGTGACAGTACAGAAGACCCGGCTGTGTGCAATGACTTGGTCAGGCCAAAACCAAAATGGATCTCAGTTTAAACCAGAGAGGAGCAGAATAATAAAGGGAAAAGGATTTTCCCAAGACCAGGAACAGGAGAACATCAAGCAAAGGAGAAAAGAAACAGCCTTCAGGTTAGTGTCACATGATCAGAAGCCCAGTTAGGAAAGGGGACCGGAGACCAGGCAGGACTCTCAAGACAGAGCTGGCTAGTCAGTCCGATTTCAAAGATCTGGGGCAGGTTCAAAGCAGGGAAAAGGCATTCCTCAAGAATCCATCTGGACGCTAGGAATCCATGTACAGTAGCCAGACCTTCTGAGCCACTGGGATGAAAAGCCACACAATGGCTAGACTTCCTCCATCAAAGTTTCCTTTTGTAGTTTGGCTGGTTTGGTTTTTACTCATTTCCTTTAATTGTCATATGACTCAGGGAGTCCTGGAGGCCACCTTTGGGTGCTCCAACCCTGCTCTCATGACCTTTGTCCTGTCCTGTGCCTAGCTTCTTGACTAAGCTCAGAAATGGGGGCATCTGGGCTGCACAACCACTGGTGGTGCAGTGGTTGAGAGTCCGCCTGCCGATGCAGGGGACACGGGTTCATGCCCCGGTCTGGGAAGATCCCACATGCCGCCGAGCAGCTGGGCCCGTGAGCCATGGCCGCTGGGCCTGCGTGTCCGGAGCCTGTGCTCTGCAACGGGAGAGGCCACAACAGTGAGAGGCCTGCGTACCACAAAAAAAAAAAAAAAAAAAAAGAAAGAAAAAGAAAAAGAAATGGGGGCACCTGTTGTTTATGTTGGTTTATGTGGAAAGGGAAGGAAAAAGGCCATACTCATCCCTGCTCCTATCATTTCCTCTAAAGGATTCTGGTAACAAAAAAACCCTCCTTCCACCTTGCTTGGAATTACTTGAATTTAGTTTCAATATTATTTGAATTAAACTATACAGTAAACATGTTATCAGGGTTAGGTGGAATCTTATTGGGCACACCTGAATTGCGATAAATATTTGTTTGAATTAATTATTTAATGAGGCTATTCAATGTATTGATGATATGTATCAGCAAAGTGAACTGAGAATAAGATATAATGAATTAGACACGGGAGACAGCAGTTGTGAGATTATTAGTCACAGAGGAAAAAACCCAACTAAGTTCAGATAATAAGAAAAAGGGGACTTCCCTGGTGGCACAGTGGTTGAGAATCCACCTGCCAACGCAGGGCACACGGGTTCGATCCCTGGTCCGGGAAGATCCCACATGTCGCGGAGCAACTAAGCCTGTGCGTCACAACAACTTAGCCTGCGCTCTAGAGCCCATGAGTCACAACTACTGAGCCTGCGTGCCACAACTACTGAAGCCCGCGCGCCTAGAGCCCATGCTCTGCGACAAGAGAAGCCACCGCAATGAGAAGCCCACGCACCGCAACGAAGAGTAACCCCCGCTTGCTGCAACTAGAGAAAGCCCGGGCGCAGCAACGAAGACCCAATGCAGCCACAAATAAATAAATAGATTTATTTAAAAAAAAGAAAAGAAAAGAAAAGAAAAGAAAAAAGAATAAGCAAGTCAAGGGGGTAGAGGACACTGAGAGAGCCTGCCAGTTTTAGAAGACAAGGAATCAGCAGTCTTTTGGACCAACTGACAGCAGTAGAGGAGCTCCATGCCTCTGAGATCTTGCTGCCGCTGCAAAGAGCCAGAGGTAGGCCAAGTGTCCACCAGCCCAGGGGAGTCACTGTTCTCAGCCCATCCTGGGCAGTGGTGGGGTGGTGCCGGGTGAGGAGAAAAGGGGGTGCAGTGAGGACCTAGATCTCTGAGTGAGGTTAGGAAGCTTCATCTCAGAATTGGAACCTTCTTAAGAATTGAGTGTAGGGCTTCCCTGGTGGCGCAGTGCTTGAGAGTCCGCCTGCCGATGCAGGAGACGCGGGGATGCCCTTGGCCAAAAAGGGCGTATGCGTTTTTTCCTGAATATATTCAAGAAAAAACGCATACGCGCTTTTTGGCCAACCAAGCAAGCTTGCAACGGAAATCTACGCTACAACGAACCCTCACTTCCCCCCGGTCAAAAAGGCCATCTGAAAAAAGTGTAAAATCCAGAAAGGCAGGAAAATTGCTCACCTTTTGTGGGGTAGTATTAATGTTCTCAGACAGGGTATACATTATATTCAAATCAGTGTGGTTATCCACAGAAAAGCTAGTTTTTTTTTTTTTGCGGTACGCAGGCCTCTCACTGTCGTGGCCTCTCCCGTTGCGGAGCATAGGCTCCGGACGCGCAGGCTCAGCGGCCATGGCTCACGGGCCCAGCCACTCCGCGGCATATGGGATCTTCCCGGACCGGGGCACGAACCCGTGTCCCCTGCATCGGCAGGCGGACTCTCAACTACTGCGCCACCAGGGAAGCCCGAAAAGCTAGTTTTTAAATGAGACTTCTGCAACCTCTTTTTAGCTGGTATTTCATTATCACAGATGATTTCTGATGCAATAGCTCTGAGGCAAAGCTGGAAGGGATGCCACAGCCTGGCTAATATTTAGAGTCATAAAATTCTGGATATTGGACAAGCTCTTAATTACTCTGAATCCATCTTTGTCTTAATAAAAGTTGGATTATATCCACTTAACAAAACTGGCTGTTGAACATTTGTAAATCTTACTAATCAGTACAGGAGGCTCAGGAAGACAGCAGAGAGAGTGCAGACAACATTCAGAAACAGGAGAAAAGAGTCAGCGAGAGAACAGAATTTCCCAAGGGTGCTCCCAGAGAGATTCAGAGTAGCCTTTGGAAGCAGACCATTCTGGCTTCCAATTTGAGATCTGCAGCTTATGGACATGGAGTTTTGAACAAGTTACCCAATTCTGATCCTCTTTCCCAATCTTGTAAAATTAGAGAAATAGCACCTAGACAATATGTTGTGAGGATTAAATGAAATAACAAATATAAGTAAAGCACCTCACATAGAGTAGTTGCTAAAGAAACAGAGATTATAATTATTTCTCTCTAGAAAGTCAAAGCAGGTAGCTGGAAGTCAGGAGAAAAATCTGGACAGAAAGGAAATACTCATTCTCTGGGAAGCCAGTTGGAGGTGGGTACCTGGGCAGACCCATATATCGTGCACGTTCATAGTACATATGGACACAGTGTGTAGTAGAGAGGTCATGAGTGCCTGAGGCTTCGGGGTAGCACTGGTTACACCCCTCCAGGTTCTAGAATTATCTGTGTGCTGGTCAGGCACTTTCATTAGACTTTGAGCTCGTAGAGAGCAAGGATTATATCTGGTGTTTCTGTGTCCCCCGTCTGGCATACAGTGGTGCTTATTAAATGTTTGCTGAGTTGAGCTGGCTGCAGAAACAAGGCTCACTACTGGTGTGGCAAAACCCAAGCAAGAGCACGGTGTAAAGGAAAGCTAAGGCCAACACACTCCGGGCTGGGTGCATGGTGATAGGCGTCCATCAGGACAACTGTGAGTGGGGTGTGGCCCACACCCGGCGTCGAGGCCACCCCATGCTCTCTCCTGTCCCTCCTACCACCCGATTCAGGCTGTCCAACCTCCCATCCTTACCCTGCTTTTTTTTGGCCTTCCAAGCCTCTGCAGGGGCCAGAGACAAGCGCGGAGAAGAGAGGCCCCTGCGGCCGCAGAGGCTGTCTGAACTGGGCCAGGGACTGGAGAGCCTGGCCAGCTGGGGTGTGAGACGCCTGGCAGCTGGGGCCTGGGGACTTGGCCGGGCTGGGGGGCTGGAAGGCAGCTCATTGATGAGGGAGCCATAAAAAGTGCTGGTGTCGGGAAGCAGGGGCACACCGGGGCTTCGGGGATCCCAGGAGATCACTGCAATAAAAACGACAGGAGGAATTATGGTGAACGCATCCCACCCATGCCCCCCCCTTCTCCAGCCCTGGGACCCCTGCTCCACTGCCAGGCCCATCCCACCCCCTCGGGACATGCTCACAGGAGCGACGACTGTCTAGTGGATCCCGGGGGTCCACTCCCAGTCGGCTGCTGAGACTGCTGCTGCTGCTGAGGTCCCGAGAGCCAGAGGTGGAGCGCCAAGTGTCTGCCAGCCACGGGGAGTCACTGTGATCCATCCTGGGCAATGGAGGGTGGGGTGGAGGGAGAACAAGATTGGCCAAAACCTCCAGCTCAGCGGGTAGCAGAAGGGGTGGGGTGTTATTCTCACTTCAGGGGAAGTTCAAGTTGCCCAGAGCTAGGAGGTATCAAAGAGAGATAGCTATGGGCTGAGACAGAAGAACGCAGACCTGGAGCCAGATGTGCTGCAGCCTAGCTATGCAACCCTGGGCCACTCAGTCTATTAGCCTCTCTAAGCCCCTTTTTCTCCATCTGTAAGATGGCAACAGTAAGGCCTTCCTTACAAGGCTGATGCTGTAAGTTGAGATGAAGAAATGTGAGATGACTCAGCCAGCAGAGCAGGAGTTTGCTACCTGAATGTTGGCTTCTCTACATCTAGCCTGGTTCCCTTTGAATGGGACACCATGCGGCAGGGATCAGACCAAAGCACTTTTGTGCCTAAAACCTTCAGTGGCTCCCCATTTACCAAGATAGAGCCCAGCTGCCTAGCATGGCTAACAGGGCCCTCGTTGGTGTGGCTTCCAGCTCCTCAGTCTGTGCTCTGACCCATCCCACACAGTATGCCCCAGCCAGACCAAAAGGCTTGTCTTTCCCTATGA
>NW_006790311.1:299103-333721 GCF_000442215.2 Lipotes vexillifer
CTTTCCCTATGCAACAGGCTATTTCTTGCTGTTCCCTGTGCCCTTCGCCTTCTAACTGTCAGGGTAAATGTGAAATCCTCTTCCTCCCATAGTTCCCCCCCAGCCCCTTCTTTGTACTTGCACATGTTTCTGCACTCCCAACTCTGGATTGCATTTATGCTTGCGTGGCTGTCTCTGCTAGACGGAAGCTGTTCTAAAGGAATGAATCAACAAAGTGATCAGAGTGGAATCTCCCTCAAGGAGAAGGGAGCCAGAGAAAGTTTGGGGCAGAGCAGACTAAGCCCAGGAGGTAGCTGGAAGGGAAAGACCAATGAGCACAGAACGACGCAGGAACACAGCACCAGCCAGCACAGAACCTTGCTCTGGGCCGAGAAACTGACAGCAAAATGGTAGAGCTGGATGTGTCTCACACATAGTAGGTGCTCGATAAATTCCTGTTGAAAGATGCAGACCCGGAATGTGAAATCTCCCAGAGGAGATCTAATGAGATAAAGAGCAGGAGAAGGTGGGCAGAGATGAAATGGTTATTTAGTGTAAAATTCAGCCAGTAGGAGAAAAAAGGATGTTTTCTTTTTTAGTGTCGTGTCTCATAATGGGAGACTTGCTCTGGCAGCCAAACGCGCTTGGAGCAGTTGTACCTGCAGGCGGGCTCCGTTGCTGAGAACAAGGAGTAAGAATCCATCAAGCAAGGGCAGAGCGCCCCCTGCTGGAACTGTGGGTGGATTATCGCGAAGGAAAGATGCTTCCGTGGGTAGGTGATTTCCTGTACCCAAAGGGACTACTAGGGAGATGCTGAGTGTACAGAGCACATTAGAAACCAGACTGGTCCTCCTGTGCTAGTTATTCTCCACCTAGCAGAACGAGTCAGCAGGAGAGCGCAGTAAGTATTAATGAGAGCTTGGTAACAAGAGCACTGGATTAGGATCAGAAGGCAGCTACTAGCTGTGTAGCCTTGGGCAGTCACCTGAGTCATGAGTCATCAGTTTACTCACCTTGTCAAGTGGTGTGATAGGAACATTAATGAAAGAAATTAATTCTCACTTGAAGTTCAAGGGAAATTCAGGTACTAGGATGCCAAATTGCCTGGCAGTAGGCAAGACTAGTACTCCGGCCAGCTCTCCATCCCAGCTCCACTGTTCCTCGGCCCCTCGGCCCCTCCCTCACCTCAGGCCCTTTCTTCTCTCACCTGTGTTTTAGGATGGCATCCTCACTGGTATGTCTGTACAGACCTGGGAGAGGGCAGGAGGAAGGGTCAGCCCAGAGTCTCCAGCACCTGGCTAGTGGTCTAAACTCCTGTAGCGTTCTGGCTGGACCCAGGGATGGCCTGATCACCTGGGAGTCCACTTCACCTTCTCACCTGGGCCCAGGTGCACCCCAGCTCGGCGCCGGCGGTGGATGCACACGGCGGTGCCCAGCAGCAGCAACCAGAGCACAACACCCCCGCTGGCAATGACCTCTGGCCGCCTCAAGGCCGCCCTCAGCTGCTCCAGGGTCCACGGGCCTTGCGCACTGGGTTCCTGGGCAGCTTGCTCCACGGTCTGCTCTGTATGGGAATTTGAGCTCAGGGGGAGGGGTGGGAATTTGAGCTCAGGGGGAGGGGGCGGCCGAGGCAGTGAGGGTGGGGCAGACGAGCGGGGAGGAGCCGGAAGCGAGAGCCGCAGGGAGAGAGGAAGGCGGAGATGGGGCCTGAATGGGTTGGGGTGGGGCCGGTGGGCACTGTCCTCACCTAAAAGGAGGCAGACAGGGCTGCTGGGCTGCCCAGCCCCAGCCCCAGTGACTGCGGCCACTTGTACGCAGTAGGAACCTGGCATGCGGGTGGCGATCTCCAGCCGGGTCTGCTCACCCGCCACCGTCCAGTTGGCCGGGGGCAACGAGGTGTTGCCCAGGCTCCAGACCTGAGGCGCAAACAGAGGGGAGCTCACCCACTGGCACCATCCCAGCAGCTCAGCCCTTCCTCTTGGGGATCAGACTCTGGGCGTGTGGCCACCCTGTCCTGCCGTTCACCTGGGGACGCCCCCTCGCATGCACCCTCACGTCCTATTTCCTCCTCCCCCCACAGAGTGGGAGAGACTTCTCTCTAGACCGACAGCCCAGGGACAAAAGTAATCTGCCGAAATAGGCGAAATAGGCGTTAGACCCGTGGTTCACAAACGACGTTCACAAACGTCAGCGTGCTTCAGGATCACCTGGAGGATTTGTTAAAATCCAGATTGCCGGGTCCATCCCCGACTTTCTGATCCACAAGGCCTGGCAAAGGACCTAAGGACTTGCATTCTAACAAGTTCTCAGGTGATGCTGATGCTGCTGGTCCAGGAACCACCCTCTGACACCACTGCCTTAGTAAGTTTTCCTTGCTTCTCTGCCCAAGTACCATTTCATAGTGCCCAGAGCAAGTGTCTACAGGACGCCAGGGAAGAGGGACCTCCTGGCACCACTAGGAAGGGGTGTGTCAGTTTGTGGAGGGTACCTGGTAGCCACGGATGATGCCATTGTGGTTTTCAGCAGGTGGTGGGACCCAGCTCACGAGGACACTGCCGTTGCCAGGTTTTAGGGTCACCTCCTGGGGAGGGGCACTGGGCACTGGGGAGGGGGCAGGGAGAGAGGCTGTAAGGGATGCTGAGGGAGAAGGCTCTAGGGAAAAGAGCTGGAATGGGACACAGGGTCAGAGCCATACTGATGAGACTAAGAGGCTTTCTCAGCTCTGCTTGCTGAGCCAGGGCAGGAGGGAGCCCAGGGGTGGGACCCACCATCCGCCCGGCTAGAGTGGGACAAAAAGGGGCTGGGGGTATATTGTTGGGTTTGGGGGGCATCTGTCCCTGACCTTGTTCGGGCAGCCTCAGGAGCAGCACGTTGCTGTCGGGGCCTTGAGCCCGCCCGGAGGATGGTCTCACTTTGAACTCGTAGTCCTGGCCCCACTGGAGGCCCTCAAGCTCTGCGCTCTGCCAGCCAGCCAGCAGGGCCTCTGCCCACGGGGCTCCCTGGCCTCCGGGGGCAGCCGGTGTCCTGAACAGGGCCGTGTAGGACTGAGCAGGTGCAGCAGGGCCGCTCACCTGGGAAAGAGCCCAGAGGGAGAGGAGCGCTCAGGGCTCTCGTGACCAGCCCTTTCTAGAGCTGTGACGGGCTCCAGCCCAGGTCCTGGGCCTCACCTTCCAGCTGAGCCACACAGCAGGACCAGGCTTGGTGCCCTTCGCAGGGTCTGGGTTCAGCAGGGTCACGTTTTCCAGCTGAATGCGCACAGCCAGAAGCTCCAGGGGCTCCTTGTGGTCCTGGGGCTCTGTGGGGAGCACAGGGCTGGGGTGCGGCCCATAGGCCAGAAAGAAGGAATTGGGTGGAACACCCCTCGGCCACAGAGGAGCCAGAACTCGTCCAAGTTGAGAGCACTCCGATTTCTATTCTAGGACTGGGGAACCACCCCTAAATGGGGTCCCTGCCGCTCTGACCCTGATCCCAGGTTCCGCTCCCACATCCCCTAACCCCAGCCAAAACCAGACCACACCACCCTAACTGGAGCCCCCGACCTTGGCCCTGACCGCCCTCCCCTTACCTTGGACAGACACCCTGGCTGCCCGGCTCTCCCGTCGTCCTGCACTGTTGGTGGCCACGCACATATAGGTCCCTGCGTCACTCTTCTCTGCTCTTGCCATCAGCAGGGAACCTCTGGACACCTGTCAGGACCAGGTGCGTTGTGAAGTGTCCCCTGCGGGGAGGGCCTCTGAGTGCAGAGGGAAGTCTAAGGCCTCACCGCCTCCCCTTCCTCAAATTCTGCAGGGGACATTGGGCCAGGGGGCGGGTCAGTCCCTCGGATGTGCACAGTTGTGGCCAGGACAGGGGGAGGCGTGGGGAAGTGGGTTACACTCACCGAGTGCCGCCCTGGCTGCAGGGCCAGGGGTTTCCCATCCTTCCACCATGAGACTGTGGGCTCTGGGTGGCCCCAGGGCGGCCCACACTGCAGAATCACCTGCTCGCCCACCGTGGCCACCGCGTCCCGAGGCTGGACCTGGAAATCTTCCCGAAGGACTGTGGGGAGGAGGGAGGGTCGCAGAGGGCGGGACCCAGTCCCCACATCCAGGTCCCGCCTTGGCGCCTCCCAGCGTTCTGCATTACCTGCCTTTCTGCTGCCTTGAGCTCCCTCTTCAGAGCCCCACCTCCCCGGTCTCCCATCTAGGACCACCCCCAACCCAGGTCTCCCCGCCCAGGGCTCACCAGCCACAGACAGCCGAGCGCCCCGGCTGACTGCCGTGCCCAGCCGGTTGCTGGCCTCACACGTGTAGACACCCAGGTCTGTGGACAGGGCCTGGTCATTGTGGGCACGTCCCCGGGGAGGGGGCCGCAGCAGCAGGAGGGTTCCGTCAGGTAGGAGGTGGTGAATGTCTGGGGGCACCATGCTCAGGGGATGCCCATTCAGCAGCCAGCGGATGGTGGGAGGCGGCTGGCCTGAGGCCTGGCAGCTCATCTTGGCCGGGCCAGGGCCCTGGAGCAGCTGGTCCTCAGGGTGGACGAGGATCTGGGGTGGGGAGTCCTGAGCCATGCCTCCTGGGAGAGGAAAGGAGGTGCAGCCCAGTCTGACTGCAAATAGGGCCCCCAACTCCCTGTACGCCTCATCTTCCTCCTCTTGCCTGAAGATCAGTTCCCAAATAACACGCTAGCTGGGAGGGGAGAAGACCAGCATGCGCGCGTGGCACCCAGGTGAGGGCCAGTGGAGCTCTCAGTCTGTCTGTCTCATACTCAACATCACCATCATCATCATCATCACCGTCGTCTCTGGTACCCCCCACTGCAAAAGGGAAGCAAAGGAGCAAGGGGGTCTCCTCGCTGCCTTGGCCAGGCCTCAGATCACCGGAGCAGAGCGTGGGCTAGGCGTAGGGAGGGCCACACTCACCTGTGACGAGCAGAAGCAGGAGAGGCAGGGGCTGGCGGGCCCCAAGGAGGCCTACTCCTCCAGAGCCCATGGCTGCCCTCAGGCCTCTGTCCTTGTCTGTAGCACTTTGTCCTACTGCTCTGAGCTCACAGCGGAGGGAAGGAGGGGCGGGCGCGGCAGCAGTGGTGGTTGTTTGTGACCGAGACTCTGCCCCAGGAGGGAAGCGGCTTTGAGGAAACCGATGCTTCCTGCCTGGCCCTCAGTGCCTTGGAGAATTGGGAGGAGACCAGAGGAGAGAAAGTCTCTGACCTTGATCCTTTAGTCATAACCTCTGACTCCAAGCCCCGCCCTAGGGTTTATCTTGTGATCTAGTCTAGGATTTCTTAGAGGTAATCCTCAGCCTAACCATAACTTCAACCACTGTTTTGATCCTTTACCCCAAGCCTCTATTGAACCCTTGAATCTCAATCCCAATCCTTTGGCTTCCAAGCGACCCCCTGCTAGAGTGGCATGAAAACCCAGAGGTGGAATCTCAGGGCACAGTATTCTGAAGCTGAGGGTAGAGGAAAGCAGGCCCCGGAAGCCAAGTGCGGGGAGCAAGTGTGTGTTGTCATGCCCCGGCCCATTTCCCGGGGAGAGGTCAGGGTGGTAGGTCAGAAGACAGGGAGATCACAGGCTCTTGTCTGGGAGATGTCCACTCTGTGTGCCTAGTCAGCCCAGAGACAGATGAGATAAGCTTCTGGGAGACCTCGGGCAAGTGACTTAACCCCTGAAAGTCAGTTTCCTTTTTTGTAAAGTGAGAATAATAATAATTCATAATAATAATAATAGTTCCTACCTTGAGAGCTGGAGTAAGAGTGAGAGGAGATAAAGCATAAAATCATCTAGTACAGTGCCTAATGCATGGTAAGTGATTAGTAAAGCTTAGCCAATATTGTGATGTATTTTTTTTTTTTTTTTTGGTGTTTTTTTTTTAGAGACAGATGAGATAAGCTTCTGGGAGACCTCGGGCAAGTGACTTAACCCCTGAAAGTCAGTTTCCTTTTTTGTAAAGTGAGAATAATAATAATTCATAATAATAATAATAGTTCCTACCTTGAGAGCTGGAGTAAGAGTGAGAGGAGATAAAGCATAAAATCATCTAGTACAGTGCCTAATGCATGGTAAGTGATTAGTAAAGCTTAGCCAATATTGTGATGTATTTTTTTTTTTTTTTTGGTGATGTATTTATTTTTATGCACATCCCATCATTGAAACTATTTGAGCATCCTTGGCAGGGATATTTTTCAGGCCCTGGAAAGGTGGTTGGAGTACATGACCTTTAAGAGTTTTTCCAGGGCTTCCCTGGTGGTGCGGTGGTTGAGAGTCCGCCTGCCGATGCAGGGGACACGGGTTCGTGCCCCAGTCTGGGAAGATCCCACATGCTGCGGAGCGGCTGGGCCCGTGAGCCATGGCCGCTGAGCCTGCGCGTCCGGAGCCTGTGCTCCGCAACGGGAGAGGCCGCAGCGGTGAGAGGCCCGCGTACCGCGAAAAAAAAAAAATTAGTTTTTCCAGCCCTGAAACCTCATGTCTATAGCAGACAGGACTGTAGCTTGTGAGCCTGCAATGTCAGTGCTCACCCCGCTGCTCCCCACCCCCTGCCTAGAGAGATGCTGCTGTCCCCTCTCAGAGCCCAGCTCCTGTTTACAGGTCTCTTCCTTCCAAATCTGGAATCTCAGACATTTCCTGGAACTGTTCCCGGAAGGCCAAGGCCAGGCTCTGGAGGCTCAGCGGAAGAATGTCCAGCCTTTGTTCCCCATTGTTCCTGGCCAGCTCCTTTGTGGGGCCCCTAACCCAGCCGACTCCCTCCCTTCCTCCCCCTTCTCAGCCTGGCCTCCGTCGGTGCCAGCTGCAGCCACGGCCCTCACAGCCTAGGCCTCCGTCACTCCTTCTCTTTCCCCTCAGATGCAGAGCAAGACTGATTAAGACAGTTAGAGCAAGAGAATACTGTGGTCTCTCCACACTGGGCATTTCCAAGGGGTAAAAAATTGATTTCAAGTAACAGAGTGACAGAGCTGGAAGAATAGGAATTGGGGTCAGAGAATAGAGCTTTGGTATTTCAGAAGCGGAGAAGCTAAGAGCAGTGACAAACTCCATGGCGCGCGCCTGGGCGTATGTGTGCCAGGCATAGTGGAGTAGAATTTATGGGGTCAGAGTGATGAAGGAGGTATTCACATGGACCCTGAGGTCAGCCAAGGGTGAACAAGAAAGGGCGTGGTGGGACAGATGGATTTACTGCACGTCTAGCCAATTTGGGATTTCCCAGGTCCAGAGAGCCCCAGGCCTGCCTGACCCAGTGACTACCTGCTCCCCAGGAAGGTCGCTCTTAGCAGTCCTCTTTAGTGTCTTCTGCTTATACATTGGACTTGGGGAGACTAAACAAGTTCTCCGCTAATTATTTGATGGCAGCTTGATTCGGCTCAAATCTCTATAATCCAGAAAGATGGTATAAATTTCCCTTGGGGGATAAGAGGGCAAGTCTCAAAGGAATTCAGATTCATGACTAGCGCTGTCCTCAGCTGAGTCGGAAAGGGCAGGTGACTCAGCCAGGAGAGGCGCCAGTGCTGTACTGCAGGAATGGAGCCTGGAGGCTGCAGCAGCTGGGGAGGGGCCCTTGCCCCACAGTTACGTGACTCATCCCTGGACATGCCGTTGGCACAGCCTCTTTCCATTCCCAGACTCTAGACACCCAAGTGCTAAGAACTGATGGGGAGTGGAAGGCCCCATCATTCTGAGCTGTTCCTTAGGACGTTAAGACTCTTTCTCCTCACTCAGTCCATGCATCCAGGGCACTCAGGGATCCGTGGAGAGATGGCTGAGGGGACTTCCCAACAGTGAGGTATGTCTGGATGGCTCTCAGAGACCACAGTGATCATTTCCAGCAAGCTGTCCCATCAGCGTCCTGACTGTCTCATTTCCACACACTAAGGAAGAGCCGACTGCGTGAGTCATGGGGATGACGTTAGTCAATGGGACCCGCCTCCAACTATTTCAAGGAAGCTCTGCTCTGGGACCCTGGGGATGTGCCGGCCAGTGACCAGTTTAAATACTATCTTCCTTCACCCCCTAGTTTTAGAGTTTTGTGTTTTTGTGAGTAACTCTTTCATTGCTTGTAAGAGGGAAGAGAGAGGAGAGAGATTAGGTGCTCTTCAAGGACCCTCCAGAGGACATTTTTTTTCTCCTGGTTTCTCTGGCGACTTATTCTGTGTTTTCTGAAAATGCAGCCCAGGGACTCCTGCTGGTCAAGCTGGTGGGGTAGACAGTACTAATTCAGGTGGGATTTGATGTATCTTCGTATCTTCTAGAAAAGCATTAAAATCATTACCAGTGACATCTGCTCCTCATGACTAGCAGCAAGCCCTTGCCAAAATGTGTGCTGGACCGCAGGCACCCTCCTTCACTAAAATCATATACAACAATGAGCTTCCTCCTTGCTTCTGGAGCAGTCTCTCGGGGCTGTCTGAAATGCTTTCTCCTAGGCTGTAGTCCTCATTTTGCCCCAAACAAAACTTAACTCACAACTCTCAAGTTTTTTTCAGTCAACAAGATCTTCTCTTTGTCTTTGGTATACTCTAGTTTTACTACATTTTATGCAGGTGTGGAACTCTTTTAAAATATCTTGTGTGTCAACCTTCTTGAATCTGTATATTTATGTTTGTCGTGAGTTCTTCAAAAATTTCAGTCATTACTCTTAAAATATTGTCTCTTCTCCATCTCTCTATTCTCCCCTTTGAGCTCTTGAGGAAATGTGTGTCAGACCTTTTCATGCTACATGCCGTATCCCTTAATCTCTCTTCTCATATATTTCATCTCCCTGTCTGTGCCTAATTCTGAATAATTTCTTCAGGTACAACTTTCAGTTAACTAACTTTCTTCAGCTGTTTTTAATGTGCTGTTAAACTCTTTCACTTACATTTTTATTTCAATAAATTATATTTTTATTTATGAGTTCTATTTGTTCCTTTTCAAATTTGATCGCTTTTGATAGTATCTTATTGCTTGTTCATTTTTGTAATTTTGTCTTGTATTACCTCAAGCATTTCATAATTATTTTATGTTTTATATCTGATAATTTCAGTATCTGAAGACCTTGGGGGTCTAAATCTATTGCTTCTTATATTTGCTGACTTTCATTCGCGATGATTTGTTTCCTTCTGTGTTAATGACCTTTCCTTGTGAACTCGTCTTTTGTTGGTCTTAGTCTCTGAAAATTTAAGGAGATGTTGTTTTTTCCAGAGAGGATTTGTATTTTTTATTTTAGGAGCCCGGGATGCTACCAGCTGGGGGCCAATACCAATTTAATCCAGGAGTCTCAGGTTCAGCTCCCACACCTTGCCACTGGCACAAGTCTGGTCTTTCATCAGTGCTAATATAAACATTTGCCCTTGGGTAATCCACATTTCATGAGTGCTAAGAAGTCAGGACTCACCTTACACTTCTAAGCTTTTATATATGCTGCTCCTTCTGCCTGGAATATGTGTCCTTCTAGCCTCCCCACCACGCCCCATCTGATTAATCAATCTTTCTAAGACTAAGTTCAGGCTTCTTCTCCAAGATACCTTTGCTGATGATCCCTAGTCTGGGTTAGGTACCGCTCTTACATGCCTCTATGGCACCCTGTATCTACCTGTCGTTGCATTTTCCACACTGTATTGTAATAATCTGTTTACTTATCTGCCTTCCTCCATGAGACTCTCTTTGGTAGGGGTCATGGCATAGTTATGCTGTTTCCCCAGTGTCTGGCACAGGGTGGTTCATGGTAGATTAATACATGTTTGTTGAATAAACGAAAGACACCCGAATAAATGAATGAATGAATGAGTGAGTGATGATTTTGGAATGGACAATATGGGATTTCCAGAGAGGGTGAAGGATGATGGAGGGATGTGAGAAGAAAAGAGCAAAGGGAAATGACTGGTATTTTTAGGCTGTTTGTTTGTTCTCCTTGATTAAGTGGAATAAAGTTGTCACTTTATTTCATCAAAAGTTTATTGAGCATCTAGTATGTGCTATAGGCACTCTGCTAGATGCCAGTAATACAAAGATGAAGACCAAAATGAAACAAAAACAAAACCACTCCCCCCTCACCCCATTTAAGGCAGATTTGGCTTGAGCCTGGGAAGCCGGCCCCTCAGGGATGCAGAACCAGGGTTTGGAATACAACTTGCCTGCATCTCACCTCAATCTTCACCCCTGCCTCTCAAGGCTGACCAGCATGTACCCATCTCCAAGTCCTGCATCTTCCACCTGGCTGAACAACTTTCCCCTGCATGCATTATCTCCTTCTAGATGAGGCACCTGGGGAAATGAGGGGAGCAGTTCTGGCTAAGGAAGGGGAGCTGCAAAGGCACACCTGCTCAGAGGAGCCTGGGGAAGTGCATAGGGGCAGGGAGCTGGGAGGGGCACGACGTCCAGGTAAGAGCAGAGGGGACCAACTAGAAATGTTGTTGCCCTTGGGGCTGGGACAAAACTGGCCCCAGTGTGGAGTGGTGGGGAACAGGGACCTTGAGAGTCGCTCTGTGGGATGGTGCAGAGTCAGAGCAGGAGCTTAGGAAGTTGAGGAGGGACCAGGGATGCACTAGAGGCCTCAGGGGAGAGAGGTCAGAACACAGCGAGGGACTCCTTCTCTTTCAGCTTTTGAATTGCCCTCTCTCTTCACACGGTAGATTACTGTTCCTACAAACTGTTCAAGAGGCGGCGGCATGGCCGTGGCCTGGCTACACAGTGGACCAACCTCTCGGTATTCTGCTGTTTGTGTGACTGGGGAGTCTGCCCTTGTCCTGTCTCCTGGGACCTGAGCATCTGGGAGCAGGGCAGGTGAGAGGCCAGAGGCCAAGGGTTCCATCATGTCTCCAAGACATGCTGGGGAGCAATAAGCCTCCTCCTCCCCCTACCATTTTTGGGGAGAGTCGAACTTCAACCTCTTACAGCTGGAGGAAGCCCAACAACTTTCCGGGGGATAATGATTGTTTGAAAGACTTGTTTTGTACAAAACCAGGGAGAAGCCATAGGTATGAGGGGTCAAAAGACAGACCTTCACTTGATCTAGCCTTCTGGGCCGGAAGAATGAGTGAGAAGCCCCTTCTCTATGGAACAGAGACGGAAAGAATGCCGGGCACGCCGCTGAGGGAGGCTTTGGGAGGAGGCCAAGCGTGGGAGGCTTGAATCCTTTGGGAGGCTTGAATCCTTTGCTCTCGCTAGAACCCCGGTAGCCGGGCAACGGACTGTACTGTACTTGAGCTCCTCCTTCACCAACTGGTAGGTACCAAGGTACCATATGCCTGAGAAGGGTGCTCCAAGGTACTGCCTTCACAATGATTCGGTGGATGCTCAGAACAGCCCTCTGTACACCCAGTAAAAGGCATCGGACTTCCCCTTAGTTTAGGACAGTTGTATGTTTGAGGCAAGTGGCCTCTCTAATCTGGGCTTGCCAAAAAAGTTCCCCAAGAACCAGGAGTTCGTTCGGAGGGAAGGGGAATGGGTGGGAAGTGTGAGTGCGCCCTAGGAAGGGCATAGGATAGTCAAGGGGGTTAGGTTACTGATGTTAGTTTCCATAAGCCCCTCCGGGGATTGGGCCGTAAATTTAATAATCTATATGGTCCTAAAAGGGCACAACCCACACCCACTGAGAACACAACTAAAGAGCCGGGAGCAAACGTAACCCGGTTTCACCATCTGATCCACCCTCCGCCTTCCCGCCGCGTCCCATCTGCGCATGCTCACAATCGTCCACGTGCCGGAACCCTAGCGCTGGGTGAGGACCTCCATCTCCCCTCGCCCCTCGCCCCTCGCCCCTCGCCCCTGGCGGGCTGCTGCCCCGCTGCCCTGCTCTCCCCCGGGCCGCGGGCAGCAGTGCGCGGGCGCCTCCCGGGGGGTCGCGAGGAGGCTCAGGCGCTGATCTCCACCGGGCCGGCCTCGTCTTGCTCGCGGATCAGGTGCACGCCGCCCGCAGTCCGCAGTGTGCGCGAGGCGCTGCGCGAGCGGCCGGGCGAGCTCGGGGCCCGGGGCGGCGACGTGTGCGTCCGGCCCGTGGCGGGAGAGCGCGCTGGAGAGCGCGGGTAGCGGCGGGCAGAGCGGCTGGGCAGCCCCGGCGAGCGGCCCGGCACGGCCGGCGACACGGAGTAGCCGGGCGGGCCGGGCTCCGTCGCGCTCCGAGGCTCCGGGGCGGGGTTCTCCTCGGGTTCCGGGGAGTCCTGCAAGGACACGTGCCGCGAGGGGTCAGCGGACAGCCGGCCAGGGCTGGGAGCGCGCCTGCTGTTCCACGGCGCTGGGAATACCGAGGTGGAGGGGACATAGTTCCCTCCACACTCCGACTGCCTGGAGGGCTGCAGGCGTAGGTCTGTTTTTGCTTGCAACACAGGACACTTAGCGTGGTGCCTGGCACATAATAGGTGCTCATTAAATGTTGAAATGCATTAGTTTGAGTGCTTTGTCCACTTACGCTGCGCCTTCCACCTGCCTTGGACAGCATGGGACAGAGTTGGTTATGGAATAGTAGGGAAATCACCAGAGACAGTGTCCAAAGACCTGGGTTTGAAGCCTGGATTTGCCACTGATTTACTTGTTTGATCCTGGGCAAGTCATTTCACCCCTGTCAGCCGTATTTTTCTCATCTCTAAAGTGGGGATGACACAAATATTTCTCAGGGTTATTCTGAGTCCTAGGAAGGTATATCAATATGGTATGGCTATGTAATACCAGAACATGGTAGGGGCTGGTGGAGTGTTTGTGGGGCGCCCAGCCCGAAGCTGCTCACCTTGTCCTTCAGGATGTAGAGTGCCATGGGGTTCTTCCGCTCCTGCTCTCCACTCCGTGGGAGGGTGTCTGCTGCACGGAGCAAAGAATGGGGTGGCTGGCCCAGGTACAGAACCCTTTCCACCAGCCAGCACCTACACTCTTTGCTTCCGGATGGCCAGATAAGGCCATCGGGAAGCCAGCCTCCACCAAAGGGTCCGGGATACCTGAGGTCCTACCTTGGCCGCTCCTCTCCCTGCTCTGCAGTCTTCGTGCAGTTGGTGCAGGAAGGGGCCCTGCAGAGCTGGCTTCCTTGTCGCCCATTTCGGCCTTTTCCCAGCAGCTCACTGATCTGAGTGAAGATGGGACAGGTGAGTGCGTGGCGGGGAGCTCACCTTCTGCTTTCAGGCGGTCATCATTCTGATCCATATATTCCAGGGAGTTTTGCTTCTCCAGCTTCCTCTTCTTCCTGCAAATCAACCCAGCACCCTGTGAACAGAGCTGTCGAGTGTAAGCAGGAGAAGTTCTGGGGGCGAGGACACGAAGGGATCTGATGGCCATAAACGAGGCCTTGTAACAGGAAGACGGGCTGAGTGCGGTGGGAGGGGGAGTAGTCCAGAGCTTTGGGATGCGTCCCATCTAGGTTTGCATCCTGAGTCTGTCCCTAGCATTGTGACTGTGGGCTAGTCACTAAACTAATCTGAACCCGAACCACAAACACAGTGCCTGGCTCACAAAAGGTGCTGTGTAAGTGAAACCTGTATTCATCGTGCTGGGGTTGTCAGGGTTGTAAGCACAGAATGTGGTTCCATATACAACACATGCAGTGGTAAAAGATGGATGTCCTGGGAAGAGGTGCGGGGCCCTGGGAGGAAAGGTGTTTAAAGAGACGAAGGAAAGAACAGAGCTTGGGGCTGGGATGGGTTGAAGGATTCAGGTGCTCAGGGAGAGGAACTTGGAGAGTTACCCAGACTTTTTGGAGGGTTTCCAGCAGGCACAGACTGTCACCAAGGTCACAAGGAGGAAGATGCCTCCTGTGGACAAGATTATGTAGAGGGAGCTTCTTCCTAGGGAGAGGGAGGCAGAGAGGTGGGAGAGGCCTCAGAGGGGGCGGGAGGTGTGGCGAGGACAGCTTCCTGCCGGCCAAAGAAGTACAAAAGGAAGCCCAAGCAGCATGGCTGGCCCGCGGTGGACCTTGCCCAGAGCTCACTTCCTACCTGTGGCTGTCCTCCAGGGAGAGCTGGCCCATCTCTGCCTCCCTCCCCCTCTAGTGGCACTCTGTCTGGGATGTCCTCAGCCTCTCATGGGCACCTGCCTCTCAGGGCTTTGAGTCCCAAGGGAGGGCAGCGGGAGACTCACTGTACACGGTGATCTTGACGGGCAGGCTGCGGCCCTGGCTGATGGGGTTCTCCACCACACAGCTGTACAGGTCGTCGTCCTCCATGAGCACACGGGTGATGGTGAGCACCTTTTGGTCGGGGGACAGGAGCATCCGCGAGTCGTTGAGGAGGGGCTTGCCGTCCTTCAGCCATGTGTAGCTGGGCTTGGTGCCATTCTCGTGCGAGCAGTTCAGGGTAAAGGCCTCGCTGAGCTCCAGCACCGTGGTCGAAGCCACTAACACCTGGGGCCTCGAAATGGGCACTGAGCCCGGGGGTGGGGGGAGCCTGTGAGCCACAGGCCAAAAAGCATCTCCCTTCCCCTTCTTAACTGCCTACCTTCCAACTCAGTCTGCGGTATTGAGAGATCATCACTCCAGCTCTTTACCACCACCCACCCACCCATCCATCCATACATCCACTCACTTATTTATTTACCCACTATTTATTGAGCACATACTGAGCACAGGGAGTACAATGCCAAACAAGACAGCTGTGGTCCCTGCCCTCACGGACCTTCCCTTCCCTTCTTCCCACATACCTTTCCAACATGTCTTAAACTGACCCAGCCTGGAAGATGTTTTAGTTGGGCTAAGCTTAGGTCGAAATAGGTTCAAATATTGGCTCTACCACTTACTAGCTGCCTGAACTTATGCCCCAGTTTCCTCATCTGCAAAATGGGGTCCATGATATTAACTATCCCTAGATTATTATGAGCATGACATGAGTCAATATAGGCAAAGCACTTACAATCGTTTCTGGCACGTAGTAAGTGCTGTATACGTGTTAGCTATGGCCTATCTGCCAACCTCTAACATTCCAGTTGGCTCACTCCCAAGCGGCTTTTGTGTGGCTTTTCCTGGGGTCTAGCTAATGTACTGGGTGGACGTGGCCCCAGTCCCAGTCACCAGTCCCGCCTCCTTCCCTGCCAGAGACTTTACCGTCTACGGTGAGGTTGATGGTCTTCTCCCCAGTGAAGGTGTCATCGGTGATAGAGATCTCAACCTCATAGGTGCCCTCGTCGGCCAGCTGCAGGTCGCTGAGAAGCAGGGAGCCATTTTCAAAGAGGCGGATGCGGTCTCGGTAGTCGGGCCGCAGGGTGCCAATGACCTCTGTGCCGATGGACTGAACCACGGTCACCGGCTTGTCCCGCTTCAGCTGCCACTTGACAACGGGTTTGTCACTGCTGGTGCTGCTGTACTGCACAGAAAGCAGGGCCGCCTTCCCCACGGTGCCATGGATCAGGCGCACCGGGCTGGTGATGTTCACCCCCTCCAGGGGCTCTGTGAACAGAGACCCACGAGGTGAGGGCAGCGTCAGGCCCTGGCTCCTAACCTCACTCCCATCTCCGAGTCTTCTGGTCTCTCCATGCCTCACCCTTCTCGACCCTTCACTCCCTGTCAGTCCTTCCTTCTTACCCTTCGACGGTAGCTCCGGCCCCTCCGCTCCCCTGTCATCCCTCACACCCATCATCCCTTTGCCCCCAATCCTCCTTCAATCTGGGCCTCTGCCTCTGGCAGCTTTCCCTATTGCCTTCCTCTTGAGGAAGATTCCAGGTAACCCATACCTTATGTGGCCCATTTATGGAAAAATGTATTGAGACTCCCCATGTGCCAGGCACTGCCCTATGTCCCCAGGATGTATCAGTGAGCAAAACCGACAAACATCCCTACCCCCTGAAGCTTATAGGTCATTAGACCTCAGAGTGAATTTGTCAGATTTTCTCCTTAATTGGGCATTGGGAGAGTGGGGGATGGAGAAAGCATGGAAATGTAGATTCCCAAAGAAAGGAGGGTGTCGTGAGACAGTGCCAGTAGAGGGCAAGTTTAGGGGCCTGAGGACAACTGGACAACTCTCCGGTCATACCAAGAGCCTCCTCTATCCTTGCCCCAGCTGCACGTAGCATCATACTAGGCCTGCCCAGGGCAGAACACTCCTGGAAATTCACCCAAACTCCAGCCCAATTTGTATCCCCTATGGAAGAGGGATTTGGGACAGGTCAAGCAAAGAGCTTGGAGTCAGAAGACCTTGTAAGATTGGGCTCCACTGCTTACTGGCTGTGAGAATTTGGGCAAGTCATCCTTCTAGGCCTCACTCTTCTCTTTTAGAAAATAATGATGATAACGATAACAAGAGCAAATGTCTTATCCAGTTCACAGTGCAAAAGCATGATATGTATGTCAGTTACTGTGGTGTAGGGGAGAGAACACAGGATTGAGCATCAGAGATCGGGGCCCTGTTGTTGACTTAGGACCTGGGAGAAGCTGCTTATCTGTTCAGGGCTCAGATTTCCCACAGGTCAAATGAGTGGTAACGAGATGGTCTCATAGTTTGTTCCAGCCCTGTAGTTAGTTCTGGGATTTTACCATCCTGTCCAATGGCAGCCCCATCCAGAGACACATCTCACATTTCAGAGATCTCTTAGGAACTTTGGGGCCTGAACAGATGCTGCTCGTTGGCCTTGTACCTGGCCTTGCAGAGCAATACAGCCACCTGAGCGAGGGGTCTTCTGGAGAGGATGTCAACTAGGAACAGGGCTGAGTTTAGCTGAATAGACACATACATGTCAGGTTCTCCGTTCCTCTGCACCCCCAGCTGCTTCCTTTGACTGTAATTGCCTCTGAAGTTCCCTCCTTCTTTCTTACCCCTATTTCCCACTCTGCTACTGCTGCAGTGTAGATTTGGGGAAGGTGAGCTGTGCCTTTCCAATCCCTATTCCTCTCCTTGTACCTTGAGGACCCAGACCAAACCAGGAGGCAATGGAACTAAAAGGTTAGTTGTGGAGATCGAAGCAAAATTTTTTTTTTTTCTTGCGGTACGCGGGCCTCTCACTGTTGTGGCCTCTCCCGTTGCGGAGCACAGGCTCCGGACGCGCACGCTCAGCGGCCATGGCTCACGGGCCCAGCCGCTCCGCGGCACGTGGGATCTTCCCGGACCGGGGCACGAACCCGTGTCCCCTGCATTGGCAGGCGGACTCTCAACCACTGCACCACCAGGGAAGCCCGAAGCAAATTTAATTTAAAAACATATCCAGTCCATTTGGGGAGCAAATGCATTGTTAAGTAATGAGCTTATCATCTATGGAAGTGGTCAAGGAAACGCTAATTGACTCTTGTTTCACCTCCCTGTGCTTCCATTTCCTCCTCTGAATAGTGAGGTGGTGGGACCAGATGGTCTCTAGGGGCCTTCTCCACCCTGACATTCTATGATCCATCACCTGTCAAGGATGTTACAATCATAAAACCTTAAGCATGGAAGAGACTACTTTAATGATGAAAGCCACCATATGTATGAATATTATATACTTGTTACTGAGAGGAGTCTCAATTGGCAGGAGTTAGAATGGACAAAATCAACTATTTTCAAAATTTTAAAATTAAAGGTATTTTTGTTCCCACAAAACCTTATAGAAATTGAAAAGAAATGAAATTTAGTTCTAGTTCACCTGATTTGGTCAAAGAGGTGGTGAGGACCAGAGCCCTGTCCTCCCCAATACTTTGGGGTGCTGCTAGGAATCCTTATGGCTCTGTGTATCAGGCTGAAATCGTTTGGCTACATGATCCTTAAGATTTCTCCAGCTCTTAGTTTCTGTGATAATTTAGATGGGATTTCCTGCCTCGCATCTGCTAGCCCGGAGATGGAAACAACCTAAGTGTCCATCATTGGATGAATGGATAAAGAAGATGTGGCACATATATACAATGGAATATTACTCAGCCATAAAAAGAAATGAAATTGAGCTATTTGTAATGAGGTGGATAGACCTAGAGTCTGTCATACAGAGTGACGTAAGTCAGAAAGAGAAAGACAAATATCGTATGCTAACACATATATATGGAATTTAAGGAAAAGAAATGTCATGAAGAACCTAGGGGTAAGACATGAATAAAGACACAGACCTACTACAGAATGGACTTGAGGATATGGGGAGGGGGAAGGGTAAGCTGTGACAAAGCGAGAGAGAGGCATGGACATATATACACTACCAAACGTAAGGTAGATAGCTAGTGGGAAGCAGCCGCATAGCACAGGGAGATCAGCTCGGTGGTTTGTGACACAGGGAGGGAGGGAGACGCAAGAGGGAAGAGATATGGGAACATATGTATATATATAACTGATTCATTTTGTTGTAAAGCAGAAACTAGCACACCATTGTAAAGCAATTATACTCCAATAAAGATGTTAAAAAAAAAAAAAAAAAGACAGCACCTGCAATGTGAAGGTGATCTTAGGACTAAAAGGGTGGAAACCAGGCAAGGGACTTCTTCCTATTGGGTCGGTAGAGAATGGGTTGACTCTAGGATCCCAGAGAATAACATCTTGCAAATCAGATTATCTAGATTTATGGCATACTGTGTTTATGTCTGTAAATAGTATCCTAGCCCCTAGAAAAGCCTTGTTTGAATGTTCCAGGAATAGGGCTGTGATGAATTTAGGAAAGCCTCATTAGGCCATATTAGGTTCAGAGCACTAAGTGTTACTTGCCTGAGGCTAGTTTGGTGATTGCTGTCATAAGGGAGTACGGCAAGGGATTAAGGTAAATCTCTGGGAGCCAGGGCCACATGGTCCAGCCCCCCTTTTAGTGCCAATCTTAAAAATACATTTCCCAGCCTCCCTTGCAATTAATTATGATACTACTGAGTTCTAGCCAATAATACTAGTAAAAGTTGTAGACACCATTTATAGGCTGATTTAGAAAAACCTCCCTCCTTTTTTTTTTAATCCTCTACCTAAAAGAAATGAAAATAAATCTCAGACTGACCATGGGAAACACATGTCAAAGTTGATAGCACTCCATCAGCTTGCTGCCTGAAAAACCTCATGGAACAGTCTTTCCTCATCCCAGGCCTAGCCTGGAACGGCACTGACTACTCCATGGTTAATGCCAGGAGGACTTAAATTTTGGAATTTATTTGTCACAGAAGCTGACATTTTCCTCATAGATTGAGGATGGCAGAAATTCCTTATAGAATCTCAGCTCTTTATTGCTCTTGAGTCCACAGCAGTACAATGGCCTGATCCTGCACTTACCTCGTACCTGTCATAGATTACAACTAATATCTTATTAGCATAGTTTATATTTAGAACTTTTTTGTTATACTTTTTTTTTTTTTTGGCCGAGCCACGTGGCATGCCTGATCTTAGTTCCTTGACCAGTGATCGAACCCGTGCCCTCTGCAGTGGAAGCACGGAGTCTTAACCGCTGGACCTCCAGGGAAGTCCTTTGTTATATAATACTTATTAAGTTCCATCTTCCCTCACAGGAGATCCTTTGTCACCTTTTTTTTTTTTTGGCCTAATCACACTGACTGACAAGATCTTTCTATATATTTTTTTCTTTACCATATGATGACCTGAAAGAGCTTAGCGACATCTTTGATTTGTATAATTCATTGTGCATTTCCTATTCCCAATTCACTGCCTCCATAACCTCAGCTCTCGTTTCCTCAACTCATTGTAATTTCCACTGAGACCGCTCTCACCAAGGCTAATGGTAACCTCTTTTTGTTTTTTTTAAATAAATTTATTTATTTATTTATTTTGGGCTGTGTTGGGTCTTCGTTGCTGCACGTGGGCTTTCTCTAGCTGCGGAGAGCGGGGGCTAGTCTTCGTTGCGGTGCGCAGGCTTCTCATTGCGGTGGCTTCTCTTGTCGTGGAGCACGGGCTCTAGGCGCAAGGGCTTCCGTAGTTGTGGCACATGGGCTCAGTAGTTGTGGTGCAGGGGCTTAGTTGCTCCATGGCATGTGGGACCTTCCCGGACCAGGGCTCGAACCCGTGTACCCCTGCATTGGCAGACGGATTCTTAACCACTGTGCCACTAGGTAAGTCCCTAATCGTAACCTTTTAACTGGCATATCCAATGGCCTCGTTCAGGTCCTTATTATACTGGGCTCCTTGATTCATTTGATGATCATTGTCCGGGAAACTCCCAACTCCCTTCACTTTCTGGATACCACAGTCTTCCAGGTCTCCCTCTGTATCTCTGATTGTTCCTTCTGGGTCTCCTCAGTGGGCTTTATTCTCTGCCTTCCTCTGCAAATCTTGGGGTTCCTCAATGTTCCATATTTAGCTCATTTTCACTTCCAAGGTAATATTTATTCATTATCCTTGTTTTAAATCTCACCTCTTGGCTGACAGTTTCCAAATACTTCTCTCCAACCCTCCAGCTTTAGGTTATTCAACATTTTCCCACAAATGTCTCATAGGCGTTTCAACCTCAACGTGAGCGCAACACTAGCTATCATATCTCCCAAGCTTGCCCCATTTTTCAAGTTTATGGTTTCACACAGAAACCCTACCTCCTTCTCTAGATCGTTTTTCACTTCCTATAAATCACTAGGTCCTGACTTTCCCTCCAAAATATTATCTCAACATCCCTCACTCCCCCTCTCTTTATTCTCATTCCAGCCCAGGTCATTTCTCTCCTGAACTATTGCAATAGCCTCGCTATGGTTTGACTTGTGTCCCCTAAAATTCATATCTTGAAGTCCTAACCCCAAGTATGACCTTATTTTGCCGTGTGGTCATTGCCAAGGTAATAAGCTAAGATGAGGTCATGCTGGAGCGGGGTGGGCCTCTAATCGAAGATGACTGGTGTCCTTCTAAAAAGGAGAAATTTGGATATACACACAAGCACAGGGAGAATGCCATGTGAAGATTAAAGTTAATCTGTCACAGCCAAGGAACTCCCAGAAGCCAGCAGAGAGCGCTGGAACAGAACCTTCCCGAGGGCCTTCAGAGGGAGCACAGCCTTGCCAGCACCTTGATCTTGAACTTTTAGCCTCCAGAACTGTGAGACAATACATTTCTGCTGTTGAAGCCACCCAGTCTGTGGTTCCAGCAAATGGATACAGGCTTCCTTTTCTATCTTGCTTGCCTGCAGTTTCACCTCCAACGCCTCACTGCAGAGTGAGGGATCTGAGCTGTACTCTGGCCCTGCTGGTTCCCAGATTAAAAACCATTCAATGTCCTCCCCCGCTCCCATTGTTTGCAAATTATATTACAGTTTCCTTAGCAGGGTTTACCAGTCTCACCTAACTCCACCCACACTTTCTCCTCCAGCAGCGGTGACTGACTGGGCTGCTCCTAACATGTTGATACCATTTCAAGCTGTTGACCTTGGCGCATTTTCCCAACTATAATGCTCACTCCCACACCTATCTGTTTTTCTCATCTTTTAAAATTCAGTGCAGACATTCCCAGGAAACCTCCCCTGATATTCCCCCACTCCCATTCTGTACCACCAGCACCAGCTTCCTGATGGGATAGGTGACCTCTCTATGATTCTTGGAACCCTCTGCCTCTCTGACTCATAGTTGTTTCTGCATTTTATTAAAATGATCTCTGCATCTTATTTGCCCCACTAAATTGTGAATTCCTAGGCTGTCTGGAATAGTGTGTGTGTGTGCGCACGTGCGTGTGTGCACATAAGCACATGTATTTCAAATAAGATCATTTCTCCAAGAAGTTGGTAGGGGGAGGTAGGTGTCTATGGCGTGTGTGTTATGCATAGGTTGGTGTTACTCTCCCAAACTGGGAGGCTTATTATCTCCAAAGCTTCTTTCATCTCCCTTGTTATTTTACACTCAGAGAAGCCAGGGTGGCAGCTGGGGAGACACAAAACCAAGATTTCCCCACCCCTCCAAGGCCCACCATAGTCCCTCGGAAAGAATGCCGGACTGGCCCACGCCAACAAGACATCCCATCAGAAACAGCCCATTGCCCTCCATCTAATGTACTGAATGCCGTGGGAGCTGCAAAATCATGCAGGCTTTGGGGGATGGGGGGCAGGGGCTGGGCAGGAGGCACACAGAATGAAGAAATACATTCAACACGAATGCCTGAATTCACTGAGACGCTTCCCACGGTGGCTGAGCATTCTCCCCTCCTCCCACCCCAAAGGCATTCTGGCCCTCAGCTCTCCCCTCCCTCTCCTTTGAAAGCCCCGGGTCCCTTCTCCAGACCCTGTCTTACCCTCTGGTCTCCTACCTGTCTGGATCAGAAGCAGGTAGAGAAAAGGAGTGAGGCGTAGGGCACTGAAGGCTCTGGACAGGGCTTCCCTTTCTCTCTTCATTTTGGGTGGCGTTCTCCAGCTCTGGTGCACACAATTAGCATGATTTCTCCACTCTGGGCACGTCCCTTTGTACCACTCGGAGTTTCTCTGCCCGAACACAACCCTGCCAAGTTCCCTCTGAATACACAGAGCTCTGTGTGTTGCTGGACTTGTTCTTTCCTCTCTTTCAGACCTGGCATTTTCTAGTTTCAAAGCCCTACATCCCGGGTTCAGAGGAGAGTATCTGCTTGGGAGATAATCTCCAGCACACGGTTCAGTCTGATGGGTCCCAGCAGCCTGGGACCCTGGGACTGGGCTGGGACACACACTAAATTGGACCTTGTGTGTCCCAACCTGTCCTGTCTCCACCTCACGCTCCCTGTTCCTGCGAAGGAGGGTGTGCGCCAGGGACACACCTCAATAAGCTCTGAAAATGGAGGGAGAGGAGCTTTTCAAAAGCTGGGGAATGAGAGATTCCAGAAACTGCTGAAGAAATGGAAAACTCCTGTTCCACCCCAAAGAAAGAAGATTGGAATATGGCTTGAATTCTATTATTTTCATACCTGTCCCGGTGCTGCTTGGGCTTCTCTCTCCTATCATAGAATCACGTAGATGCTGGGGACCTTTCTCCAGAAGCTACTCTGCTCATTCCCCAGCCTCCAGACCATTTCCTAGAACATGTCAGAACAAAGATGAAGGTAATAGCCCAAGAGCCTGGGGTTCTGTCACCAGCTACAGCCCAGCCGTTTCCTCAAGTCTTGAGGCGTGATGAAGAGAGACACCCCAGCTCTACCCTGACCCTTCATTACCACGTCCACATCCTCTCCTGAGGGGCGTCAGTGGAATGTATGCTTGCTAACTGTGTGATCTGGGGATGGGTGCGCAACGTCGTTAATTCTCCAATTTCACATCTGTAAAAGGGGGGGAAACAGTAGCTTCCTTGTAGAAATTGTTGAGAGGATTGATGGAGATTTAGTATGGTAGAATGCCTAGAAAATTCTTTGTTGGAGAGGTGATATATATATATTTTTTTGCGGTACGCGGGCCTCTCACTGTTGTGGCCTCTCCCGTTGCGGAGCACAGGCTCCGGACGCACAGGCTCGGCGGCCATGGCTCACGGGCCCAGCCGCTCCGCGGCACGTGGGATCTTCCCGGACCGGGGCACGAAGCCCGCGTCCCCTGCAATCGGCAGGCGGACTCTCAACCACTGCGCCACCAGGGAAGCCCGAGAGGTGATATTTTAAACTTTAAGAAAAAACTGCCTCTTCTTCTTTTCCATTCCTTTAGGGATCTTCATATCCTGGTGAGACCAAAGTTTACAGCTTCCCCTCCTGATTGCCTCTAACGCTGACCTTAGTTTTGTAAATGCAGTAGCTATCTCTCAAAGTATTCTTTTTACATACTGGAGACAGCTTGTGTAAGCCAGGTTTCTAGAACTGAAGGTTGAGTGCATGGTCCATCTGAGCCAAAGGATGGAGAGGAGAGGTGGGAAGCATTGCTTTTGAACTTCACGGAGGAACTCCAAAAAATATTCTGAAATACACAAGTCCGATTTTTTTCCTTTTGCATCTTTATGGTTGTGACTTTTTCCTACCCAGCTCAAGGCGCTTGTCTGCCTCTGGTAGAGTTAATGGTGTTTCAGCATGAATACAATGAAAAAGAGAAAGGCAATATTCAGCTTCTGACATCGAAAATAGTATTTTAGAGTCAGTAGCAAGACGAAAGGCTTGAAAGCCAGTGTTTGTAAGGTACAGAAGGATATTTTAATTTCTTTTATCTGCTCCTTTGATGTATCACAGAGCAGGCTGTGGACCAGATCATAGCGTTCTTCTATAGTTGTAGACAAATGGCCTCTTTTGCCTGTGATGGTTAGGTCCAGAGGCTTATTGTCTGAGGTAAAAGGATATGATGTTCAGGAAATAGAAAGCCTGAACTCTGCCTTTTTCATCCTGAAGGACTGTGGAAAGAGAGCTGTGATAGAGGGAGACCTGGGCAGGATCTAAGTTCTCCACATCCCCTCCAGGGATGAACCTTAGGCTCCTTACACCCACGCAGAATACGAAAGTGCCCCGAAGTGGCCACATGTTCCCTCGAGGGGACCCAGAGGTGCTGGAGGGTAAAGCACCAATAGAGGGCAGAACAGGGAGCAAAGGGGCCGCACTGTGCAGGTGAGAGCTGGGCCACCAACCGCCCCTCAGACCAGAGAGCAACCTAGACTCGTGCAGAGACCAGTGGGAGTCCTGAGAAGGCCACACAGGTCCCCGGACACCATCTCCCCCGTTGCCACAAGGACCCCTAAGCCACACCACCTATGCTCACCCTAACCCTTCTCAGAGAAGAGCTGGGTTTGGGGAAGAAACTGGAAAGACTGATCCACCTCAAGAGAATGTTCAGGTGGTTGGGTTAGGCTGAGTTTACCAGGATGGACCGACTTTTGGTTTTCCTCTGCTGCCCTGGGCGGGGGGTGGGTGGGAGGCTCACATGGGAGACCCCGGCAGCTGCAAAGGCACAAAGGCACCACTGTGCCTTTGCACATCTGAGTGTACGAGGAGCAATTCTGCAATCCTGCTTCACGTGTTTTAAGATGAGTAGCCCTACAGAAGCGTATATCATCTGCTTCTGTGCTTTTCTCGTCTCAAGAACAGAGTTCTTTGATTGAAGCACTGTGTCTTATTGGCCTCTGTAGCCCTACTGTGTAACACAGGGCGGGACACATAGTAGGTGCTCAGCAGACAGTTGCTGACTATTGAATGGGCGAAAACTTGTGGGGGGTAGGGGGACTTCTCTAGCAGCTGGTGGAGTGAAGGGCAACTGTGAGGGGTACTGGGCCAGAGGAATGACAGCGGGGAGGGCACCAAATAGCAACTGCAGATGACAGAGCGATGTGTGAGCGCACATGCGGCACCCCTTTGGGAATTCCCAGAAGTAACTGGGATTCACTTTGAGGAGGGCCACCGATCCAATAAGCAATGGGTGACAGAAACATAAGGTAACAGTCCAGCCAACTTAGTCTCACACACAACACATACCGGTGATCTCACCTGTCTGAGCTGACCTTGTTTTATCCTCCCATGCATTCCTTGGGTTTTTCCCTGTGGGTGTGTCTGTTCCAGCTAATTGTTGATGATTCAGACCGGGTTTTTTGTTTTTTTGTCTTTCGTTCTTTTCTTTTGGTACGGATATCCTGATTATATATATTACTTTTCTTTAGCTCTGAAGAGGGTTGTCCCCCTTGGGATCAGAAAACACGGTTACTGTGGCCTCTCCTCATCAGCCTGGGAGACTCTCCAGGGCAGGGGCTGTAATTCTTCATTCTTATGTGTCTCCTCCCAGGGAGGAGCTCTGAGCTCTGCATAACATGGCTATTAAACAATGTGTAGACACAATGCTTGACTGACGGCATCCAAGGCCTGTGCCCTTTCCTCCTCTGAGCACTTCAGCAGGTGCATTTCCGCGGGCATCGTCCTCTCCTGAGCAGCTCGGCCCTGTCCTCTTGGCCCTCTGGCTGCACACAGATGCTTCAGGCCACTCGCATTTGGCACCTGCTCTGGGGCTCCGGGATTCCGACCCTCCCCTCCCCCGCACGCATGGCAGTACTCAGGACGCTATGCTGAGCACCCAGGCAGTGGCCCTGCAGCTCAGAATGGAAACCTCCCCCAACACACACACACACACACACACACACACACACACACACACGAATGATGTATAGATAAGCAGGTTTTAATAAACCTACCATTAGATTTAAGAATGTCCCTGCCCACTTGGCCTCTTCTCTTGTCTCCAGGCTGCAGGAAGAATGCTCTGGCACCGATACTACTGGAGAGGTTTGGTCCTTGCTAATACCATAACATCAGTGGGGATTTTTATATTCAGCATCCTCCCCCTCCTTCCCTTCATTCACTTCCTGTTATCAATGGAGTCAAATCTGTCTCCTCCACTAAACTGTAATTAATCTTGGGTAGCAGAATGAAAAATAATCTAACAAATGGCACCCAAATTCCTCTTATAGAGTAAATTGTCTTTAGCAAGAAAAATATCTAGATATGCCACATGGAGTAGAAGGTAAGGCCTGAAGCAAAAGGTGTCAAGACACAAAAAGACAAACCCCTGTGCAATAGAAATAGACAGGAATTGGGGATGGAGAAAGAGCAGAGAGGAGAGACGTGAGGGGTCGGGGTAAGGAAGCAACAAGGGGCAGAGGGAGCTGAAAACAACTGAAGAACAACTTGCATTGTTACGCTATAGAACCCTTTCTCCTCTGTCTTCTTCAAAACTCTAAGAAGAGTTTACTGTACACAAATTGCAGTTATGTGTGTGTGTGCTTCTAGCTGATAGAATATGGCAAAGGTGATAAGATAGTCACTCCCTTGGTTGGTTAGATTATGTTATATAAGACTTAGCAGACCAGAGAGAGAGAGAGAGAGAGAGATGGCCCTGCTGACTCTGAAGAAGTCAACTGCCCTGTTGTGAAACAGCCCCGTGGCAAGGAAATGCTGGTGGCTCTGGGAGCCGAGAGCTACCCTCAGCTAATAGCTGGCAAGAAAATAGGAACCTCAGTACTACAGGCACAAGGAACTGAATTCTTCCAATGACTACGTGAGCTTGGAAGACGACCTTGAGCTTCAGAAAGGAATGCAAACCAGCTGACACCTTCGCTGAAGTCTGATGAAACCTTGAGCAGAAAATCCAGCTAAGCTGTACCTGACCCACAGAAACTGTAAAAAAAAAAAAAAAATGTATGTTGTCTTAAGCTGCTAAATTTGTGGCAATTAGTTATGCAGCATAGAAAACTAATACGGGTGTGTGTGTGTGTGTGTGTGTGTGTGTGTGTGTTTACACACTGAGACAAAGGACGGAGTTCCGGGTCTGGATCAACAAGGTGGCCAGGAGGACAGCACATACAGAACAGTGAAATGATCTCTAAAGGGACGAATTCAGGTGAAGCAGGAGTTTGGAGTCAGAGATAGTGCTGAGAACTTAGGCCTTCAGAAATTTGGAGAAATATTGCTATCTTAGTCTGGGTTCTCCCAGAGGCAGACTCCAAGACAAGAAGCTAAATAGTTTATTCGAAAGGTGATCCCAGCAAAACCAGGTAGGATATTGGGGGAATGAGACATGGAAGGGAAGGAAGCCAATGAAGGTTGCACATCAAGCAATTTGCTACCGTGGACAGCTAGAGCTTAATCCTGCGGGAAATAATGAAGAGTAAGCTTCAGAATTATCCCACCCAAGGGGCAAAAGGGAGCTGGGATATTTAGCCACCAACTGCCATCAGATATGGGCTGAAGACTGCTCCTCTGGGGTAAGAAGTTAATTCCCCAGATTTCTGGGTGACCTTTTGCAGGAAGGTATCCCGTCCAAACCTTCAACCCTTCTCTACCTGCTCTCAAAGTGTGTGTGTGTGTGTGTGTGTGTGTGTGTGTGTGTGTGTGTAAGCTACTCCTACTGTCAGGCACTTTGTATCTATTTGTTCATTTAATTCTCCCAGTACCTCCTTTTCAGTAGATATTATCACCTCATCTTACGAACAAGAGAGACTAAAACTTCAAGAAGTTAGCAATTTGCTGAGGTCATATAGTTACTAAGTGGCAGAACCTGGATTAGAAACCCAGGTTAGTTGCTAACAAAGCTGGGGCTCCCGACCACCTCTCTGGGTCATCAGTTGGAAGTCCAAATCCTGGTCTAACCCTTTACCCCAGCACCCACCCTCTGGCTAAGCCCCAGGATGTAAGGTGGACCTCTCTGCCCACTCCTGGTGCCCTCACTTTTGCTGAAGTTATTTTCGATTCTTTGTTCCATAAACCTATATGTGAACGGTGCCAGAGCTGTCCCTACCATCAGTTCAATTTGCCAGAAAGGAGGGAGAGGGAGGACAGAGATTTGTGGAGCTGCTGCGCGTTGCCTGGGAACGAGGAATTTGTGTGAGGCTTTGAGTTGAGAGAAGGCAGGCCCCTGCTGCTCCAGCAACCAGCAAACCAGGGACAGATTAGCCAGCTCTCTTTGGAACAAAACAAGCTTTCTGTGGGCCTGGAGAGTGAGGAATGGCCCTCCCCAAGGACACTTCTTCTTTCCTTTTTCTTTTTAAAGTTCCCCACCTTTGGCTCCCTTCTGAGAAACATCAAATATGAACAGAGATGGGGGTCAAAAGGCTCCCCGTGCCCTCCCCGGGGCCTTCATCCTGAACGTTGGTTTTGCTGCCTGAGTTCTGTGAATGTGAGGGGACGCCTGGAAGAAAAGCGTTCTACAGATAGGGTGTCTCAAAAGGGCGTGGGGTTTACTAGCAGAAACAATGTGATCCTGCAACAGCATATGGGGTCCAGATTTCCATAAGCCAGGGACGAGGTTCTCCCAGTTCCAAAGTGGAAAACTTGAAAACATCAAAGTGTTTTATGCTGAGAGTCAATATTTGATTTCTGAATAGAATTCCCACCCCCTCAGAAACTGAGAGGAACTCAGGCTTGTGTCCACGGTCGATGAACGTGCCCTATTCAGCAACTCTCCAGAGGAACAAAGAGGAGACATGAATTGGTATTAAAGTGTGGAGAGATCCAGCTTTCGTTGACCTATTTGAGATGTGGCAAGGGCATTCTAGAAAACATCTCTGGATTTCTGTTCATGTAGAGCTTCAGTGCTCAAAGAAAAACATGTTGAAAAATCATGGGGAAGCCACAAATTACCCCCAACTCATGAATGGCTTCATTTTTTCTTTTCTCCTAGATCCTCAGATGGTGTCCTCCCGCCAACCTTGTCAGGAACGGGTTTGGTCCCATCCTCCCTCTCCCACCCTCCTCCCAAAGACGGAGGCACAGAAATGGAAATCAGCTGGCCAGCATCTAATAACTGCCTACTGTGTGAAGAGCACTCTGTGTTCCAGACTTTAGTAAGAGGAGCGGGATGTGGGGAAGGGTGTCACATTCAAAAGTAACAGAAAACACAATCCTTGCCTAGGTGCTTAACTCTAGTTGCGAGAGCTGCATCTATATCTATAATACTGTTGATAACATGTTTGCATTGCCCCTTACAAATTGCCTTTATTTATTTATTTATTTTTAACATTTTATTTATTTGGCTGTGCCGGGTCTTAGTTGTGGCATGCAGGATCTTCAGTTGCGGCACGCAGGATCTAGTCCCCTGACCAGGGGTTGAAGCCAGGCGCCCTGCATTGGGAGCACGGAGTCTTAACCACTGGACCACCAGGGAAGTCCCCCAATAAAGGGATTTATTATCTTATATAACCAGAGTCCTAAATAAGGGCATCTCTGTAACTTGTAAAAGTAAGTGGCTCAGCAATGTTATCAAGGATCCGGGTCCTTTCTGTCTTGCTATCTACCAGTCCCAGCTTCTTTTTTCATCGTACTTATCACCATTTGAGACAATATGACGTAGGGGTTAACACAGACTCTGAAGCCAAACTCCCTGAATTTGAAATCTGGCTACCACGTTACTAGGTGTTGAGTTAAACTACTCAATCTCTCAGTTTCCGTATCTGTAAAATGGGGATTATTATTATAGTATTACCTACCTCAGAGGGTTGACTTGAGGATTGAATAATGAGTTGCTGTGAGGATTAAATATGTAAAATGCTTAAGCAACCTAAATGCCTAAAGGGGCGGAATAGATGACTTCTGTGTTGCTTCCTAAAAAAAAAAAAATTAGCAAGCATTTATTGAAAACCTATTATATATTACACATTTCACATATATTACCTTCATTTTCACAAAAAAGTCCTGAAAGATCAATTGTTCCGCCCATATTGTAGATGAAGAAACAAAGATGCAGATTACGTGACTTGACCATAAACAGTAAATTGCAGAGTCGGAATATAAATCCAGGTTTGTTCCCAAAGTCTCTGTTCTCTGCACTATAATATGCTGTCTCTAGAGATTTGGGATATAGAAAATGAGACTATTAATAGTGGATAATTATAACAATCATAGAAGAACACACAAAATGAATGACTTGGTTTTCTCCAAATAGTTATCTTGAGTGCCTGCTACTTATTCTATAAAACATTTTTGAAATTCCTCTTTTGAAATTGCTTTTAGATCCTGCAACATATTTTTAAAGTATCTTTAGTGATTGCAATTTTTATATTTTAGAAGTACATTTTCTAAAACAGTAAAAATATAGTGAATAATATTGGTAACAATTTATTGATAGATAAAATCATTTTGGTCCTAACTAACTTGTGTTAAGGCAAAGTCTCTTATCTTCATGAAGCTTCTTTGGCTTCAAAGAACAGATACCCCAGGGAAGGTACCACCAGAGGAGAGGCACATCACAAGGATCTCGAATTGGAGAGCTCAAACGCTGAGGAAGCTCCTGGAACCAGCTTTTGTGGGTAGCTCAGGATCTTCTGCTTCATCCTCCTACATTTACCAATTGCCTCCCTCTACTTTGCTCATCTCAGGGCTCTCTATGTTACAAACAATATAAAACCTAATGCAAATTGGCATTCACGAAAAACAACTTTCTGGGCTCACATATTCTGAAAGTCTAGAGGTGGGGTAACCTTGAGACTTAGCTTAATCCAGAGGCTCAAAAGTGTCAACAGGGAATAGGAAGGACTTTAAACTGTGGTTTGATGGAAAAGAATAATGATAAGGATTGTCTATGTATTTTTACATTGGGAATTATGTGGCCTCACTGCTGTTAGTGCCTTGGTCCCTGAGGCCTAACAACAGTCAGGGGGGTTGTAGGTGGGTTCTCCAGGAAGCAGACTCTAAGACTCAAGTTCAGGATGTTTATCAGGGAGTGAGCTGGAGATTGGCACCTGTGGAAGGGAGGAGGAGGAAGCAGGAAGAGGCACAGGAAGAGGTTGAGCTGTGATGTAGGTTGAACCACCTCAGCCAAGCCCACGGGGAGCTCTGAAACTGAAATGATGGCTCATTGGCATTGTTCCAAGTTAGGCAGAAACCGCCAGGCCTTTACATCCCCAGACCCACCGGTCTCAGGATGCGGCTGCTCCTCAGAGGGTGAGGCTGCTCTCTGAAGCTGAGGCTGTCCCTGAAGGAGTCGATAGCTCAAGGGCCACAACATTCTCAGAAGCTGGGCCAACAAGTCCTTCCTTGAAGGGGGATCTGGGAAGCGCATCTCTGTGTCCATCCAAGATGAGTATTTGGTAATGAGGAGGACAATGAAATTCTTGTTAATTTTTTTTTATCACCCACCAACAGAAAGGGGAAAGACTTCTGCATCCATGACAAATTAGAGAATTTTTTGCAAAGATCAGTACAGCAGGTGCTATTGAGACAACTGGAACAATCTGCTATTAGTGCCACATACAATGAAATGCTGCTGCTGAAACTTATTTTGCACAGGCAAGCAGAAGAACCCTCATCAATTATTCCAGTTAGAAGGGTTATTCTGTGAGGTAGGTAAGGAGGAGGAGGAACAAAGAGAACTTTCAGGAAATATCCCAGAACATTGGCTGTTAGCCCTGGGGAATCCTGCTTACATTTGGGAAAGAGAGTGGAAGAGGGTACGACTCAGCTGCCTGCAGATCCTGATATCCAGATCCCATCAGAGTGGGAATAGGCAGCTCTCCCACTTCCAGAGAGGTTCTCCTTAGGATGGGCCCTTAGGATGAACAGGAGACCAAGTTTTCTAATTTGTTACAGGTGGGGGGTGTCAGTCAGCCACAAAGGGGGTGTCAGTCAGCCACAAAGTGACGACCAAGCAGCACACTTTTGAGTTCTGTGTGGGGTGGACCACTGCCAGAGACCCAATGACTCAGGGCTTTGTGCAGAGATGGCCAGGGATCCCCCAGCCACACACATCAGAGATTATTAGCCCAGTGAAGAGTGCTCTGGAGTAGGGCCGCAAGACTGCTGCCAGCAATACCCATTCGAGTTTCTGAAGAAGACAGACAATTCTAAGCAAACAGTTCCCTTGCTGAGAAACAAACTCTGGCCATACAGAAGATAAGCCTTGAGAAAACGTCAGAAAATGGGTGCAGGGCCCAAGATGTGATCTCTCTAGACATATAAGAGTATAGATTCATATGAAGCCACTGGCACAGCAGCTAGTGGGAGGCACAGACCTGAGGTAGAGGGTTAGAGACAGCAAGGAGCTACCTAATAACACTTCTTCTGAGTGTGTGTGTGTGTGTGTACGTATGGAGGTGTGCAAATCAATCTCCCCCTGGCCCTCTCCAGTGGTATCTTCTTTTCCTCACCCTTCTGGGTGGATGTGGGATGGGTTTCCTTCTTGTTACTTGATTACTCAGTGCTATTTACAAACCATTTAGTTTTTATTTTATTATTTATGAAAAGGGAGCTCCTTTTTTTCTCAGCTTCACCTCTTGCTTTGAATCTGATATTAGACTATATCACTCGCTACTTTCCAGGCTACACTCATCTACCAGCCTCCAGGTCTTTTCCTGAAATTCCCTGAAGACTGTTGCTCCTGGCTCTCGCCAGCACTCTTCTTGATACTCTTGCCCTCATCTCTATGACCGCTTCTCCAGTAATCTTGTCCTCCTACTCCCTCCCTTGGTCATACCACAAACTGTGACAGTACCAATATCTGCAGTTTCAAGCATCCCACTCTTGGATCACCACCTCTTACTTTTTCAGTGCATTCCTTCTAGTATCCTGCTCTAACAAACCTTAGATCCCCACTGGAGCCTACAATCTCTTGATCCTACAAACTTTACAAGGTCCCTTACCCACTTGTTATCCTTTCCCATATTACCTATCTTAAATTCCATGGTCAGTCATTTAATCACTCCCTTGTGCTCAACTTTAACTCTCTTGCCCCTTTCTTGTTTGAGAGTAATAGTTTGGTAAAACCTCAACCCTGGTTAAAAGTAAAATTTCTACCTATGGCTATGCCTGTAACCATGAAACTGAAGGAAAAAATTCAACCATGCTGACTAGTCTCACTTTAAATTCATAATCATGAACCTCACATGGGTCCTTAAGGCTGTCTGGCAATTGTACATGTTTCTAGTTCACACTTCTACTCTTCTGGATGACTATTTTATACCTTCTTCAAACCTCCAACGTCTCTTCCTCTATTTTATTAATTGATGAACTTGCTTTCTATTTGTATTAGTTATCTCTCTGTGTGTAACAAATTACCTCAGAATCTAGCATCTGAAAACAACAAATATTATCTCATACAGTTTCTGGCTGGGTCGTCTGTCTCAGGATCTCTTATGAGATTGCAGTCAAGTTCTTGGCCAAGACTATATAGTCTCTGAAGGCCTGACTGGGGCTGGAGGATCCACTTCCAAGATCATTCACCTGGCTGTTAGCAGGAGCCTTGAGTTCTTTGCCATGTGGGCCTTTTTACGTGACTTCCCATGACATAAATGGCTTCCCCCAGAGGAAGTGATCTGAGTGAGAGTGAGAATGAGAGTGAGAGCAAGAGTAAGAGATGGAAAGAATGAGAGTGCACGCTGGGGGGGGGGGAAGAGAGCGAGAGAGCATGATAGAGAAAGAGAGAGAGGACACAGTATCTTTTATAACCTCATCTCTGAAGTGACATACCATCCCTTCTGCCATATTCTATCTGTCACACAGACTAACTCTGGTACAGGGTGAAAGGGGACTACACAGGGTGTGAATACCAGGAGGTGGGGATCATCAGAGGCCATCTTATAGGCTGGCTACAATTCTGTTTTACAGAGAAAACAGAGGAATCAGAAAAGAACTTCCCACTGCCATATTACCCAATTACCAGTATATATTCTATTTTCACTGCTAGTGTTATAATGAACTCTCTCTCTCCTGCTATCTAAGGCCAATCCTTCCAATTGTTCACTAGATCCTGTTCCCTCTTGCCCACTTAAGGACATAGATACAAAAATTCTCCTCTCTCTCTCCTGCATTGTCAGTTTTCTTTTGTTTACTGGATAATTCCCATCAACAAAACATATGTGCTGAAATATTAAAGAATCCTCCTATGATCCTATCTCTCCTTTCAGCTACGCATTTCTCTGTGTCCCTTTACAATAAAACTGATTGAAAGAATTGTCTAAAATGACTGTCTGCAGTTCTTCCTCCCCCTCTCTTTTAAGTCTACCCCATCAGGCTTTTGCTCTCAAACTACTCTAAAAATACCGCTATTATAAAAGTCGTCTATGACCTCCATATTGTTAGATCCAATGGTAAATTCTCAGTCCTCATCCTATTTGACCTAACAGCAGAGTTTAACATAGGTGGTTGGTTCTCTTAAACAAAACACATTCTTCACTTGGCTTTCAAGGTATCAAACCCTCCTGCTTTTCTTCCTTAGCTTACTGGCTGATCCTTCCCAATCTCTTTGCATTTCCCTTTTCTTTCCAGCCTCTTTCATGTTGGAAAACCCCAGGGTCAGTTTCTCAGCCAGGCAGCCACCCACCCTGGAGTGATTGTACTTGCTGTTCCTTTTGCCTGGAACACTCTTTTGGAAAACTCTCCGGTGAAAATTAAAGTAGCTTGTTCCATTACCTCATGGAATTTTGCATTGGAGTCTTTGCTGAAAAGTACCTCAATGAAGTGTTCTCTGGTCATCCTATATAAAATTGCATCTCCCCTACCCCACAACAGGCTTTTTTTTTTTTTTTTT
>NW_006790311.1:333751-334995 GCF_000442215.2 Lipotes vexillifer
GGCCCCTCCCGTTGCAGAGCACAGGCTCCGGACACGCAGGCTCAGCGGCCACGGCCCACGGCCCACGGGCCCGGCCGCTACGAGGCACGCGGGATCCTCTCGGACCAGGGCACGAACCCGTGTCCCCCGCATCGGCAGGCGGACCCCCCAACCACTGCGCCACCAGGGAAGCCCCCAACACACTTTTAATCCTCTTCCTCAGCTTTTACTCTACAATGCTCATCAGCACCAGACACATTTGTTTACTTATTCATTAGTCTATTTGGTTACTTCTCATTGTCAATTCCATGAACAAGGGATATATGTCTATTTTGTTCACTGCTATATATTTCCAGTGCCTAGAACAGTGGTGGTATATAAAAATCTCTCAATTATGTATTACACGAACGAACGAATGGGTATTCCACATGGATAATAGCGAAGTGTCCCAGGATTATAGCAAAGCTTGGAAGCAGACAGGGAGACCACTCACGACGCTGCGATGTTTATATATAAGAACAGGTATGAAAGAGCTCCGTTAACGTAGCGAGGTGTACAAATATCAGTATGATTTACTGTTGGCTTAGTACGTTCCTCAAGAAAGCCCTGCCAGGCCCGCCTTCTCCCATCCTTTTCCTGTGCTTCCCTCAATTGGTCCCCGGCCCTGCCCAATCAGCTCTTCAGCCCAACATACTTCTTCTCCTGAAGGATGTGGGACTGTCCCAGCGCCGGGACACTCGAGGCACGGCCAGTGTGCGACACTTCCGCCCGCCTGTTACCCAGCGCCCACACGGACTCACCCGTGCCCCACCAGTTCCACGCACGTTTATAGGTCCCGCCCACACAGCGAGACAAAGCGGAAGTGACGAACCTCTGGAGCGCGAAACCCAGCCCCTCACGCCTTTCCAGTCTCCGGGAGGTGACACAAGTCCGGAAGAGGCAGATACAAGTCCACCGAGGGGCGGGGCGGGGCGGGGCGGGGCGGGGCGGGCCTCTCCAAAGCGGCGGTTTACCGAAGGCGGTTCCTTTGGTGTCGGTGGTAGCTTGAATCCGTGGCGAACCGCGATCGGTACTAGGCCGGTGCAGTCTCCACAGGAGTGGGACACTGAGGCTTGAGAAACAGACTTTTCTTTGGTCCGGGACTCCCCGGCGTTCAGCGCTTCCCCCCATAACCGGACACCGATTATTCGGACTCTTTGCCTCAGACTCAGGTTCCCACCCCGCACCCTCCCAGCCCCCTTGCCCTCCGGCTGCTACGCTCTTTC
>NW_006790311.1:335219-380261 GCF_000442215.2 Lipotes vexillifer
CCCTTTGCCGTATCGCTTTGCCGCCACTGGCACAATCTTCGTTCTCTCATTCAGATTCTTGTTTCTCCCCCTTCTCGTCCCTGTTCCTTTCCGAGAGCGATCTTTAAACATTTCCTTCCTTTATTTCTTACCCCTTCTTTTCCCCTTTTTTCCTTTTCCTTCCTTCTCAAGTATCCTTGTCAGGCTACTGCCTCCTCCAAAACTTCTCTCCTTTTCAGGAGCCTGTGGCATACGTGTTAGGGGGTTGAGCTTTTAAGGCGGTCGTTTGAAGATTTTAAGCTTTTCCTCTCTCCTAACCAGGAGTCATAGATGCCAGGAAGTATGGCCCCCCTCAAGAAGCTTCGGAATACCACCAAGTTGCCCCTGGCTTTAAACCCCCTGAAGAGCAAGGACGTGTTGGCAGTGCTGGCTGAGAGGAACCAGGCTATAGTACCCGTTGGGGCATGGGTGGAGCCTGCCCCGCCAGATAGTTCAGCAGTCCCGGCATCTGTGAGTGTCAGTTTGATGCAAGTATGGTGGGGTTCTTCCTCCATCTTTCTTTTTATTAGCCTTCTCAAATCCCTGGTGCTCAGATAAGATGAACAGTCTGGGGATGCCGTTTCTATACTGTCATAAATAGATATGTTCTTGCATTAGGATTATAGAACAAATATGTATCTGCCGAAACTTGCTGCAGCTTTAGTCGGCATAATCAAATATTTATTACCTATATATATTTCAGTTTGCTTTGCAAACCCTTGATTGCTTTCTATGCACAAGACATAGGCACTGTCTTCCAAACACTCTACAATGTAGTAGGGATGACGACCACAGTTAATGTAACATTGATTGTTTAAAGTTTATGGTAAATTTTGTAATGGAGATTCAGTAAGGTTCAGATGCAGTGGGAGAATAAAGGAGAAAGAGATTAATTCTGATTGGGATTCCGAGAAAGTTTAACTGTAAATTCCATGAGGACAGGGATCTTGATGTTTTTTTCATTCCTGTACTGGTATATGGCAAGTCTTCAGGATATAGTTGTTGAATGAGTGAATTAGGTAATATAGTTTGTGTTAATCCTTAAAGAATGGAAGTGCTGTAAGTACAGATGAAAGGGAAGAGCATTTCAGATGAAGGGAAACTTTTGCAAATTGACATGTGTGCCTGTCAGACAACTCTCTTACGTAGCTATTAACACAGGAGGACAATTTTGTAAGATTTTTTTTTTCCTTTTTGGTAAGATTTTTGATTGTCTTTCACCAAACTGTGCTCCTTAGCTATTTGTTCATATATTATTGTGGTTCATTTATTATTATAAATACCACATTATATTTATAGTAAGTTGTTTACATATCTCCTTTTCCTGATGGAGCATGTAGATATTTATGGAATGCACAAAATGCTTGAAGATCTTCAGAATGTATAGACGTGGTGCTGAACATGAGTTGAAAAGTATGAGGTAGGTTCTCTTAGTGGTCCTTCATCTCAGAGAAGAAATGAGACATGTTTCAAGTAAATGTTAAATAGAAGTGCAATGGCATGTTTTCATTCATTTGATTTATGTCTGTAAGGATGTATATACATAAGCATTCATTTATTACTATGCTATTTCCAAAAAGGATTTTGAGTCTGAGTAGTATATGATTAAATGCTAAGACTATTATAGCACTTAACGAAGAAAGATATGGTTTTGAATTGATGTGACCCAGGAAAGTTTAATGAAGAATTTGGATAATCAGAAAGAAAGAGGATGATTCTCCAATTAAGGAGAATGGAGAGAGTAGGAAGTAAGCAAGGTATATTTAGGATTTAGGGGTAGGTTAGATTGATTGCAGTGGAAGGCCTAGTAGGGGCATGGTGATTGATAGGATTGTGGAAAATAGGAGTGGTAGGGAACCACAGGAAATTTTGGAGACGGGATTGACTTCATTCATTGTTTAATATTTACAGATTAATTTCATGATCAAATAGTGTTTTGATTAGATTAACTGCTTTAACTTTTTTTAAGTTCTATTTTTTAAAACTATTTATTTATTTATTTTACTTATTATTTTTGGCTGTGTTGGGTCTTCGTTGCTGCGTGTGGCTTTCTCTAGTTGTGGCAAGCAGGCTTCTCGTTGCGGTGGCTTTTCTTGTTGTGGAGCGCAGGCTCTAGGCACACGGGCTTCAGTAGTTGTGGCACGTGGGCTCAGTAGTTGTGGCTTGCAGGCTCTAGAGCGCAGGCTCAGTAGTTGTAGCGCACGGCCTTAATTGCCCCGTGGCATGTGGGATCTTCCCCGACCAGGGCTCGAACCCGTGTTCCCTGCATTTGCAGGCGGGTTCTTAAGCACTGAGCAACCAGGGAAGTCCTGCTTTAACAGTTTTAAAGGTGAAGGAGCGATTGGCTCCTGAGGGACAAATTGGGATGTAATGGTAACAATTTAGGCGTGAAGTATGGCACCAAGATTTTAGTGGTAAGTAATGTAGAGGGAAAGCCTTGAAAAGGGGATTGAAATGGAAATGAAAAGGGATAAATGTAAGAAACATCCCAGAAGAATCAGTAAGATTTGGTACAAAGGTATTTTGGTATTTAAATTATTGACACCTGTTTTTAATTGCCCATATTATGATATCTGTATAATATCAATAGCATAAAAATGTCTAAAAACGACCAAGATTTTCTGTGTTAAAAAGAATCATCACACGTTCCCACATATCAACTCAAAATATATTAAAGTCTTGGAGCATGTGTAAACATGTCTCCTTTCCTTCATTTAAAAAATTCTGATCATTACCAGTCAAAGGCAATTTGATCAAGCATCTAATAGAACTCTTTATCACTTTAGCATATACAGCCTGGGGAATTCACTCTTATTAACAGACGTAGGTCTTGTCAGCTCAGAACTTCTAAAGCTTGGTTACCCTAAGATCATGTCTATGCTAAAGGGAAATGCCTAATCATTTTTGTCCTTAAGTTTCAAGGAGCCATCAGAATTCCTATAAACGCCATAGTTTGAGACTGCCCCTTAATTAAATTATCATCCAAGGGTACTGCTTTCCTATCAGCATATATAGCTATTGCATTGTTTTATAATTTATCTGATTATCTACTGTTGCATAAGAAACCACTCTAAAACTTAATGGCATAAAGCAAACAATATTGTGTGTCCGGAATTTGTGCAGGACACAGTGGGGATGGCTTGTCTGCTCCACAGTGTCTGAGCCCTCAGTTGGGGTGACCCCAGTAGCTGATGATGTCTCGGACAACTTGACTGGATCCTGGCTGGGGGCTGGATTTCTTGGTTCTTCTTTATCTGGCATCTGCTGGGCTGTAATATCCTACATGGCTTTCTTAACTCTTATATCTGGCACTTGGGCTAGGATGAGTAGAATGGCTGAGGGCTGGCAGGACATCTTCCTCTTTCTACATGGTCTCTCTGCTTGGCTAGTATGGGCTTCCCTAGGTGGAGGTTGCTTTATGAGCTTGCCTGGGAAGTCATGGAGCCAACACTTGTGCCTCAGTCTATTGAGTATACAGTCAGACTACATTCAGTATGGGAGATGACTACACAAGAGCATATATACTGGGAGGCTTGATTCATTGGGGGCAGAAGGGGAGTTCATCTTTGGAGACTAAGGACTATGTAATCTAACTATTAGTTCCACCATATATAAATTATCTGAATGTATTCTTTGACTGTCCTGAGAAACACTTCATTCTATATTGCCCCTTGGATAGTCTATAGGGTGCAAAAAGGCTATGAAGAATTGGTTGTACAATTGAAACAGTACAGTTGTCCCTCAGTATCTGGAGGGGATTGGTTCCAGGACCCCACTCTTCCCCCACCTCCCCCACCTGCAGATACCAAAATTCACAGATGTTCAAGCAGTTGTATAAAATAGCATAGTATTTGCATATAACCTGTGTACATCCTCCTGTATATTTTAAATCACCTCTAGATTACTTAAAATACCTAATACAATGTAGATGCTATGTAAATAGTTGCCTGTGCTTGGCATATTTAAGTTTTGCTTTTTTGGAACTTTCTGGAAAATTTTCTTTTCATCCATGATTGGTTGAATCTGAGGATGAGGAACCTGTGGATACAGAGGGCCGACTATTTATTTTTGTTTAACCCAGTATTTCTCAAGTTTATATGATTCTGGGAACCTCTTAACGTCCCATGGAACAAGTGTTTTCAGGTTCTGGTTGTCTTACACAATAGTGTTGCTAAGAAAAATACGTTTCTAAAATATGTTTCTATGGTACAATCTTATCTTTGGTTTACTCTTGAGATCCACAATTTGGAACCAGTCATGCACTTCAATAAGACGTTTGATAATCTCAAGGTGTGAGTAAAAGAGGGCAGACAGAGACAATGGGAGTAAAAGAAAGGCAGAATGGCTTAAATTTGTCAGGGTCTTGACTTAACTTGAGTCACTTGTTCAGGCTTTACTACATATATATCTACTTTGGAATTATTTTACTTAATTATTCATTGATATCTGTCTTGTACATTCTACTCCTATGGTACATACTTTTGTAGAATAGTTTATGGGATAGATTTCTTGGAAATTTTAATTTTAATTGGAACTAAATTCATTTGATTTTGAGAATTTAATGACTGTCTGTGAAATAATTTGGGGCACCCCTCAGAATTAGAATTTGGAATCACTGCATTAGGAGAAGGGATAGATAGGAGGTATGATGATTTTATTTAATATGAAGATTCCTTATGGAAGAGAGACATAGTCAAGAGAAAAGCAGTACAGTACAGGGCATAAGTGTTGGAGTCAGAGAGACTTCTAGCTCTGCTACTTGCCAGCTATAGGATCTTGGGCTACTACTAAAGATTAATCCTTCTGAGCCCCATTTCCTCATTTTTAACATAAGAGGTAAGAATACCTAATATTGGAGGTAGTTTTGAGGATTCATTGATACAAGGTAGTTAAAGTGTTTATCTCATAATAGATCTTTAATAATGGTAACTGCTGTTATTATAATGACTTTGTTATTCAAAGCACTTAGAGGAGGCAAACAATGATTAAGGACTCAAATGTGATAAAATGTTCCAGATTGTTTAAAATGTTTTGGAATTAAGCATTATATAAACATTGAGTACCTTTGTATTCAAGGCTCTGTGTAGTATACCATAGGGGAAAGAAAGGAGAATTAAATACATTTCCTGCCCTCAAAGAATTCGTAATCTAGTGGGGGAGTTAAGAAGTACTGTACTCAACGTTAATAAGAGTGAGAGGTGCTAGATGGGTATTGGATGGTCTTGACTGAGTAGGGCCTTTTCTAGATGGAGGCGGCAAGAAGGGCATGCTAGGTTAAAAATGAAGCCTGATTCTCATTTTATAATAGGACATAGTGGGTGAGTGGTGAGCAACCTGGTGTATCTGGACTATTTTACTCATTTTAGAAAATGTAACATAATATAGGTTTGAATTGGTTCATTAAGAATTAATGAAGATACTTTTAGTTCTCAGTACAATGAAAAATTAAGATTTGATTTGAGTGCTCACAGATTCCAGTTTTTAGTTTGTGATTTGGTTTAAGTTCTTGGTACTCACTAGCTACGTCTAGATTGTCAGCTCTGAACTCCTGTGATTTCTTTACTGTACGGGGAATTTGGGGTTGTAGAACTGAATTATTTTTTCAGGGCTGTATTCTGACTGCTTTGTGTTTACAACAGAGTCCTAATGGGCAAAACGAATGGGACATGTAAGTTTATTTTCTATCTTTCATCTTTAAAGACTTCAGCATATATGATTGAAGAAGAGCTAAGGGAACAGCTAAGAAAGAAACAAGAAGCTCTGAAGCGTTTTCAGAGACAAGTCAAACGCCGAGTAAATCAGCAAATTAGGCTGAGAAAAAAGCAACAACTTCAGAGGTCTTATGAAGCCGTAAGTTCAAAAGTAAGCCTGAGTAAAGATTGAATGGGAAGTGTGTTTGTTATGAGAAATGCTATTAGGCAATGACAGAATCACTTTCTTTTGATTCCAGGCTTCGCATAATGTGATTTACTAGTGAGGGCAGTAGATTGTATATAGAGAAACTGTTGTTTCTGTTTCCTGTGTTGTTCTGATTCCCTCTTTTGCTTTCACCAAATAGTTATAAACAATGTCAGAGTTTGGGGTTGGGGTTTGAATTCTGGCTTTGCTGCCTACTAGCTTTGTGACCTTGGGCTAATTACTTAAATTCTCTTGACTATAGTTTCTTTATGTGTGAAATGGGGATATGATACTTGTTTCCCAGTGTTGTTTTGAGAATTAGATAATGTAAAATATTAGCATGTAGTAGGTGCCTGGTAAATGTTAGTTTCTTTGCCAGCTAAAGTTTTCCCCTCCTTCCCCCCAACCCCGGTTTTAAAGCTTTTGGGCTGCTGGTAGACATTATTTGATTGCACTTGACTGGGGGAAGCTCACTCTTTCTTCCTTTGTGTAGGCAGAAAAAGCAGGCTCTATAGCCATGCACTCTTCAGATCCAGCAAACTTAACTCTTAAAAGAACGAGTATTTTTCCAAACCATTTGAATGCTGCTATTGGAAGTGCTAGGTTACTTCCTTCCCGGAAGCTTGAGGATGGAATAGAAGATAGAGAGAATCAAAATGAACTATTCCAACAACAAGCCCAGGCTGTAAGTACATATTCATTTTATTTTATGTCTCTGGTTTTTTTTTAGGCTATGATGTAGAGATTAGGAGGTGTCACATTCAACTTCGTTTTTTATCACCTCCTCTTTTTTTTACCTTTGTAAAGTGGGGAATAGTGGGATGATGTTTATTTTTATATATATTTTAAATTTATATTTATTGGTCAGACACTTAAGAATCATCTAAAGAAAGGTGCCAAAGTGTTAGAGTTCAAAACTTATTAGAAAGAGCTTTAGGTCAAAGAATGTAGATTTTTCAATTATACTGAAATTGTGTTATGGGTAAGTTACTCTCAGTTTGTGGCATATGGACAAAAGATTATTTTTGTTTCTTTTTTCTGTCCCTCAATCTGATTATCACAATAAATTGATCTATAAGTCAAGTAATAATATAGTAAACTCTAAATTAACATATTCAGAATTTTTTAATGTAACTTTTTAGTGACTCACTTTATATAATGAATATTTAAAAATTAACCACCATGAGTAGATTTATCCACTCAAATCACTTGATGCCATCTGATCAGTACCCCCCTCCACCCTGCATAATGTACCCAGGCTTTTGTCCAGTTGATCATATTCTTCAACTCTTCTGTGGGAATAATCCTTCATCTTATCATTTTAAAATGTAATCCTAGGGCTAGTGAGGGGAGAACAAAAATGTGGAAAATTATGATTATGTGAAAATAAAAGTTGTGTGATTGCTGACATACTTTGTCATAAGTATGAAGCAAATCTGATTATTGCTGTTAGTATAAATAGGGAAAGCTTTATAGTCACATGTGATGTTGAAATACTTATTAAAAAGATTTTTCTCTCTGCCCAAACTATGACTTTTTCTTGTCATTATTTGGTTTGTAGTGATCATTTTTATAATCATTTTTGTTTTTAAGATTATGAACAGTTTACTGAGCAAATATTTATTGAGCCAGGCACTGCAGAAATTGCAAAGGATAGAACATTGACTGAGACAGAATAACAGTCCTTGCTTTCATGCTACTGGTAGCTATAAATTCCATTGTAGTGAGGATTTTACAATACAATTTTCATTTGTATGATACATGAATATGACACATCAGTCCACAGATATTTGAATATACTGTGTTTGTTAAACATTGTAGGGATACTAATGTGTGAAATAGGACCTTTCATGGGTTTATATTTCCAAGTAGAGAAACAAAGTTGGTAGACCCCCAATCTATTAGATAATAATATGGAGATATTTGCTGCATTGTTGATAAATTTGTGCAGTGGAAATTCAAACATTTTTTAATTCCAAGGAGATAGTTTGGGAAGAATTCCTGGAAGAGGTGGAATTGAGCTGTGTATTTTGAATTGGTAAACTGAATTTAATTGGTAAATTCAAAAGAATTTTGAGATAGGAGGAATAGTAAAAAGTCTAGAATATGTAATGAGCTTAGTATTGGGTTGGCCAGAAAGTTCGTTCAGGTTTTTCTGTAACAGCTTACAAAAACCCGAACAAACTTTCTGGCCAACCCAATATATTTGCTAATAAGTGATGGAAACTTTCTAATTGATAGTGTACAGGGTAAAGCAACAGAAAATGAGGTTAGACGGGTAGGAAAAAATCAGGTTATGAAAAGCCTTAAATGTTCCCCAAATCTAAAAAGTTTTTATACCGTTTTTTTCTTTTCTTTTCTTTTTTTTTTTGGCTGTGCCTTGTGGCATGTGGGATCTTAGTTCCCCAACCAGGGATCGAACCCGTACCCCCAGCCGTACAAGCGCGGAGTCTAACCACTGGACAGCCAGGGAATTCCCAACCTTGTTTTTTTCTTAAAAGAAGATGCACTACTGAGGAATGTTCAGTGACTTAAACTACTTTAAGCCTGTAAACTTTTGCCCATACAACACCATGACAATAGATGCTCAATTTTTTTTAATCGTACTGTTTTTGTTGCAGTTTCTATCCACTAGATGTCGCTAAGAACTAGACAATGAGGCAGAGTTCAAGCACTAACTCCTTTGGGACAGTTTCAGGCAAACTGAGAGTTGGTCATCCTGTCTCTATATGTGTTCTCTCTTCTTTACTTATTTTTCTACTATTAACTGGTATTTTCATCATCACAGCTCCAAAACTTTGGCATACCTGAGGCTCCTTTAGCCTCTTCTCTCCAGCTTAGGATCTTTTAGGTCCAGCTCCTGTCTCTGACTTTTTCTCTGAACACTTCCTTGTTCATTATGTAAGGTAAGGAATCTTTATTGGCCCATCCTGCCTTTTTGCATTAGGTCTAGGTTACTGGCCAGATTCTAGCTTGGTACACCTACTTAAAGTTTTGTTGATGCACTACATTGGGGTTCATAGGCTATGCTAAGGGCCTCATGTGAGTTTTTATGTGTATGGTATTTTTGTGGCTGTAGAAAAGTCTAACACACTGAAAAATCAATATATTATCTTTTGCAAATAAACTATATTGTACTTGGATAGAATTCAACTTTGGGTAGATTTTTATGGCATTAACATACATTTAAATACATAGGTATTAGGCCTCCATGGCAGTACAATAGGTGAAATTCTATAAATGTTAGATCTCATCTATAGTCTTTTCCCATGACCTACATGTTATTACCACATTGTTTCATTTATATAGTTCCATATAAATTCCTAATTGTCTGAATAAATTAAAAAGAACTGAAGAAAATATGAACAATGAGTGGGGAACAGTATCACAGTAGATATCTATATTTGTCAAATTTCATCCTACATATTTGTTTGAAGTTTTACATTTTAATATATGATCAGTGTTTGCTTTAGATTTTAAGATTTAAGTCTCAAAATTTGTTTATTTAAATCTCAAAATGTGTTTATATAGTACATTTTAATTTTATTGGTCAGAACTACCTTTGCTTATTGATAGCTGGGTTTTCTATGTAATTATATAATAATTTATTTCCATCAGGGAATTTTTAAGTCTTGGTTAGCTATTCAGTGCCAGTCTTTGTTGATAACCACAGCTACAAAGGAATGAAAATTGTGTCTAAGCTTCTAGTACAGAAAAGACTTTTGGGGGAGTTCCCTGGCAGTCCAGTGGTTAGGACTCGGTACCGTGGCCCTGGGTTCAATCCCTGGTTGGGGGGCTATCACGCAAGCCGCATGGCACGGCCCCCCAAAAAGAAAAAGAAAAGACAAGACTTTTGGTCAAATTTTATGTTTTGAGTAGTTACAAACACAACATGTATATGTGTTTAAACTTACATACGTAAATATATATGTATATATACACACATACAAATGCATATATATACACACACATACTCACCAATATATGTAGTGATCACCATTATCTTACAATAAGAGGAACGTACTTCTCTGCCTGTTCATTTTACATAATTTGATTTTTACCATCCTCCTGTCTTCTGTGTTTTGTTTAGTGCTTATTGACACTAACTTTGGTCTTTGTATTAGTTTCCTGTGGCTGCTGTAATGAATTACCCCAAACTTAGTGGCTTACAATGACAGAAACTTATTCTCTTACAGTTGTGGAGGCCAGAAGTCTAAAATCAGTTTCACTGAGTCAAAATCCAGGTGTCTGCAGATTCTAGGGAGAATTTGTTCCTTGACTCTTGAAGCTTTTGGTGTCTGCTGGCATTCCTTTGCTTGTGACCACATCAGACCCATCTCTGCCTCCATCTTCACATCACTTCTTCCATATGTCTGATCTTCCTCTACCTCTCTTATAAAAACACTTGTGATGGCATTTAGTGCCCGTCTGGATAATCCAGGATTATCTCCTCATCTCAAGATCCTTAACTTAATCACACGTGCAAAGGCCCTTTCTCCTTATAAAGTAACATTTCAGGGATTAAGACCTGATATCTTTGGGTGGCCATTATTCAGCCTACTACAGTCCTCATAGCAGGTCATTGAAAGGATCTTTGGGTTGATTTGATGAAGGGTTTTGGTAAAGACAGAAAAACTGAACGTAATGTTTAGTCCAACTGCTGGACCAGTTGAAATATCCTGCTTAAGGGACTAAAATCAATCTGCGACTAATAGAGGTTTGGACTTGATGGAAAATGAAGATTATGTACTCTTATTTTAAATGTTACAGCAAGTATTTTGCATCCTTGGTCACTTTGTGCAGGGCAATAATGTCTACCACACTTGGCAAGGAGTAAAAGTAAGCATGTTCATGGCTTTGTATTTTTTCATAACTTCAACTGCAGATATACTATCTCTTTTTGCATTGTGATTAATTCTATCTTGACCCCTTTAGCCACTCTGCACTAACCAAATTTAGAAGTCCTCCTCTTAGTAGAATAAAGAGTAATGTTTCAAGCTGATTTCTCTGGCTAGAGGTGTAGACCTTCTAGAAACAAGGACAAAACAGAGGTGATAATGCTGTAAGGAAATTGGGCTGTTAGCAAGAGAGTGTTTTTATCTCTAGGTCACTATTAGTAAATATCATAAAGTATTTGTAATTTGTATCTGTAAATCACAGTCATTATTTCCCTTTAAGGGAGAAATGATGTCATTAAACTTTCATTGGATGGGTTAGAACTGGTCCTGGCTTTGCCATATTTTCACTGAGTAGTATAGGGATGTGCTTTTCTGTATTTTCCTTAAAGGAACATTCTATGCAGATATGTGAAATGTAAAATAGGCTGTGTGCTTCTCTGAAAAAGAAGTCAAAATAGATACTTACTGAAGTTGCTAGGTAGAGATAAGGAATGAACACAAAATTAACATATTTAATATTAATATTTATTATCAGTTGTTACCTAGAGTACCTGAAACAAATTGGTCTGTTGACAGGTTTGAATTTGTACTCTAAATTAACTTAGGAAGGCTTCCTGGAAGAAGAGACATTTGAGAAAAGACTAAATAACTATAGTTTTCAAATGTTATGGATGAAGAAGAGACTCATGTAAATAGGAAAAAAGGATTTTAAGGGGACTAGGAATAGAGTCTTCTTACAAGGAGTGATAAAAGTGATCAGGCATGCAAGGACCAGTTGAAGAAATAACTCTTTATTAAGAAGATGGATAGAAGGTAAGGAATGTGTCTGCTCAATAATTTCCAAATTCAGACTTATAGGTTCTAATATTTTTATGTATGTACTTAATATAAAGCCTACATTATTAAAAAACGATTTGAGTAACAGCACTTAAATCAAGTTAAGAAATACAGTCTCTTAAGATAATGAAAATAATGTTGTAAATACACTTATCAGCAGATCAGAAAATCTCCTTTCCAAGTAATCCTCTTGTCTTAGGTCTGGCAATTTTTCATAATAGGGGCCTGTTTTCCTGTTGGAACACTTAGTGAATTTGGTATTAAGACTTTAGCCTGTTTTTCTTTTCTTTTTTTCCGCTTTCTTTGGCAGCTTAGTCAAACCATGAAAGAAGCACGTCACCGGCTGGCATCATTTAAAACTGTGAATAAAAAAAATGCATTGGTGTTTCCAGATGATCAAAAGAAAAACTTTTCCACCCAAGAGGTAAATTAAATTCTAATGAGCTGTTTCTAAAAATTCAGATAAAAAATAGGATAAAGATTAATTTACATCTCTACATTATTTAGACCTGAAAAATAATTGGAAATAACCTTAATTATCCAATAGTAGGGAGCGGTTTAAAAGTTATGATATATTCGTTTATAGCTATTATGAAAAATATGCTTTCAAAGGATATCTGAAGACTAGGGAAAGTGTGATATAAAGTTAAGTGGAAAAAGTAGGATATAAAATTAGATACAATGTAAGCTCAATTAAAAAAATTCATTCCATAAATATTTATGGAATGTCTACGATTGCCAGGCATTGTTCTAGAAGCAGGACTTAACAGTGGTGAAAAGGTAGACAAGGAGCTCCTGTGTTAGTAGGGAAGCATGTAATAAATAAGCAAATGAATAGAAAATATAATTTCAAATGATAAATGCTATGAAAAAAATAAAGCAAAATATCGAGATGGGGAGAGAATGCTATGAGCACAGAGAAAGGCCTGGAAAGAAATGGACCAAGAGGTTAATACTGATTATTTCTGGATAGTGTTATTACAGGTGATTTTTATTTTTTTCTCTTGGTTTTCTTTACTGTAGAAATTTTCCATAATGTATATATTTTATTTTTTAATCAGGAAGAAGTCAATACCATTATTTTTCAAAATGAAAGAAATTCTTTTGATTCAAAATATAGAATAAGTTTAGGGTGAATAATTGGAACCTAAATATGGAGTTAGACTTAAAAGAATATTTAAAGCTATGCTTGTAAAATTACATTGTTTTGGTGCCTCCTTATTTTTATGTTCACAAATTTGGATGTTAAACCCATGTATTTTCCTGTGTTTACTTAATTTTAGCATTAATTTCAAGTTTTGATAGGCAGCATCAGTAAAATGGCTCATTAATTAGTCTTTTTTTACTCTTTTTTTTGGTACCATTAAGAACTCTGTCTCTTGCTTAGTTCTTTCTCAGTTTTGCTTCCTGATTGGTATTTTTTTTACATTTTCCTAGATTACATATATGTTTATATTTTATTTTTGTATTTTTTCCTTAAGTATCTCTGTGCAACCATCAAAGACATTTGTCTCTTATATGTTTGCAGTTGGTAGAATACTAAGCTATAATACCTTCCTCTTCAGCAATAATTAAGAAATTTATAGTTAAATATAAAAAACAAGTGGGCATGGGTGTGCCTACATATGGCATTCCATCTTAGATGCATTAAGTATGGTTACCTTTTTCTAGGATTGCCTTGTTGTGACTTAAGACTCTTTTGAAACTAAATTCTTGACTTAGTTTCTTGACAATTTTCATACCTCTACCACGGATTTGGCAGTACTGTAGTTTGGTCCATAAGACTGACTTCCCGGTACTGCTCAAAGGAGATGATTGGACACATTTTATTTAAGCCAGTAAAAAAAAAAAAAGGGTTATCGGAGCCTAGAGACTGATACTTCACATTGTGTGGAGCATGTTCAAATCTTTCAACTGATGTTTTTCCCAGAAAGAGTACTAGGCCTGACTGAAATAATTCTCCAGTAGAAGGGAGGAGGATTAAGTCTGAGATAACATCCTTGTGTAAACCAGTGTGATACGTCAAAGGTGCAATTTAAGTGTAATTCATTATGATGTTGATGGTGAATTCAGGCTAGCTGCTTGCTTCCAAAGAATGCATGTGTGTTTTTCAGGTAAAACATCGCAAACAAATCTACTCCATATAATTGAGAATGATCTAAGAAACTGGTGAAATTTTTCTTATCAAGTACGTAGTCTTTCCCTCAAATCTGAACAGTTTTCTATCCATTCAGTTGTGTGAAGGAGGAAGCTGCCAGTCAGAAAGGAGAACAATCTATAACCCAGTTGAACTCTGGTTTCGTTTTCTTGTTTGACTTATTTTGACTGACATCTGGTCATTCCAGATTTAGAGATAAACGTAGAAGAGATATATTTGCCTTGCCCACTGTTAGATCACCAAGACAAAATTGTAAGCCTTCTAAAATTGTTACTGGCTAGGATAGGGGCAAATTATCATTTATAAAGTTAAAATATTCTCCTACCAGGATCAGCTCCGTGCTTTGTGACCACCTAGAGGGGTGGGATAGGGAGGGCGGGAGGGAGACGCAAGAGGGAGTGGATACAGGGATATATGTATATGTATAGCTGATTCACTTTGTTATACAGCAGAAACTAACACAACAATGTAAAGCAATTATACTCCAATAAAGATGTTAAAAAAAAAAATTCTCCTACCAGGAATTTCACTTCCATGTGTTTGATATGTAAGTGACTTGTTTGTATACTTGAAATAGAACTCAATATTCTGTATTAGACTACCATAACCTGCTAGGATTGCTCCAGATCTTTCACAAAAACTCAGCTTAGTGTCATGAGCATATTGCTTTCTCTAGACCATTTATATTTGTATTAATTTTTCTTTTTTTTCAGAAAGCACTTTGTAGGAAACCATCATTCACCAGGATAAATATAGGGATAAGAGGAGAAATGCCCTTTGAGGTCCATCAAGGTCTTTTAACTCTTGTAGATTACCAGAAATTTATGGAAGATCAGGTAGGGAAATGTAAAGAGTAGAGGAAAAAAGATGCCTTGTTAGAACTATCCACAGCTAATTAAGGATGGGTTTAAGTATTAAGATTATAATGCCCAATAGTTGTTTTTTTCTAACAGTTCTATTAAGCTATAGTTCACATACCGCACAATTCACCCACTTAAAGTGTACAGTTCAGAGGTTTTTGGTGTATTCACAGGGTTGTGCAACTGTCACCTCAATCTAATTTAGAAGATTTTCTTCACCCCTGAAAGAAACCCCGTACCTGTTAACTGTCACTCCCCAGTCCCTCCCTGTCCCTACCCCCAGTACTAAGCAACCACTAAACTACTTTCTGTCCCTGTAGATTTGCTTATTCTGGGCATTTCATATAAATGGAATAATATAATATGGCGTCTTTTGTGACTGGCTTCTTTCATTTTGCATAATGTATTCAAAGTTCGTCCACATTGTAGCATGTATCAGTACATCAGTATGTCACGCTTAGTATATCTGTTCATCAGTTGATAGACATTTGTGTTGTTTCCATTTCTTAGCTTTTATGAATAATTGTGCTATAAGCAATTTTTACATGTTTTTGTATGGACATTCATTTCTCTGGTTGTGGAATTTCTGGGTCATGTTAACTCTATGTTTAATATTTTGAGGAACTGCCAATGTGTTTTTTTTTTAATTTTTAAAAAATTAATTAATTTTAAAATTTATTTTTGGCTGTGTTGGATCTTCATCGCTGTGTGTGGGCTTTTCTCTAGTTGCGGTGAGCGGGGGCTACTCTTTGTTGCGGTGTGCAGGCTTCTCGTTGCGGTGGCTTCTCTTGTTGCGGAGCACAGGCTCTAAGCACGCGGACTTCAGTAGTTGTGGCTCGCGGGCTGTAAAGCACAGGCTCAATAGTTGTGGTACACGGGCTTAGTTGCTCCACGGCATGTGGGATCTTCCCAGAGCAGGGATCAAACCTCTGTCCCCTGCATTGGCAGGCAGATTCTTATCCACTGTGCCACCAGGGAAGCCCCTGCCAAGGTGTTTTCCATCAACGATGTATGAGGGTTCCATTTTCTCCACATCGTCTTCAAAACTTGTTTTTGCCACCTTAGTGGGTGTGAAGTGGGATTTCTCCATACTTTTGATTTGTATTTTCCCAGTGACTAATCATCTTGAATATCTTTTCATGTGCTTATTGCCCATTTATATATCTCTCGTGGAGAAAATCTGTATTCAAATGTAGTGCCGTTTTTTTTTTTTTTTTTGTGGTACACGGGCCTCTCACTGTTGTGGCCTCTCCCGCTGCAGAGCACAGGCTCCGGACGCGCAGGCTCAGCGGCCACGGCTCCCGGGCCCAGCTGCTCTGCGGCACGCGGGATCCTCCCGGACCGGGGCACAAACCCGTGTCCCCTGCATCGGCAGGCAGACCCCCAACCACTGCGCCACCAGGGAAGCCCCTGTAGTGCCGTTTTTAAATTGAGTTGTCTTTTTATTATCAAGTTATAAGAATTCTTTATATATTCTGAATACAAGTCTCTTATCAGATACTTGATTGCAAGTATTTTCTCCCATTCTCTGGGTTGTCATTTCACTTTCTTAATGCTATCATTTGCAGCACAAAATTTTTAGTTTTGGTATAGTCTAATTTATCTATTTTTCTTTTGCTGCTGTGCTTTTGGTGCAGTATCTATTAAGCCATTGCTTAATCCTATGTCTTCTAAGAATTTTATAATTTTATCTCTCATATTTAGGTCTTTAATCCATTTTGAGTTAATTTTTATATATGGTGTGAGGAAGAGTTCTAACTTAATGCTTTTGCATGCATTCTTGTTTCTACCTGTAACAGATACATTTGGTTGGTTTTTTTTTTCTTTTCCATTTTTGTTTGTGTGTTCTTTAGGAACCTGACACTGAGGAATCTTCATCTATTATGATAGATAAGAAAGGGAAAAAGAATTTGTCTTGTGGGGACCAGCAGGATCTCCTTTTTGAAGACAAGGATATACCTTTCAGCACAATTCAGGTAAAGCAGAGTGAAAGGAGATAGTATAATAGAAATTAAAGTAATTATGATTTGGACTAGAGATGCCAGTATTCTTGTACTGGTTTGGGACTGTAGATTTAGGTTCTATTGAGTTGAGCAAAGACTGTAATTTTGCATTTTATTTTAGTAATTTGTTTGACTACCGTATCCTTTTAAGATTATTTTAGGAATCTTGCAGAAAACCCAGTGTTGCTGCTCCTTGGCATTCTATATTTGATGTTTATGTTCACTTTTAGAAAGTACAATTCAAAAATCCATTATTTGCTGTGATGGAAGAGGAAGAGGTAAATCAGTTACATCAGGATGTTCTGCCAGAAGCCCAGGATTATCTTCCAGAAGCCCAAGGTGACCTGCTGCAAACCCAGGGTGATTTGACAGGTGTCTGCAGTGTTGAGCTGGAAGCCCAGAGTGTTGAGCTGAGGCTCGGTACCCAGGATATCAAGCTGGAAGGCCAAGCTGTTGAGCCCAAAGCCCAGGCTGTTAAGACCAAAACTCAGAGTGTTATGCTGAAAGATCAGAGTGTTGAACTAGAAGATGGGAATATTGTTTTGGAAGTCCAAGATTTTCTACTCCAAAACCAGGCTTTTCTACCCACAGACCAGCATGTTCTTCTCAAAGACCAGAATGTTCAACCCAAATGCCAGGACCAGGATTTTCTACCCAGAGTTCAGGTAAAATAGAGTGGAAAGGAGATATAACAAAAAGAAATAAGCTCTTTAAGGCTTGTAGTGGGATTTGCAAGGACTATATTGCAGCTGATTTGGAGAGCCATAGTTGGAACAAAATAGTTCACTGATTGATTTATCAAATAAATGTCCACAGTTCTTATTAAGTGTTAAAATATTATCAGCAGCATATTACCCCTGTCTGGAAAATTTGCTTTTTAAAAAATTTTCTTCATTAGGGGAAGTATTTCTTGCAGCCGTCATCTGTTTTGAGAGCTGAAAGATGGGAAAAAAGAGTGGCCCACAAGTGTCCAACAGTATTTTTTACCCAGGTTCCAAGGTCAGCCCTCCACCAGAGATCAGGTAGACCAAGAGGAAGAAGAAAGGGATCAATAGGAAGTAAATTACTTAGGGTTGTGGCTGGGTTTATGGGGAATAGAGTATAGTGTGTTAATTTATTCTGTAAGATGTTCAATTAAACTCTGACCTCAGTTAACTCCTGAATTCTCAGTGCAACCTAAAGTATTATTATTTTTTTTTTTCAAAAATTTATTTATTCTTATTTTTGGCTGCGTTGGGTCTTTGTTGCTGTGCACGGTCTTTTCTCTAGTTGTGGCGAGCGGAGGCTACTCTTCGTTGTGGTGGGCGGGCTTCTCACTGGGTGGCTTCTCTTGTTGCGTAGCACGGGCTCTAGGCGCACGGGCTCAGTAGTTGTGGCTCGCGGGCTCTAGAGCGCAGGCTCAGTAGCTGTGGCGCACGGGCTTAGTTGCTACGCGGCATGTGGAATCTCCCCGGACCAGGGCTCGAACCCTTGTCCCCTGCAACGGGAGGCGGATTCTTAACCACTGTACCACCAGGGAAGCCGAACCTAAAGTATTATTGATTAACCTGTCTTTCTTAACTGAACAATTGCTATTTTATATTTGTTCTTTTTTAGAAAGCAGATTTGAAGCCGCCAGCATCAGTTTTGATAGGTAGGAGTCGGGGGGAGGTGTCTCCTCTGGATGTCCGTCAAGATCTTCTACACAAGCATCAAGATCAGGCCTTCATCAATGGCAAGGTAGAGCAGAAAAAGGAGAGGGACCATCAGGAACTGCATTGTTTGGGTTTGGTTTGGAACTTTCCAAGATTGTTCTTAGCTAGATTTCAAAAAGTATGGTTTTCTGTTTTATTCCATAATGTTTCACATTATCTGGAGTTGAAAAAATTACTGTAAGGCTCCCAATAAAGCCTAGAATATTATTGCTATCATGTTACTCCCACTGAACAATTTACACTTTATGTGTTTTTCTCTTTTAGAAGGTACGCTTCAAGGAGTCATATTGTGATATTACACATGAGAAAGGGAGAGAAGACTTTTCTCTGGCAGGTTATCAGTATCTGCCTCCTAAACTTCAGGACCAGGCCTTCATCAGAGATCAGGTAGAGCACAATCAGAAAGAGATAGATAGGAAATAAAGTAACTGGATTTCATACATTTTCAACAACTGGTAATGTGAAATATAGAATCAGATTCTTGTTCAGTGAACTGTATCAGTCAAATCAGTTCTGTCATTCAGAAGGATGATAAATCACATTCATATTCTTATTGTGGAATCAGACTATTTTAATTTACTAAGATTATGCTATAACTTTTGCTGAAGCCCATATTATTACCACAAGCACACTGCCCTTACGTGAATATTATAGGAAGAATTAGCAGATCCTAAATTAAAAATTGGGGGGGTGTTTGTTAGACTATTCTGTACATGTTTGGGGATTAAAAATTAAGATCTATAGAGTCGGGGTAAAAGTATAACATCCTCGTTCAAACCAAAATGTATCAGAATAGCCTCATCTGGTACCATTTCCCTGGAGTTCTCACTGCAGCCTAGAGTATTAAGGTTAGCATGTTGCCCTGGTTAGACGACTTGTTTTCTGTTTTTGTTGTTTCTTTTGAACATGTTTCTGAAGCAACTGTCGTCTTTTATGAGAGAACAGAGAGTGAGAGATGAATTGACTCTGGGGTGTCATCAGAATGTTAAACCTAAAATGCAAGACCAGGCCTCCCCTAGAGAGCAGGTAGAGCAGAATACAGTGAGAGCACTGTCTACTTTCTAAAAGAGTAACAGATGAAATTTCTTAAGATTTGGGCTGGAGCTTGCCAAGCTAGCTAGTATGTAGACTACATAGAATTAAAGCTTCTAGAGTTAGGCTAAGAGTATGATGTCTTCATTTATTTCAGAATGTGCCAGATCTAAAGAGTCCAGGTGAGAAAGCATACCTCTGTCATTTGGGTTAAATAAGAGATAGGTTTTATATAAAGTTGATTGGTTATCCGTAAATTGTTCTTCTTAAACTCAAGTCCTTCAGCAAATTTGGCTTTTGACATTTAGTCTTATACATACTGAAGGAATTCTACTCTTGGCCATCTGAAGCAGTACCCCAAAGCCAGACATCAAATTTGCAAACCAGTTATGATGAAGTAACAAACAAGCTGTTTGCCTCTCAAAACTTCCTAGACTTCACCTCTTCTAGTGTTTCGGCATGGAGTTATTGGGGACATCGAGTAGGAGTACTTTGGGAAATGACACAAGCTTTTTTCCTGGCTTTACATGAGAAAATGCTAGCAACATTATAAAAATATTGCCTTGTTGCCTTATCTTCTTCCAAATGTGTTGTTGAATAAAGAGTTGCCCCATGCAAAAAATGAAAAAGAAAAAAAGTGCCAGAATAATCTGGGATTTGCTTTAAAATACTCCAGGAAAGAAAGTGGGAGAAGAGATGGATGAAAAAACATGATGTTGCTGGGAGGGACAAATTGGGAGATTGGGATTGACATATCACACTACTATATATAAAATAGATAACTAATAAGGACCTACTGTATTGCACAGGGAACTCTACTCAATATTCTGTAATGGCCTATATGGGAAAAGAATCTAAACAAGAGTGGATGTATGTATAACTGACTCACTTTGCTGTGCACCTGAAACTAATACAACCTTGTAAAATCAACCATACTCCAATAAAAATTAAAAGAAAAAACAAAAACAAAAAACATGATGTTGCTAATTGTCAGTGCTGGGTGATAGGTATCTTGGGACTTATTATACTAATTTTTTCCCACTTTTATGTATGTTTGGAAATTTTATATTAAACACACACATGCACACCTCTAATTGTTATATCACCCTTCCCTAGTATTATTTCAGGGTTGTCATTGAAGTGTACAGTATTGTCACTAACCTATAATTTTTGCTTAGACAATTAGTTGTGTGTTTTGTTATTCCTTTAGAACAAGTGTATCAAGCAGCCCTCATCTTTTGAGAAATGGGAGATTGAAAGACGAGTTGCTTCTGAAGTGCCATCGGTATGTTTCACCTGGTATTCAAGACCTAGCCTCTCCCAGAGAGTAAGTAAAGCACAATATAGTGAGAAGTAAGTAACAGAGAGTAAATTCCTTAGGTTTTGGTTCAAGATTGACAGGGCAAAGTAGTAACTGTTTCAGGGGTTTAATGTTAAGGTCAATAACAATGGGCAAAGATATAATGTCCTCCTGTTCTGTGACCATTCTGCCCTGTTAAAACTTCTGGCCTCTTCACTGAAGCTTTTACTATTGCCCTGGCATGATGCTACTGCTTGGACAATTGATGTTCAGTGTTTGTTTTCTTTTAGCACAGGAACTATGGGCAGGCCTCACATAATATGACAGATGAGAGATGGAGAAAGGAGTTATTTCTGGAGCACCATGAATATGTTTTACATGATATCCAGGATCCAGGCTCCACCAGAGAGCAGGTAGAGCAGAGTATAGTAAAGTGTAAGCAGCAGAAAGTCAGTTAGTTAGAGTTTGATATAGACTTGCCAGAGCTATGCTACCAACAACAACGATGATGACGATAGTGTTATCTCTTATTAATATTATCAATAATGTTATTAATATTATTAAGACTAACAGCTTAAATTCATTAAGCATTTACCATAGCCAAAATGGTTCTAAAACTTTGTATCCATTGTCTCATTTAACTCTCACAATTACCCTGGGAGATGGATACTGTTATTATCCTTGTTTTATGGATAGAGAAACTTAGGATTGCTTCGCAGATACAGTTAAGATCCATAGTAGTGGCAAGAAGTGTAATGTCTACTTTTATGCCGTAATATATTAGACTATTCTGACCTATTTAGATTACATCACGGCTATTGCTGCAGCCTAAAGTATTTTTACTACCATTACGTCACTGCTCACGCCATTTGGTGAATGCATTTGTATCTTTTAGAGCTTACGCTCCATACGGCAACCATCTGCTGGAACAGCTGAAAGATGGCAAGCAGGTTTGCTTCCGGCTGGCCGTCAGCATCTTCCACCCAAGTGCCAGAGAGAGGCTCCCAGCAGCAGACAGGTAAAGCAAACTGTAGAGTATGAGCCCTGGAGTTTAGATAGGGTTGTGGGTCCTACTGAGTTGGGAGCAGTAAGGCTGAGCAAAAAGCAGATTCTGGGTTTATTTCATAGTGTGTAAAACCTAAGATTACTCACCGAAGCCTAGGGTATTGTCAGGAGAACTTGTTGCCTATTGGAAAAATTGTATTTTTTACATGTATGTTCTTTCATTAAAGGTGTATTTCTGGTGGCCCTTGTTGTCTATGGTGTGAGAGGGAAAGAAATAAGTGGTTTCTGGGGGGAGGGGGAGGGAGGATCTTTCACCAACAGCCAGGACTAGATCTCCATCAGTAACCTGGGAGAGCATAAGGTAGGATCACCAAGAAAGAAACTATTCAGAATTTGGGCTGGAGCTTGTTAGGGTTATATTGCCTAAGTTTTGGTGTATTGATTTAAGATCTATAGTTTTTCAAGAAAATGTCACGGTACACTGGCCTAGTAAGATTTTTCTATGACTTAACTGAAGTCTAGTTTATTCCCACTAGAATTTTACCATTGTCTGGATAATTTCTGACTTGTGGTTTCACGTTATTTTAAAGCCTTCAGGCAACCAGTGTTGTTAGAATATATGAAAGAGATAAAGAGAAATTTCCTCTTGGCTCTTTTAAGAGAGCAGAAAGAAAAGGAGGCATAAAGGCAGAATTATGGATTTGGGCTGAGGTTTTTAGGACTAAACTGCAGCTCCTCTGTTATTTTTGGCTTGGGTCTCTTAAGATTGGTCTAAGGGAAGGCTGTCATGTTTTCTTCTGCATCGCCGTTTATATATCCTGAACTATGCCAGACCCTTTTCTACTTCAGCTCTTTTGCTTTTTTTCCCCCTCTGCTTGGATAGTCTTCTCTTTTTTCTTTTTTTTTTTTTTTTTTTTTTTTTTTTTTTGTGGTACGCGGGCCTCTCACTGTTGTGGCTTCTCCCTTTGCGGAGCACAGGCTCTGGATGCGCAGGCTCAGCGGTCATGGCTCACGGGCCCAGCCGCTCTGCGGCATGTGGGATCTTCCCGTACCGGGGAACGAACCCGTGTCCCCTGCATCGGCAGGCGGACTCTCAACCACTGCACCACCAGGGAAGCCCTTCTCTTTTTTCTTCACAAAGCTGGTCCCTTCTCACCCTTCACGTTTCAGCTTAAATGTCACCTTTTTAGAAAAGACTTCTCTGACCACCTTATCAAGATTAGGCCTCCCCTCTTCTGTTTTTCCTCTGTTCCTGCATTCTGTTTTTTTTTCCCTCTCCATAAACAAGACAGTTTGTAATTATTTACTTATTTACATGACTTCCACTAGTCTATAAGCTTTATGAGGAGAGGCACCACACTTGTTTTGTTTATTGGAGTGTGGACAGCCTTTAACATGGTGCCTGGTACCTGCTGGTTTCTTGCTAAATTTGTTTAGAAAGAATTAGTCAATCAAACACTTATTGAGCACCTGTTTGATGTTAACCATTGTTTATGTTCTAAATATCAAAGATATAACTATGAACAAGACATAGCACTCAAGTTTCAGACAGTCTAAAGAAGAGAGACTGACAAATAAGCGATAATTTTGAAGCAACATAATTAGTGGTAGAGGATGCATAGGGCATTAGCTGAGCACAGAAGAGGGGTACCTAATTCTGACTGTTTAATTGAGGGTGCAGCTTTGGTAGTCAGAACCTCTTCTTCTTGTCCTTCTGCTGTACCAGCCCTGAAAATCCTCAACCCTGGATCAGTCCTTTCACCTTTTAGGCTCCCAAATAATCCAGCCTTATTGGAAAAAAGCTCTTTAATAGTGTAGGTTTATACACATTCATCCTTACGGTTTATAGTCACAGCTGGGTCCTCAGTGCTGCCTAGCTTTTTCCTTACTTGCCACTTGTCCGCTCCCTCACATATGGCTCACACTGATCATTCTAACCCTTAAATACTCCTTAAAGTTCCTGCTGCACCCCCATACTCTCAGACTTTCGATAAAAAAAAAAATAGAAGCCATCATGCAATAACTCCCTTGACCATTTACTTTTTTGCCATTCTTACCTGTTCCTACTAATCTCAGAGGAAGAGATGTCTTTCTTTGGATCCGTATTCTGGATTCTCTTGCCATCTTTTCTTCTGGGTCCAATTTTGAATATTGTGAGACAGGTTTCTATTAAAATCCTCTGAATAATGTCGCATATTTTTGTTTGTTTGTTTTGGCAAGCAGTCAACCTGGTTAAATTCAGATTATATGTTCTTTCTCATCTGTGAACAGTGGCTCCAATGTTAGTTCAGTTCTCAAAGCCTTCATTATACTTCTTTAAGTCCATCCCATGCATGCACAGCTCAGGGGTGATTCTGGGATGTGTGCCAGTTCATACACAGAATTAAGGAATCCACTTTTCTAACTCATGCATCTTTTTTTTTAAATTAATTTTTATTAGAGTATAGTTGATTTATAATGTTGTATTAGTTTCTGCTGTACAGCAAAGTGAATCAGTTATACGTATACACATATCCACTCTTTTTTTAAATTCTGTTCCCATATAGGTCATTACAGAGTATTGAGTAGAGTTCTGAACTCACTCCTCTTGAGGATACCCACCCCATATACTCTCCAGATACCAGGGGCCACATTTCCTGGAATTTTTAGTTACACTCAGTGAGAGAGAGAGGCTCAGAGTGGGCTTACTCCTTGGCCAGTGCTGGAAGTCCAGTTTTTCTTACTTTTTTGAAAGCAGAAAATTTCATTTTTATTATAGCAAAAGTAAATACAAATAAAAAAAAAGAAAAAAAACCCCAAATTCCAGAGATAACCACCATTAGCCTTTTGCTATGTATTGTTTTCAGATTTTCTCTATAACAAATAAATAACTGTAAAAATAACAGCCTTATTGAAATATACAATCAATTCTCTTTATTCATAGTAGTTATGTTCTATAAAGTTGCCATAAACACTGAATTTTAGTGAATACTTAACCATTCATTGCTCAACTGTTTTGTGTGAATTTCTGTTTAAAGATACCTTATTTAATGTGTGTTGTTGATTCATTAACATTGTAGTCAGGGCCAGTGTCACTATAGCTCGTGCCTGAACAAAGCTTATCTAACATATGTAAATATTTTCTCCATAACGCACATCACAGCCTTCTTATGCTTAAGAACACTAGGTAGTGCTTCAGCACTGTGCTTGAGGGATGTTTTAAACAGCAAAATCAACAAAAAAAGCACAGAAATGTAAAAACCTTTGCACCAAATGTACCTTGAAAGGGATACTTGTTTACAGTATGAAGGCCCAAAGGCAGAGCATCACCGTGTTCGACCTCAGCTTGCAATGTGTACAACTGATGATTCAGATTTTTCACAGCTCTGTGCATGTCTGCAAGTGACCACAAAAGCACTGTGAGTATTCATTTTGTGATAACAAATACATTTTAGCGAATAGACAAATTCACAAATAATATAGGAGTATTCAAATAATGAGGATTGACTACTTTATATACCATACAAGTAACCCATTTAAAGTGTACAATTCAGTGTTTTTACTATATTCAAAGGGTTGTGCAAACTTTGCCACAATTGGTTTTAGAATATTTTCATCACTCCCCAAAAGTCATACACCCATTAGCAGCCACTCGCTCCCTTTTTCCCCTCACCCCCATCCCCAGCCCTAGGCAACCACTAATCTACTTTCTGTCTCTATAGATTTGCCTGTTCTGGACATTTTGTATAAATGAGATCGTGGAATGGCCTTTTGTCACTGACTTCTTCCACTTAGCGTAATGTTTTCAAAGTTCATTGACCTTGTAGCATGTAGTAGTACTTCCTTCCTATTCATTGGATAACACTCCCTTATACTCATCTAGCACGTTTTATTTATCCATTCATCAGCTGATGGACATTTGGATTGTTTCCACTTCTTGACTGTCATGAATAATGCTGCTATGAACATTTGTTTATAAGTTTTTCTGTGATACGTGTTTCCATTTCCCTTGGGTGTATACCTAGGAGGGGAATTGCTGAGACTTATGGTAATCATATGCTTAACCTTTGAGGAACTGCCCAACTGGTTTCCAAAGTGGCTGCACTATTTTTCATTCTCATTGGCAGTATTATGAGGGTTCCAATTTCTCCGCATCCTCACCAACACTTGTCATTGTCTATAGTGCTCTTAATGGGTGTGAAGTCGTATCTCATTGTGGTTTTGGTTTACATTTACTTGATGATTAATGATGAGCATCTCTTCACGTGCTTATTGGCCATATGTATATCTTCTTTGGAAAATTATTAAATCCTCTGTGCAACTTGTAATTGGATTATTTATCTTCTAATTATTGAGTTATGTGAGTTCTTAACATATTCTACATACAGGACCCTTATTTGTTTTGTGATTTGCAAATGTTTTCTCCTATCCTGTGGGTTGTCTTTTCACTTTCTTGGTGGTTTCCTTTCCTTTGCAGCACAGAAATTTTTAATTTTGAAGAAGTCCAGGTTACTTATTTTTTCGTGGCTTGTGCTTTTGGTGTCATATCTAAGAAACCATTGCCTGATCCAAGGTCATGAAGATTTACTTCTGTGTGTTCCTCTAAGAATTTTATATCTCTTGCATTCTGCAAGGTCTTCAATCCACTTTGCATTAATTTTCTTATATGGTGTTCAGTAGAGGTCCAACTTCATTCTTTTTTGCACTTGGATATCCAGTTGACCCAACATCGTTTGTTGAAAAGACTCTTTTTACCCGTTGAATTCGCTCGTCACTCTTGTCAAAAATTAGTTGATTGTAAATTTAAGAGTTTATTTCTGAACTACCAGTTCTATTCCATTGATCTATAAGTCTATCCTTATGTTAGTACCACACTGTGTTGATCAGTGTAGCTTTGCAGTAAGTTTTGAAATTGGGGACAGTGAATTCTCCAACTTGGTTCTTCTGTTTCAAGGTCATCTCAGCTATTCCGGGTCCCTTGCATTTTCGTATGAATTTTAGGATAACCTTGTCAACTTCTACAAAAAAGTAAGCTGAAATTTTGATGTAGATTGCATTAAATCTGTTGATCAATTTGCCATCTTAACAATATTAAGTCTTCTGATTCATTTAGATCTTCTATTTCTTTCAACAATGTTTTGTAGATTTCAGTGTATACAATTTACACTTCCTTTATTAAATTTATTCTAAGTATTTTTTGATGGTATTTTATATGGATATTCTCCTTAATTTCATTTTCAGATTGTTCATTGGAAGTACATAAAAATACAATAGATTTTTGCATACTGATCTTTATCTTGCAACTTTGCTGAAAGATAAATAACTTTTAAGCTAAAAAGATAAAAGTAATTTTAAACTTTTATTTCTAAAAGTTAGAGATCATAATTTGAGCCATATAATGTCCAAGTTAAGTGTACTAAGTTATGTCAACAGGCTTTTCTAATAATTAGGGGGGAAATAAGCCCCAGTTTCTTCCCTGCCATGTCAGTTGATGGCTATAATATTTTCAAGCTTTTATTCTCTAAACTCACACCTTTCAAGAATATGTATAGATTGGAAATGATTATAGATTTGAGATGTTAAGGGATCTAGTTTTATATCCTGGATTCAGTCCCAAGCACACACTCATGATAGAGTGATTTCAAGTGATCAATTTAGAAGGACTTTCATTCTGAACACTTTGATCTGTCATTAGTTCATTCTCTCTTTTTTTGGCTGCGTTGGGTCTTTGTTGCTGTGTGCTGGCTTTCGCTAGTTGCGGCGAGTGGGAACTACTCTTCATTGCAGTGTGCAGGCTTCTTATTGAGGAGGCTTCTCTTGTTGCGGAGCATGGGCTCTAGGCGCAGGCTTCAGTAGTTGTGGCGTGTGGGCTCAGTAGTTGTGGCTTGCGGGCTCTAGAGCACAGGCTCAGTAGTTGTGGCACATGGGCTTAGTTGCTCCATGGCATGTGGGATCTTCCCAGACCAGGTCTCGAACCCATGTCCCCTGCATTGGCAGGTGGATTCTTAACCACTGCACCACCAGGGAAGTCCCCATCCATGTTTTTGACCTGGATATTTTCTTTTCTTTATTGTTTTTGTTTGATTAATTTCTTTCTTTTATTCTTTCTTAAAGCTTTATTCTTTTATATTTGTTTAAAAAATTATTTTTATCCAGTTGAGCTCAAGATTGCAGGAGAAAAGAATCAATAGATGAAATTATCAAAAGCATACATAGGGCTAACTTTTGGCAATTTTGTCTCTTTGTGTGACTGGACTTTCTAACAGGTTGGTGGTGAATATCAATCAGGATTGAACACTGAATTCCAAACTCCACTGGCACTTCAGTCAGGAGTAAGTCAAGAGGAAGACAAGAAAGAGGTATGTAGTGATAATGGCTTTTGGACATCAGTGTTTCTACTATAATAGTATATGTGAGATTGGAAACAATTTGTTGTGTCCTAACACATTACGAGCTAGTACTACAAATTCCATAGATAAAGGCACAAAGGTTGCTTGACTCATTTTAATATGTTGAGCTTCTCTTCTAAGCTTCCAGGATTTAGGGTACCTTGATGTGAAATCAGAGAGGTGATCCTAGTGAGTTTCTTCAGTTAGTGTATATTTGCCATAATAGCTAATTTAAGGAAGAGTTTTAATTTGTGACTTCCTTTTTTTCCTTTTCAATCTAAAGTTAGTTTAAATGACCAGTTTTTAACACTGGCCATGCACCAGAATCAGACATGGAGCTTTTTTCCAAATACAAATGCCTGGACCCAAAGCAGATATACTGAATCAGTATCTTAGGTAGGTTTGGGGCATCTGTGTTTTAAAAAAACACCACAGATGATTGTGATGTATCTTCAATATTGAGAACTGTTATTATAGTTTTAATAATTTTTACCAAAAAGACACAAGCTACTGTAAGGACAAAAACATGTCTGTGTGTATACTAGTGCTCTTTGAGTAGCTTGTGCCCTTAAAAAGAGAATATATAAATTTGGAAGTATGAACAGATCACACACAGGGTAGTAGCATTTGCTTTATTTATTTATTTATTTTTGGCTTCGTTGGGTTTTTGTTGCTACGCGCGGGCTTTCTCTAGCTGTAGCGAGCAGGGGCTACTCTTCCTTGTGGTGCGTGGGTTTCTCATTGTGGTGGCTTCTCTTGTTGTGGAGCACGGGCTCTAGGCACGTGGGCTTCAGTAGTTGTGGCACGTGGGCTCAGTAGTTGTGGCTCACGGGCTCTAGAGCGCAGGCTCAGTAGTTGTGGTGCGCAGGCTTAGTTGCTCCGCGGCATGTGGGATCTTCCCGGACCAGGGCTTGAACCCATGTACCCTGCATTGGCAGGCAGATTCTTAACCACTGTGCCACCAGGGAAGCCCTAGCATTTGCTTTTATTATACTTGTTCCCTTTAAAAGTATGATGCTCTGATATTCCTCAATCTTCCCTCCCTCCTCCCCACCATATTAGGCTAGGCTTAGAGTGTGCTTTTGTAGTGTGGTTTTAATTTTGGAAAGTTAAAGTGACGTTGTTCTGTTATAAAATACCTCTTACATTCTTTCTTTGGCTCTGCTTCTGTGGTACTTACTGCTTGGGAACACAGAGTAAATATAGTATGTATCTTATCATATTAAATATAATCATTTCCTCAAGGGCTATTGACAACTGACCATGCTAAGTGCAAACTAAATTAGTACTTCTTTCTCTGATTTGTCTGTTACATCTAATAGCTATGTGCTTGAAAATATAAATCTCTTGCTATATGTGATATTACCCTGAGTCACCATAAATAGAAGGAAATTAAGGACTTAATTCCCTGTGACTTTTGTGTCATATAGTTTTCTTGTCTATGGCACAAGGATATTTTCCTTTCTTGGAAAGCCCTCTGAGAGCGGAATCTTAACAATTTTAACTTCTTTTCTTTAGCGTCAAAAGCGGTACCTGAGATATAGACGACTTTTCATGGATGTTGAAAGAGAACAAGTGAAAGAACAACAGAGGCAAAAAGAACAAAGGAAGAAAATTGAAAAGTAAGTTCTTTGATCCTCATTGTGAGCCTTAAATTACCAGTTAAGATGATTTTGGAAGCTAGGTTTTAGAAATAATCAAGCAGTGGTTTTACCTTCTTATCCATAGTGGAAATAACTATTTTTGATCTGGGTCGTAGTATTAAAAGATGGTTAAGAGCTATGTTTTTTTAATAGACTTATTTTGGGAATAGTTTTAGGTTCATAGCAAAATTAAGCAGAAAGTACAGAAAGTTCCCATTTACTCCCTGCCCCTACACATGGACTGCTTCCTCCACTGTCAATATACTGTACCACAGTGATACATTTGTTACAACTCATAAACCTACGTTGACATATCATAATCTATATTTTACATTAGGCTTCACTCTCAGTGTTGTACATTATGATAGGTTTTGACAAATGTATAATGACATGTATCTACAAATGTAGTATCATACAGAATAGTTTTATTGCCCTAAAAATGTTCTGTGCTCTGTGTGTTCATCTCTCCCTTCCCCCAGCCTATGGCAACCACTGATCTTGTTACTGGCTTCATTGTTTTGCTATTGGGTTGGCCAAAATGTTCGTTTGGTTTTTCTGTAAGATGGCTCTAGTAGCACTTAGTTGTCTTTAACTTCATTCAAAATAAGTTTGTTAGATTGTATGTGACAGCTGTCATATCAGTGTGCATTTTAAAAAAGACATCAAAATTGGTGAATTTTTGTGTAGCCATTTTAATATTGAAGATGGAAGGAAAAAACCAACATTTTTGGCATATTATGCTTTATTATTTCAAGAAAGGTTAAACCGAAATGCAAAAAAAAATTTGTGCAGTATATAGAGAAGGTTCTGTGACTGATCGAACATGTCAAAAGTGGTCTGCAAAGTTTTGTGCTAGAGATTTCTCGCTGGATGTTGCTCCACGGTCAGGTAGACCAGTTGAAGTTGATAGTGATCAAATCGAGACATTAATTGAGAATAATCAACATTATACCACACGGGAGATAGCCGACATACTCAAAATATCCAAATCAAGAGCTGAAAATCATTTGCACCAGCTTGGTTATGTTAATCGCTTTGACGTTTGGGTTCCACATAAGTTAAGCGAAGAAAACCTTCTTGACTGTATTTCCGCATACGAGTCTCTACTTAAACGTAATGAAAACGTTCCGTTTTGAAAACAAACTGTGAGGGGTGATGAAAAGTGGATACTGTACACTAATGTGGAATGGAAGAGATCGTGGGGCAAGCGAAATGAACCACCACCAACCACACCAAAGGCCAGTCTTCATCCAAAGAAGGTAATGTTGTATATGTGGTGGGATTGGAAAGGAGTCCTCTATTACGAGCTCCTTCTGGAAAACCAAACGATTAATTCCAACAAGTACTGCTCCCAGTTAGACCAACTGAAAGCAGCACTCGATGAAAAGCATCCAGAATTAGTCAACAGAAAATGCATAATCTTCCATCAGGATAATGCAAGACCTCAAGTTTCTTTGATGACTAGGCAAAAACTATTACAGCTTGGCTGGGAACTTCTGATTCACCTGCCACATTCACCAGACACTGCACCTTCGGATTTCCATTTATTTTGGTCTTCATAAAATTCTCTTAATGGAAAAAATTTCAATTCCCTGGAAGCTGTAAAAGGCACCTGGAACAGTTCTTTGCTCAAAAAGGTAAAAAGTTTTGGGAAGATGGAATTATGAAGTTGCCTGAAAAATGGCAGAAGGTAGTGGAACAAAAGGGTGAATACATTGTTCAATAAACTTCTTGGTGAAAATGAAAAAATGTATCTTTTAGTTTTACTTAAAAACCAAAGGCACTTTTTGGCCAACCCAGTATTTTCAGAATATCATATAGCTGGAATCATACGGTATGTAGCCTGTTCAGATTGACTTTTCCCCCTTAGTATTATGCATTTAAGATTGCTCAAATTCCTTTTCATGTCTTGATAATTCATTTCTTTTTAGTGCTGAATAATATTCTAAAATCTGGATATACTACAGTTTAGTTATCCATGCACCTACTGAAGGATGTCTTGGTTTCTTCCAAGATTTGGCAGTTACAAATAAAGCTAATATAAGCATCCATGTGCAGGTTTTGTGTGGGCATAAATTTTTAACTCCTTTGGGTAAATATTGAGGAGGACATTTGCTGGATTGTATGGTAAGAGGATGTTCACTTTTCTAAGAAACTATCAAACTTTCTTCCATAATGACTGTACCACTTTGCAATCCATCAGCAATGAATGAGAGTTCCTGTTGCTCCACATCCTTGTCAGCATTTGATTCTGTCGGCATTTTGGATTTTGGCCATTGTAATAGGAGTGTGTGTTATCTCGTTGTTTTAAATTGCATTTCCCTGATGACATATGATGAGCATCTTTTCATATGCTTACTAGCCATCTGTATATCATCTTTGGTGAAATGTCTGTTCAGGTCTTGGGCTCATTTTTTTTTTTTTTTTTCTTTTTTTTCCTTGCGTTATGCGGGCCTCTCACTGTTGTGGCCTCTCCCATTTGCGGAGCACAGGCTCCGGACGCGCAGGCTCAGCGGCCATGGCTCACAGGCCCAGCCGCTCCGCGGCATGTGGGATCTTCCCGAAACGGGGCACGAACCCGCGTCTCCTGCATCGGCAGGCGGACTCTCAAGCACTGCGCCACCAGGGAAGCCCTGGGCTCATTTTTTAATTGGGCTATTTTCTTATTCTTGAGTTTTATGGGTTCTTTGTATATTTTGGATAATAGTACTTTATCAGATGTGTCTTTTGCAAATAATTCCTCCTAGTCTGTGGCTTGAATTCTCATTCTCATGACATTGTCTTTTGGAGAGGAGATGTTTTTAATTTTAATGAAATTCAGCTTATAATTATTTTTTTCATAGATCATGCCTTTGATATTATATCTAAAAAGTCATTGCTGTACCCAAAGTCACCTATATTTTCTTTTGTGTTATCTTCTAGGAATTTTGTAGTTTTGTCTTTTACATTTAGCTTTATGATACATTTTGAGTTAACTTTTGTAAGGGGTATAAGGTCTGTGTCTGTATTCCTTTTTTTTTCACACAGATATTCAGTTTTTCCTATACCATTTGTTGAAAAGACTATCTTTGCCTCATTATATTGCCTTTGCTCCTTTGTCAAAGATCAGTTAAGTGTATTTGTGAGAGTCTATTTCTGAGCTCTCTGTTCTGTGCCGTTGACCTATTTGTCTATTCTTCTGCCAATACCACACTGTCTTAAAAGGGAAATGATGCCTGTAAGAGACTCACTTTAACTTTAAGGACACACATAGGCTGGAAGTGGAGGGATGGAAAAAGATATTCCATGCAAATGTTCACAAAAAGAGAGCAGGGATACCTATCCTTGTATCAGAAAAAATAAACGAAGTTAAAAAAGAAGGGTCACAATAGACAAAGAAGTCAGTATATGCAATAAAAGGATCAATTCATGAAGATGATATAATGATTGTAAATATCCAACATTGGAGCATCTAAATATAAAGCAGATATTAATAGAACTGAGGGGAGAAATAAACAGTACAGTAAAATTAGGAGACTTTAATACCCCCCTCTCAACAATGGATAGATCATACAGAAAGAAAATCAATAAGGAAACAGCACTTTTGCATAACACTATAGACCAAATGGATCTATACACACATATACAGAACATTTTATCCAACAGCAGCAGAAAACACATTCTCTTCAAGAACAAACAGAACATTCTCCAGGATAGATCATATGTTAGGCCACAAAACAAATCTTAACAAATCAAGAAGATTGAAATTATATCAAGCATCTTTTCCAAACACAATAGTATGAAACTAGAAATCAATAACAGGAGGAAACTTGGAAAATTCACAAATACATGGAATTTAAACAACACACTCCTGAACAACCAGTGGACCAAAGAAGAAATCAAAAGGGAAATTTAAAAAAAATCTTGTGATGTTATGGGATATGGCAAAAGCATTTCTAAGAGGAAAGTTTATAGCTATAAAGAGAAAAGATCTCAAATAAACAACCGAACCTTCCACCTGAAGGAACTGGAAAAAGAAAAGCAAACTAAGCTCAAAATTAATAGAAGGAAGGAAATAACGATTATAGCAGAAATAAAGAATAGGGAAAAAATAGAAATGATCAGCAAAACTAAGAATTGGTTTTTGAAAAGATAAAACAAAATTGAAAATCCTTCGCTAGATTAACCAAGAAAAAAAGAACTCAAATAAATAATATTATAAGTGAAAGAGGACTCATTACAACTGACACCACAGAAACACAAAGGTTTATAAGAGACTACCATTTACAATTATATGCCAACAAATTGGACAACCTAAGAAAAATGGATAAATTTCTAGAAACATACAACCTATCAAGACTGGATTATGGAGAAATAGAAAATCTGAACAGACCAATTGCAAGTAGGGAGATTGAATTAGTAATCAAAAACCTCCCAACAACAGTTGAGGAGCAGACAGCTTCACTGGGAATTCTACCAAACGTTTAAAGAGGAATTAACACTGATCCTTCTCAAACTTCCAAAAAATAGAAGAGGAGGGAACACTTCCAAACTTACTACAAGGCCGCATTATCCTGATATCAAAACCAGACAAGGACACTACAAGAAAAGAAAATTACAGGCTACTCTCCTTGATGAATGTAGATGCAGAAAGTTTCAGCAAAGTATTAGCAAATTGAATCCAACAATACATTAAAAGGACCACACACCAGGATCAAGTGGAATTTATTCTAGGGTTGCAAGGATGGTTCAAATCCACAAATCAATCAGGGTGATACACCATATTAACATAATGAAAGATAAAAATCATGTGATTGTCTCAGTAGATGCAGAAAAAGCACTTGACAAAATTCAACATCCATTCATGATAAAAACTCTCAACAAAGTGGATATAGAGGGAACATACCTTGACATAATAAAGACCATATATGACAAGTCCATAGCTAACATCATACTCCATGGTGAAAAGCTGAAAGCTTTTCCTTTAGGATCAGGAACAAGACAGAAATGCCTCTTCTTGCCACTTTTATTCAACACAGTACAGGAAGTCCTAGCCTGAGCAGTTAGTCAAGAAAAATAAATAAAAACATTAAATTGGAAAGGAAGAATTAAAAGTGTGACTATTTACAGATGACATGGTATTATATACAGAAAACCCTTAGACTCCACCAAAAATCTGTTAGAACTAAATGAATTCAGTAAAGTTGCAGGATACAAAATCAATTTACAAAAATCAGTTGTATTTCCATATATTAACAATGAACTATTGAAAACAGAAATTGAGAAAACAATCCTATTTACCATAACATCAGAAAGAATAAAATACTTAGGAGTAAATTTAACCAAGGAGGTGAAAGATCTTTACACTGAAAGCTATAAGACATTGTTGAAAGAAATTGAAGAAGACACAATTAAATGGAAAGATATTTCATGCCCATGGATTGGAAGAGTTAGTATTGTTAAAAATATCCATACTACCCAAAGCAGCCCACAGATGCAGTCCCTATCAAAATTCCAATGGCAGAAATAGACAAACAATCCTAAAATCCATATAGAACCACAAAAGACCCTGAATAGCCAAAGCAATGCTGAGAAAGGAGCACAAAGCTGGAGACATCACACTTCCTGATTTTAGACTTTATTAAAAAGCTATAGTAATCAAAACAGTGTGGTATTGACATAAAAACAGATACATATATGACGGGACAGAATAAAGAGTTCAGAAATAAATCAATTAATTTGTGATGAGAGAGCCAAGAATATGCAATGGAGAAAGGATAGTCTTGTCAATAAATGGTGTTGGGAAAACTGGATAGCAGCATGCAAAACTGGATCCCTATCTTACACTATCAAAAATCAACTCAAAGTGGATTAAAAACTTGAACTTAAGACCTGAAACTGTAAAACTCCTAGAAGAAAGCACAGAGGTAACCTCCTTGACATTAGTCTTAATAATGATTTTTTCAATATGATACCATAAGCACAAGCAACAAAAGCAAAAAGAATCTAGTGAGACTACATCAGACTAAAAAGCTTCTGCACAACAAAGTGAAAGGGAATTGTATGAAATGAGAGAAAATATTTCCAAACCTTGTAACCGATAAGTGTTCATATCCAAAATATATAACGAACTCACTCAACCCAATAGAAAAAAAAATTTAAAAATGCGCAAAGGACCTGAATAGACATTTTTTCCAAGAAAACATAAAAATGGCCAACAGGTACGTGAAAAAGTGCTCAACATTACTAATCATCATGGAAATGCAAATCAGAGTCATAATGAGATACCATACCTATTTGAATAGCTGTTATCAAAAAGACAAGAGATAAGGGCTGGCCAGGATGTGGAGAAAAGGGAACACTTGTGCATTCTTGATAGGAATATAAATTGGTATAGGCATTATGGAAAACAGTATAGAGGTTCCTCAAAAAATCAAAAGTAGAACTACCATATGATCCAGCAATTCTACTTTTGGGTATATATCCAAAGGAAATTCAATCAGTATCTCAAAGAAATATGTGCACTCCTATGTTCATTGCAGTATTATTCACAATAGCCAAGACATGGAAGGTGTCTAAGTGTCCATTAACAAGTGAATGGATAAAAATAATGTGGTGCAAATATAACAGAATACTATTCGGCCATGAAAAAGAAGGAAATCCTGCCATTTGTGACAGCATGAATGAAACTTGAGGGCATTATACTAAGTGAAATAAGTCAGATAAAGAAAGACAACTACTTTATGACCTTACACGTTAAATCTTAAAAAGTTGAACTTATAAAAACAGAGAATAGATCGGTGGTTGCCAGGACTTGGTGGGTGGGGGAAATGAGATGTTGGTCAAAAGGTACAAACTTTTAGTTATAAGATTAATAAGTTCTGGGATCTAATAATGTACAGCATGGTAACTATGGTTAACAATACTGTATTATATACTTGACATTTGCTAAGAGACTAGATCTTGTATGTTCTCATCTATCTTTCGGTCTATCTAGCTATCTAAAATTATTGGTATACATTGTATACCTTAAAGTTACACAGTGTTTTTTGTCAATTATATCTCAATAAAGCTGGGAAAAAAATATGAGTTCCAAGGCAAGGACCTACCCTCTTATCTGGGTCTGAGAGTGACTCTGCATTTATTCAGCAGATATGAATTTGGCATCTTTCATATCCTGACACTGTCCTAGGCATAAGCAATACAAAGATAGATAAAATGTGGTTTCTTTTCTTGAAAAATTCATAATCTAGGGTGGATGGGGGAATAATTGTATGCAAATGGGTTATATAATTATTGTAATAGAAGTAAGTACAGAGTCCCTGAGAGCACAGAAGAAGAGGGATTACTGATTTCATATGGAGAGTTAAAGAAATTATTACATTTCACTTGGACCTAGATGGATAAATGTGTGTTTACTGGTGAAGTGGATAAGGATGGTGAAGTAGAAAAATCAACAAAAACTGAGTCAGGGTGGAAGGAAATAATAGTATTCATGCAGAGTTTTATAATTTACAAGGGCTTTCATATATTGTCTTGTTCATATATTATCTTGTTTTATTGTTTCAACAATAAAACAAATGTTTGTTGAATGTTAAAGCCTACCACGTGGCAGGCACTGTACTGAATGCTGAGGATATGCAATTTGCATATGTGGCAGGATAGTGGTTCATAGCACAAGTTTAGAATCAAATAGTCTTAGGTTTGAATTTTCTACCTGTTGGCTATGTAACCTTGAGCACAGTTCTTCGTGTGGATGAACTTCTTCATGTGGATGAACTTCTTTTTTTTTTTTTTTTGAAATTTTTGAATTTTATTTTATTTATTTTTTTATACAGCAGGTTATTATTAGTTATCTATTTTATACACATCAGTGTATACATGTCAATCCCAATCTCCCAGTTCATCCCCCCCACTCCTCACTGTCCCCCACTGGTGTCCATACATTTGTTCTCTATGGCTGTGTCTCCATTTCTGCTTTTCAAACTGGTTCATCTGTACCATTCTTCTAGATTCCACATATATGCGTTAATATACAATATTTGTTTTTCTCTTTCTGACTTACTTCACTCTGTATGACAGTCTCTAGGTCCATCCACGTCTCCACAAATGACCCAATTTTGTTCCTTTTTATGGCTGAGTAATATTCCATTGTATACATGTACCACATCTTCTTTATCCATTCATCTGTCGATGGGCATTTAGGTTGCTTCCATGACCTGGCTATTGTAAATAGCGTGGCAGTGAACACTGGGGTGCATGTGTCTCTTTGAATTATGGTTTTCTCTGGGTATAAGCCCAGTAGTGGGATTCCTGGGTCATGTGGTAATTCTATTTTTAGTTATTTAAGGAACCTCCATACTGTTCTCCATAGTGGCTGTATCAATTTACATTCCCACCAACAGTGCAAGAGGGTTCCCTTTTCTCCACACCCTCTCCAGCATTTGTTGTTTGTAGATTTTCTGATGATGCCCATTCTGACTGGTGTGAGGTGATACCTCACTGTAGTTTTGATTTGCATTTCTCTGATAATTAGTGATGTTGAGCATCTTTTCATGTGCCTGTTGCCCATCTGTATGTCTTCTTTGGAGAAATGTCTATTTAGGTCTTCTACCCATTTTTTGATTAGGTTGTTTGTATTTTTAATATTGAGCTGCATGAGCTGTTTATATATTTTGGAGATTAATCCTTTGTCTGTTGATTCAGTTGTAAATATTTTCTCCCATTCTGAGGGTTGTCTTTTTGTCTTGTTTATGGTTTCCTTTGCTGTGCAAAAGCTTTTAAGTTTCATTAGGTCCCATTTGCTTATTTTTGTTTTTATTTCCGTTACTCTAGGAGGTGGGTTAAAAAAGATCTTGCTATGGGGCTTCCCTGGTGACGCAGTGGTTGAGAGTCCGCCTGCTGATGCGGGGGACACGGGTTCGTGCCCCGGTCCGGGAAGGTCCCACATGCCGCGGAGCGGCTGGGCCCGTGAGCCATGGCCGCTGAGCCTGCGCGTCTGGAGCCTGTGCTCTGCTACGGGAGAGGCCACAGCAGTGAGAGGCCCACGTACCAGGAAAAAAAAAAAAAAAAGATCTTGCTGTGATTTATGTCAGAGAGTGATCTTCCTATGTTTTCCTCTAAGAGTTTTATAGTGTCTGGTCTTACATTTAGGTCTTTAATCCATTTTGAGTTTATTTTTGTGTATGGTGTTAGGGAGTGTTCTAATTTCATTCTTTTACGTGTAGCTCTCCAGTTTTCCCAGCACCACTTATTGAAGAGACTGTCTTTTCTCCATTGTGTGTACTTGCCTCCTTTATCATAGATTAGTTGACCATAGGTGCATGGGTTTACCTCTGGGCATTCTATCCTGTTCCATTGATCTATATTTCTGTTTTTGTGCCAGTACCATATTGTCTTGATTACTGTAGCTTTGTAGTATAGTCTGAAGTCAGGGAGTCTGATTCCTCCAGCTCCATTTTTTTCCCTCAATATTGATTTGGCTATTTGGCATCTTTTGTGTCTCCATACAAATTTTAATTTTTTTTTGTTCTAGTTCTGTAAAAACTGCCACTAGTAATTTGATAGGGATTGCATAGAATCTGTAGATTGCTTTGGGTAGTATGGTCATTTTCACAATATTGATTCTTCCAATCCAAGAACATGGTATATCTCTCCATCTGTGTCATCTTTGATTTCTTTTGTCAACGTCTTATAGTTTTCTGAGTACAGGTCTTTTACCTCCTTAGGTAGGTTTATTCCAAGGTATTTTATTCTTTTTTTGCAATGGTGAATGGGATTGTTTCCTTAACTTCTCTTTCTGATCTTTCATTGTTAGTGTATAGGAATGCATGAAATTTCTGTGCATTAATTTTGTATCATGCAACTTTACCAAATTCATTGATTAGCCCTGATAGTTTTCTGGTGGCATTTTTAGGATTATCTATGTATAGTGTCATGTCATCTGCAAACAATGACAGTTTTACTTCTTCTTTTCCAATTTGTATTTCTTTTTCTTGTCTGATTGGAGTGGCTAGTACTTCCAAAACTATGTTGAATAAGAGTGGCGAGAGTGGTCGTACTTGTCTTGTTCCTTGATCTTAGAGAAAATGCTTTCAGTTTTTCACCATTGAGAATGATGTTTGCTGTGGGTTTGTCATATATGACCTTTATTATGTTGATGTAGGTTCCCTCTATGCCCACTTTCTGGAGAGTTTTTATCATAAATGGGTGTTGAATTTTGTCAAGAGCTTTTTCTGCATCTATTGAGATGATCATATGGTTTTTATTATTCAATTTTTTAATATGGTGTATCACATTGATTGATTTGCATATATTGAAGAATCCTTGCATCCCTGGGATAAATCCCACTTGATCATGGTGTATGATCCTTTTAATGTGTTGCTGGATTCTGTTTGCTAGTATTTTGTTGAGGACTTTTGCATCTATATTCATCAGTGATATTGGTCTGTAATTTTTTTTTTTGTAGTATCTTTGTCTGGTTTTGGTATCAGGGTGATGGTGGCCTTGTAGAATGAGTTTGGGAGTGTTCCTCCCTCTGCTATATTTTGGAAGAGTTTGAGAAGGATAGGTGTTAGCTCTTCTCTAAATGTTTGATAGAATTCACCTGTGAGGCCATCTGGTCCTGGACTTCTGTTTGTTGGAAGATTTTTAATCAGTTTCCATTTCATTACTTGTGATTGGTCTGTTCATATTTTCTATTTCTTCCTGGTTCAGTCTTGGAAATTTATACCTTTCTAAGAATTTGTCCATTTCTTCCAGGTTGTCCATTTTATTGACATAGAGTTGCTTGTAGTAGTCTCTTATGATGCTCTGTATTTCTGCAGTGTCCATTGTAACTTCTCCTTTTTCATGTCTAATTTTATTGATTTGAGTCCTTTCCCTCTTTTTCTTGAGGAGTCTGGCTAAAGGTTTATCAATTTTGTTTATCTTCTCAAAGAACCAGCTTTTAGTTTTATTGATCTTTGCTTTCTTTGTTTCTATTTCATTTATTTCTGCTCTGATCTTTATGATTTCTTTCCTTCTACTAACTTTGGGTTTTGTTTGTTCTTCTTTCTCTAGTTCCTTTAGGTGTAAGGTTAGATTGTTTATTTGAGACTTTTCTTGTTTCTTGAGGTAGGCTTGAATTGCTATAAACTTCCCTCTTAGAACTGCTTTTGCTGCATCCCATAGGTTTTGGATTGTCATGTTTTCACTGTCATTTGTCTCTAGGTATTTTTTGATTTCCTCTTTGATTTCTTCAGTGATCTCTTGGTTATTTAGTAATGTGTTGTTTATCCTCCATGTGTTTGTGTTTTTTAAGTTTTTTTCCCTGTAATTGATTTCTAATCTCATACCTTCATGGTTCAGAAAAGATGCTTGATATAATTTCAATTTTCTTAAATTTACTCAGGCTTGATTTGTGACCCAAGATGTGGTCTATCCTGGAGAATGTTCCGTGTGCACTTTAATTCTTCTAGGTGTTTGTTCTTTAATTTTTCTAGGTCTTTGTTAAACATTTCTTGCATCTTCTCGATCTTTGTTTGCCTCCATTCTTTTTGCGAGGTCCTGGATCATCTTCACTATCATTATTCTGAGTTCTTTTTCTGGAAGGTTGCCTATCTCCACTTCATTTAATTGTTTTTCTGGGGTTTTATCTTGTTCCTTCATCTATTACATAGCCCTCTGCCTTTTCATTTTGTCTATCTTTCTGTGAATGTGGTTTTTGTTCCACAGGCTGCAGGATTGTAGTTCTTGCTTCTGCTCAGGTGTTTTAATTGGATAAAAGTGATGAACGCTGCACTCTATGCCTAGCAGAGAAAAGGGTCAACTCTTTCTGGTCATAGATAACATAATTTGGAGCCTGTAAAAAATTTTAAAGCAATATTATTCAGTCAAAATTTTCTAGGCATGTCAAGAGATAGGACCAGATAACCAAAAGCTAACAGAAGCAGGCTCACAGATGCCACAGATACTGGTGTTATCATACAAGGACTTTAAAACACTTGATTAATATCTTTAAGTAAATAGAGGAAAAGATGATTACAATATGGGGAATTTCACCAGAGAACTGAAATCTTTAAAATAGAATAAAATAGAAAGTCTTAAATTGAAAAAATATGATCTTAAAATATGCACTCCAGGGCTTCCCTGGTAGCACAGTGGTTGAGAATCCACCTGCCAATGCAGGGAACATGGGTCCAAGCCTTGGTCCAGGAAGATCCCACATGCCACGGAGCAACTAAGCCCATGCGCCACAACTACTAAGCCTGTGCTCTAGAGCCCGCAAGCCACAACTACTGAGCCCGCGTCCCACGACTACTGAAGCCCATGCGCCTAGAGCCCAAGCTCTGCAACAGGAGAAGCCACCGCAATGAGAAGCCAATGCACCACAACAAAGAGTAGCCCCCGCTCGCCACAACTAGAGAAAAGCCTGCACGCAGCAATGAAAATCCAACGCAGCTAAAGATAAATAAATACATAAATTAAAAAAAAATAATTGTCTTTCACTGATGGAAGTAAATCATTTTTTTCTATTCTTTCTGCATTTCAATTTTTTATCATTAGCATATTTGATTTTGGGAGCCTAAGCAATATCAATATTGTAAGGGACCCCTTGCTGAATATCTTGTTTATTTTGCTATAGAGAGTACAAAGACTTCTGAAATTTTTATGTGGCAGTCCACTGGTGAGAATACTTTTCCTGTGAGGTGTTTAATAGTTCCTTTGGTATGTTTTTATTCTCACATTTTTTTCCCCCTTTGAGATATGTTATAATACTCTTGTCCTAAAAGCAACTTGACAAAAACTGCTGCAGTAAAAAAGTGTGTGTGTATGTGTATTTTGGATTGGGGTTAGAAGAGAGAGGCTTGGAAGAATCCTCATGAGGTTGTCTAGGGTATCCTTTAGGCAGAATTCTATTTAAATATTTCAAGGATCTTTTCTATTTTTAATATTCTTTAGGATTGTAGTTATATTGATATAATCTCCCAAATAACAATTTCAGAACATAAGGACATTGGCTCTCGAACGTTCGTTCTTATATCTAGGCCAGATTTGTCTTACTATAACTTAGTTATTTTGCCGTAATTATGATCTGATCTACATCAAAAAGAATCTCTGTTCTGTGGTGCCCATATATAAGCGTTTTTACAGACTCATCAGGCAAAAGACAGAATGGAAATTTCGGTTCATTTAACTGAAGCCAAGACATCCCTGCTGTGGGTATTTTATGTCTACCTTAAATCGTCTTATGACATCCCTACCACATGGCATAGTTGGTGGGGAATTCTTCTTTAGCTACACTGCTGACCTTCTTTGAAAGCTTTTCTTCTTAAGGCTTTTGTTTTATTGCCATTTTCTCACCAGATAATCTTTTTCTTGTTGTATTTATACTCTTGACCCCAGAAAAAATATGAAGGTCTCTGTCTTACAGATGGTATCAGAACATTAAATCTGTTGTCACTGACAGTTTGCAAGTAATTAAAATTTATTTTTTGCTTTTTCCTTGTTGAAGAAACTAAATCATGTATGCCTTCTTTGCATGGGGGTTATATGTTTGAACTTAAAGACAAAAGCCATTTTAGCAACATTCTAAAGTAAACATATACCTGCTTTCTGAACCGGGATTGATAATAACCACTTTACCTCACCCAGTTGTTATAAGAATCAAATGATATGTTTTCATTCATTCACTTAGCAGCTACTTATTGAGCATCTATTAATTGGTAGACATGATGCTAGATTTAAGAGTTGCAAAAAATGGAAGACATGATCCCACCCTTCAAGGATCTTACTAGACAGATTTCACTGACTAATGGGGAGACAGATAAATGAATAGGTAATCATAATACCATATATTAAGTATTACAAGACAGTATAGCAAGTGATTAAGAACATGGGGATACATGTGTTGAAGTCCCAGTTCTGCTGCCTACCAGCTCTGTGACTTTGGGCAAGTTACCTTCTATAAGCCCCAGTTTCTTCTCTATAAAACAGGATAATAATGATATATACCTTAGAAAGTTGCTGTGAGGATTAAATGAGGTAACATAGTAAATGAGCATAGTATAGAATCTGGCATGTAGTATATGCTCAATAAATGTTAGTTGCCAAATATTTAAGGGAAAAAATAATACCAAGTTTTATATAAAATATTCCAGAGAGTGGAAAACAGGGAATACTTCCCAGATAATTATAGAAGACAGTATAACCTTAATACCAACCTGTCATGGGTATTACAAGAAAGCAATGTTACAGACTAATTTCTTTCATCAACATAAATGTAAAAAATCCAGTAAAATATCAGTAAAATAAAATCTTTCTTCTTATGTCATTAGAAGGAAAAAATTTCAAGAATGTCTGAGAGCACGGAGACCGTGTTTCGAAATCAAGTGTGAAAAAGGCCCCCCGTGGGGCAGAGCTGTTCAATCACAAAAAAAAGAGAGAAGTCAGTCCTGCAGGAAGCCTGGCTGGGATATAAATTGCCCAGGGCCAGGGCATGCGCCCAGGCTGCTGCTGCTGGTGCTCTGTCCATTTTCTCCAGGACAGGGAGGGCTTCCTGGGCCGAGTTGTGAAGGGTTAGGAGAAGTAGTATGAGACAGAATTGGAATTGGACTGTGGGGAAAAGGGTAGATGGGATTCTAGGCAAAAAGAATAGCACTGTAAGAGCAGTGACTCATGAAAGAATAGGACACTTCTGAGTTGGATGTGATCGGAGCTAAAGGAATGGCAAGAAGTAAACCTTCAAAATGAGGGAAGATCATAAAGAACTTTGTATGTCATGACAAGGAATTTGGATTCTATCCTGAAAACAGGAGCCGTTTAGAGGCATTGTGAGGAATAGATAAAATGGCTAAGATGAGATGTTAGGGTATTATTGAAGTAATATACTTATAGAGAAGATGAGAAGTGAAATTAATTTTTTAAAGGTTATTAAATATTAAGTCCTTACTGCATGTTAAATGCTTTACATAGATTATTGTATCATTTAATTGATATACAGTCCTGCAGGGTAGTGGTGGCCACCATTCATTGAGTGTTTACAATATGCCAGACATACTGTTGGGTGTTTTAGAGGCATTAGCTCATTTGCCTACTTCAATAACTGTATGAGGTAAATTTTATTATTCTTTTTATTTTACAGATGAGAAAATGAGCCCCAGAGAGGTTAAGTGATTTGCCTAAGATTAAGATCACACTTAGCAATGGCAGAACTGGGATTCAATCCCAGATTTATTTGACTCCATCACCTAAGCCCTTTTTTTTTTTTTTTTTTTTTTTTTTTTTTTTTTGTTGGCTATACCATAACTATTTAATTGATCTTCCGTTTCATCTTGTTTCCTTTCCTTTGCCATCGTTCCTCCATCGA
>NW_006790311.1:380365-397712 GCF_000442215.2 Lipotes vexillifer
TTTTTGCTGTACGTGGGCCTCTCACTGTTGTGGCCTCTCCCGTTGCGGAGCACAGGCTCCGGACGCGCAGGCTCAGCGGCCATGGCTCACGGGCCCAGCCGCTCCGCGACATGTGGGATCTTCTCGGACCGGGGCACGAACCCGTGTCCCCTGCATCGGCAGGCGGACTCTCAACCACTGCGCCACCAGGGAAGCCCCACCTAAGCACTTTGAAAGCTGTAACTTCAGTAAGTTATAAGCCAAGGCCAGGAAGGCAGCGAGGAGGAGGCAGTTTTAAGAGCGAAAGAGATAGAATTAATAAGATATTGTCAGAGGAGAATTCAAGGATAAGTCCCAGGTTTATGGCTTAGGCCACCAGGTAAATGGGGTACTATGAAACATTTTCCAGGAAGGAGGTGGATGTGGAGAGGATAAGTTTAGTTTGGGGCATATTGGATTTGAAGTTCTTAAAGGAGATCCAAGTACAGTGTCCAGTAGGAAATATTATTTTTAGTAATGATTTCAGAAATCACTAAGGAAGAATACTATCAGAATCAAACAGAGAGACAGAGAAAAAAAGTTGAACAGAAAAACAGGATCAGCAGGCAAAGATTTAGACTGTGCTAGATTAGACCTTAATCATTTTGTATCAAAGAGGAAGATTTCTTTCATCTCCTTGAGAAGTTATTTTTCTAACAGAGCACCTTGTTTTTTAAAAATATTATTTTATTGTATTTTTTTATACAGCAGGTTCTTATTAGTTTTCTATTTTATACTTATTAGTGTATATACGTCAATCCCGATCTCCCAATTCATCCTATCACCACCACCTAACAGAGCACCTCTTTTAACTCCTGAAATAAATCTATTTCTTATTCTTGTATGCAGAATTCCTTTTATTTGATAGTGTTAGTGTTGGCAAATTTCTGTGATTGCTCAAGAAGTATGAATCCATAGAGCCAAAAAGATACCCCTCGATTTCAGTTCTAGGTCTCTATCTTGGTTTAACTTTGTAAAGGATTAGTGGTGTGGCTTTATATGGAAGATAGCTAACAAGAGTTTTTGAGTTGTTGTTGTAATTATAAGAATATATTTTTAGGGCTTCCCTGGTGGCGCAGTGGTTGAGAGTCTGTCTGCCGAGGTAGGGGGCGCGGGTTCATGCCCCGGGCCGGGAGGATCCCGCGTGCCGCGGAGCGGCTGGGCCCGTGAGCCGTGGCCTCTGGGCCTGCGCGTCCGGAGCCTGTGCTCCGCAACGAGAGAGGCCGCGGCAGTGAGAGGCCCGCGTACCAAAAAAAAAAAAAAAAAAAAAAAAGTTTTTAAAGGGAGGGGGGGAGGAATCCAGTATTTATTCAGCCTTGGAAGACATAATTATTGTTATAATTAGTATAACAAAAACAAACATTTCTTGAGGATTTACTAAGAAAAAAAAAAAAAAAAAAGAATATGTTTTTAATGCAGTTTGCCTGTGATAATCACTTTCTTTTCAGGATTCTCTTCAAAATGTAAATATTGACATCTACTTGTTGCTTAGTTCTGCAAACACCCAGTGTAGCAAGTTTACAAATCAATTTGCAGTGTTTTGTATTCTTACTCTCTTTTACTGAAAGTCTGACACTGGTTTTAGAATACCTTTTAGCATAACCAGAGAACCAGTATAATTGTATTCACGTCAGTGCCCTGGGAAAAACCGATATGTTGACATGTTGATTTCCAACCTAGTTTAGTTTCTGTTGTGTGTCAGCTAAAAGGTATATTTATGCAAGAAGCTTTAAAGACATCCTAGAAGAATAAACTTGTTTATAGAATAATTGTTTATATCAACTTTTTTAGTTGGTTTTTGCCATTTTTTATTTTTATGACCCTTTCTGAAACTACTGTATGGCAGTAGTTCTTAACCTGAGAATCTGACCAAAGCTGCGGATTCTTTTCCCAGATAAATACCTTTGAGACACTCAAGTGGAATGTCAAACTGGCAGGTAGTTAAGTAGGTTTGAATCTCAGAGGAACGGTCTATGCTGGAACTGTAGCTTAATGAGTTACAGGTGGTAGTGGGTGGTAACTGAAGCAGATGGTATGCGTAAAGTCACCTGGGAAGAAGGCATAGTGTAAGATATGGAGAATGCCTAGATGTAGTGTATTTCTGCTTATGTACTATGACTTTTTGGAGAGCCCCAAACTATTTTAATATCTAAGATATTTTGCTCCCTTGAATCAATTTTTGCTGCCTTGGGTACAATGTTGCCCCTGTTGAGAATGTAAATGCTAGATGGATTAACCTGTAGGCCACCACTGACCTTAGAGAGACTTGTTTTGGTGGAGTGATTGATGGGTCTTAGTAAGCCATAATGGAGTGGGAGAGGAGATCAGGAAATAGAGAGAGAAAGCTAGACAACTCTTAAGATGTTTGACTGTGAGGAGAGGAGTAGCTATGGTGGAGAAGGGGGAAAGGGCTGATTCCATCATTTCTAGTAATTGTCCTGTTACCAACATTTGAGAAACAATGCTGATGTGTTTCCTTAGCTCTTAGTTTACTGGTATGGAGAATAAATGGTATAGAGAATTATACCAGTAACTAAGCTGTTCTGCTGTCATTCACTTGGCTCCATTTGTTTCAGTATTGAAAACCTCACTTTAATTTCTTATCTACAGAAAAATCTTTTCACATTCGCCTTTTTCACAAGCTAAGGAGTTATTGAACTAATCAAACATGAATGTCCTAAAAACATTTACTTTTTTTACTGGCTGTCTTTGAAATAAGATTTTTATATAAGAAGATCTTTAGCCAAGGGCACCTATGATCTTAGGCTTATCTTTAAACTTTTGTACTCTTTTAATCTCTTCCTTTTATTCTCTTATTTCATGCATTATATTTTAAGAGAGCAGAGCGACGTGTATTTTAAAGCCAATTTTGGGGAATTCCCTGGTGGTCCAGTTGTTAGGACTCCAAGCTTCCACTGCAGGGGGCACGGGTTCGATCCCTCTTGGGGGAACTAAGATCTCTCATACTGTGCGGTGCAGCCAAAAAAAAAAAAAAAAAAAAAGTCAATTGTGAAGAGGTATGTGTCTTGTGGCTCTTCTCCACGTTACCTTTCTCACATTCCTAGTCCACAACCTTATATGCCTTTAAATCTTGATCCTTGCTAGTTATAAAAACATTATCTCTCTGCCCAAGTGGCAATAGTGAGATTTCTTACCTCTACCCTATTACAACTTTATATCGCATTTGAGTTTGAATCACACCATAAAAGCTATATTTATGTTCTATACTCTTTGAGGAATACTCAACTTAGACTTACAGTTGTAGCTCAAGAAAGAACAGCAAGTGTGGCAGAACAGTTATAAGAAAATCCTTGTTCAAAGTGGCCTTGTCACTCTGCTAGAGGTGACCAGAGATTAGCTGTCATAATCTGGATGGACTTAGTTGCACATAAAAGTTTCTTGTGCTTTTCCAGTGCCTGATCTTTCAGCCTTTATAGGACAGCTTCCTGGGTTTTAGTATATACCTGTGTTAATCTAAGTAAAAGGAAGCCCATAATTCCCCTGGAGCAAATAGCCTGCTACAAATGGATAGAAGCCCAGAATTTTCAGCAGTTCATGCTTTATTGAAGAGGTGTGAGTATAAATTGACCTCACACTACTGTTCAGAAAACAATAGCTCATTTGTTTCAAAGTAATTTTTAGCAAATGACATTATCAGAATATATTTATTAGTTCTAGTCTTGAATTAATTATATTTCTTAACAAAAGCTCTTAAATTAGGTTTTCTGACAATTTTCTCACTGAGCAACTCATTTCCTCTCTGCAAGTAGGTGTTTTTTTTTAAATAAACATAATTGATATTCAATAAACTACACATATAAAAGTGTAAACTTTGATGTTTTCTCTCTCACACACACACACGACCATCATAGTCAAGTTAGTGAACATATATATCATCCTCAAAAGTTTCCTCATGCCCTAGGTAGCACCTCTTTCCTGCCCTCCCCGCCTCTTTTTCCCCAGGCAACCGCTGGTTTGCTTTGTGTCACTATAGATTAGTTTGCATCTTCTGGAGTCATACAACATGTACTCTTGGGCCCACCTCCTTTTATTCAGAGTAATTATTTTGTCCTTGTTGTTATGATACCAAGAGTTTATTCCTTTTTGTTACTGGATAGTCTTCCATTGTATGGATATACCATAATTTGTTTATCCATTCATAGTTTGATGGACATTTGAGTTCTTTCCAGTTTTTGGCTATTACAAATAAAGCTGCCGTGAACATTCGTGTGCAAGTCTTTGGAAAATGTTACCTTTTCTCTTGGGTGAATACCTGAGAGTGGACTGGGTCATCATGGTAGGTATATATTTCATTTTTTAAAGAAACTGTCAAAAGGCTTTCCAAAGTAGTTGTACCACTTTATATTACCACCAGGAAGAGTAATATAACTTGTAAGAGTTCAAGTTCCCTTACATCATCACCAACACTTGGTATGGTCAGTCTTTTTCATTTTAGCCATTTGAATAGTTATGTAGTGGCATCTCATTGTGGTTTTAGTTTACATTCCTTGAATGACTAAATATGTTGTACTTTTGGCATCATATTTAAGATATCATTGCCTAACCCAAGGTCACAAAAATTTTCTTTTTTGTTTTCTTCTAGAAAGATTATCATTGTAGGTTTTACATTTAAGTCTGCAATCCAGTTTGAGTTAATTTTCACATATAGTTTGAAGTTTATTTTTTTGTATGTGGATATCCATTTTCTGAAAAGTTATTCTTTCTCCATTGCATTACTTTTGTGCATTTGTTAAAAATCAGTTGTCCAGCAAACAATAAAAGAGAAGATTGATGTTGGACTTCATCAAAATTGAAAACCATCAAGAAAGTGAAAAAACAACTACAGAATGGGAGAAATTATTTGCAAATTATATATCTGATGAGAGACTTGTAGTCAGAATTATAAAAGAACTCTTACAACTCAATAATAAAAAGATAACCCAATTCAAAGGTAGACAAAAGATTTAACTAGACATTTCTACTAGGAAAATATATAAATGGCTAATAAGCACTTGAAAAGATATGCAACATCATTAGTTATTGGGAAGTGCAAATCAAAACCACAATGAGATACCACTTCACACACATAAGAATTGCTCTAATAAAAAAGACAAATTATAACAAGGGCTAATGTGGATGTCTAAAAATTAGAAGTCCCATACACTGTTGGTGGGGAATGTAAAATGGTACAATCACTTTGGAAAACAGTTTAGCAATTTCTCAAAAGGTTACACATAGAGTTACCATATGACTCAGCAATTCCATTCTTGGGTGTGTACCCAAGAGAACTAAAAATGTATGTCCACACACAAACTTACACAAATGTTCATAGCAGCATTATTCAAAATAGCCAGGAAGTGGAAGCATCCCAAATGTCCATAAACTGATGAATAATAAATAAAATATATAGATATAGATAATATTTATACAGTAGAATATCAGCAACAAAAAGGAATGAAGTACCAGTACATGCTACAACATGGACTTATGCCAAGTGAAAGAAGCCAGTCATGAAAGGCTGCATATTGTATGATCCCATTTATATAAAATCTCAAGAACAGGCAAATCTATAGAGACAGAAAAATTAGTATTTGCCTAGGGCTAGGTGGGAGTGGGTGGAAGGTGACTGTTAATGAGTACAAGGTTTCTTTTGGGGATGATGAAAATGTTCTCAAATTACATTATGGTCATGTGAACTTTATGGTATGCAAATAATATCTCAGTAAAGATGTTTAAAAAAATGAGCTGTCCTTATATGTGTGGGTTTATTTCTGGACTTTCTCTTCTGATTTACTGATCTATTTGTCTATCTTTATGCTAATACCATGCTGTTCTGATTGGTATAGTTTTATAATAGTGCTTGAAATCAGGTAGTGTTAGCCCTCCAGTTTATTTTTCCCCAGAGTCACCATGGCTATTTTAGGTCATTTGCATTTCCATATGAATTTTTAAATGTTTGTCAATGTCTACCAAAGAACCTTCCTGGATTTTGAGTGGGATTGTGTTGAATCTATAGATAATTTGGGGAGAATTGACATGTTAATGATATTGAGTCTTCCAACCCAGGAACATTTATTTATTTAGCTCTCCTTTAATTTTTCTCAGTTATAGTTTTCAGTGTATAGGTCTTTCACATTTTTTGTCAGGTCTATCCTGAAGTATTTCATATTTTTGAAGCTACTGTAAATGGTATTTTATTTTATTATTATTTTTAAAATTTTTGCGGTACGCGGGCCTCGCACTGTTGTGGCCTCTCCCGTTGCGGAGCACAGACTCCGGACGCACAGGCTCAGCGGCCATGGCTCACGGGCCCAGCCGCTCCGCGGCATGTGGGATCTTCCCGGACCGGGGCACGAACCCATGTCCCCTGCATCGGCAGGCGGACTCTCAACCACTGCACCACCAGGGAAGCCCTGTAAATGGTATTTTAAAAAATTGTCAATTGCTGATTTTGTTGTTTTCGTTGCTACTATATGGAAATATACAGTTGATTTTTGGATATGGATCTTTGTACTCACTTATTAATTCATTGGATTTCTTCACATGGTAATCATGTCATCTTTAAACAAAAACGGTTTTGCTTCTTCCTTTAAATCTGGATGTCTTTTATTTCTCTGTCTTGCCTGATTTCACTGGCTAGAACCTTCAGAATGTTGAATAGAAGTGATGAGAGTGGACAATCCTGATTTTAGAGAGAAAGCATTTAGTCTTTCACCATCAAGTATGATGTTAGCTATAGTTTTTTCTTAGGTTCCCTTCTCTTCCTAGTTGGTTGAGAATCTTTATCGGGAATGGACGTTGGATTTTGTCAATTTTTTTTTCCTCTCTAGTGAGATGATCATAGGTTTTCTTTTCTAGTTTGCTAATATGGTGAATAACATTGTTTGATTTTCAAATGTTAAATCAGTCCTGCATTCCTGGGGTTACACCCCACTTGGTAATAATGTATTATCCTTTTAATGTATTGTTTGAGGGACTTCCCTCATGGTGCAGTGGTTAAGAATCCGCCTGCCAAGGCAGGGGACATGGGTTCCATCCCTGGTCTGGGAAGATCCCACATGCCGCGGAACAACTAAGCCCATGCGCCACAACTACTGAGCCTGTGCTCTGGAACCTGCGAACCACAACTACTGAGCCCACGCACCACAACTACTGAAGCCCGCCTAAAGCCCGTGCTCCTAGATCCTGTGCTCCGCAACAAGAGAAGCCACCACAATGAGAAGCCCGAGCACTGCAACGAAGAGTAGCCTCCGCTTGTGTCGACTAGAGAAAGCCCGTGTGCAGCAACAAAGACCCAGTGCAGCCAAAAATAAATAAATAAAGAAAATTATAATGTATTGTTTGGTAAGATTTGCTAAAAATTTTGTTTATAATTTACATCTATGTTCTCTATGTTCTAGGAAATATTGGCTTTTACTTTACTTGTAATATCTTTGACAGGTTTTGTTTTCAGAGAGATGCTAGCCTCATAGAATGAGCTGGGAAGTATTTGGGAGGAACAGTTTATGTAGAATTGGCATCATTTCTTCCCTAACTGTTTGGTAGACTTTGCCAGTGACTCTCCCTGTTTCTGGACTTTTCACTGTGGAAATGTTCTTAACAACAGTTTCAACATTGAGAGTAGAAATAGGGCTATTTAGGTTATTTATTTTTTTCTTGATGAGGCTTTAGTAGTTTGTGTGTTTCAACAAATTTGTCATTTCATCTAGGTTGTCTAATTTATTGGCATAAAATTATTCTTAGTATTCGCCTATTATCCTTTTAATATCTGTAGAATCTGTAGTAGTTTCATTTCTCTTATTTTTTATCTTAAAAATTGTATCTTCTCTCTCTTTTTTTCATGATTAGATAAGCTCAAGATTTTCAGTTTTATTGATCTTCTCAAAGTCCTAGTGTTTGGTTTCATTAATTTTTTTATTCTGTTTTCTAATTCATTGGTTTCTGCTTCAATCTTTATTATTTCTTTTCTTCTGCTTACTTTAGGTTTAATTTCCTCCTCTTTCTTAAGTTTCCTAAGGTAGAAGATTAGGATATTTACTTGATACCTTCCTTCTTTTCTCATACAGGCATTTAGTGCTATAAATATCATACTAAATACTCTTTAGCCACATTCAATAAATTTATATTCATTTGGTTCCAAATACCTTCTAATTTCCCCTTTTTTCTTCTTTGGTCATAGGTTATTTAGCAGTGTGTTATTTAATTTCCAAGTATTTGGAGATCTTTCAAGGATCTTTCTGTTATTGATTTCTAATTTAATTCTATTGTACTATGTATGTCTTGAAATCTTTTGAATTTACTGACACTTGTTTTATGGCCCAGAATACGACTTATCTTTGTAAATGTTCTAAGTTCAATAAGCTTATAATAGAAGAATGTGTATTCTCTTGTTCTATAAATGTGTATTCTGCTATTCTATAAATGTTGTGGAGTGTTCTATAAATGTCCATTAGGTCAAGTTGGTTGATGATGTTGATCAAGTCCATATCTTTCCCATTTTTATGCCTAGTTATTCTATCAATAATTGAGAGAGGGTATTAAAAATCTCTGCCTGTAACTATGGATTTATTGTATCTCCTTGAAGTTCCATCAGTCTTTGTTTCATGTATTTTGAAGTTCTTTTATTAGATACATAACTGTTTGGGATTGTTATGTCTTCTCAATTAATTGACTCCATAATTATGAAGTGATCTTTATCTTTGATATTTTGTTTGCTCTGAAATATACATTGTCTGATACTAATATACCTACTCCAACCTTCTTTTAACTAGTGCTAGCATATCTTTTGTATTTCTTGTATTTTTAATCTGTTTGTTTCTTTGTATTTAAAGTGTGTTTCTTGTCAGCAGCACGTAGTTGGGTTGTGACTTTTTGTCAAATCTGACAATCTCTTCCTTTTAATTGGGGTGTTTAGATCATTTACTTTTAATGTGATTTTTGGTAGCGTTTGATATAATATCTTGCTGTTTGCCCCATCTGTTCTTTGTCCTCTTTTTCTCTTTATGCCTTCTTTTGAATTACTTTTATATTTTTATATCTATTACATCTCCTTTGATGGCATGTTAGCTATGACATTTTTGTTATTTTATTGGTTGTTCTAGGATTTATATCATACATCTCTAACTTTTCACAGTTTACCTTCAAATGATATTATACTACTTCACATATAGTATAAAAATCTTAATATAAGAATCTTAAAGTAATATTCTTCCATTTCTCTCATCCCAACCTTTATGCTATTGTCATACATTTTACTTTTATATATAAAATACATTGTTATTTTTGTTAAAGCAGTCTATTATTATTTAAAGAGATTTAACTAATAAGAAAAATCTTATATATATTACCTAAAGTATCACTTTGCTCAGGTCTGAAAGACAACCTTTAACATTTCTTTTAGTTGTGGATACACAGGCATACCTCATTTTATTGCACTATGTTTTATTACACTTTGCAGATATTGCATTTTTTACAAATTGAAGGTATGTGGCAACCCTGTGTTGAGCAGGTCTACTGGTGCCATTTTTCCAATAGCATTAGTTTTTAATTAAGGCATGTACATTGTGTTATTGCACACTTAAAAGACTACAGTGTAGTGTAAACAGAACTTTTATATGCACTGGGAAACCAAAAAATTCATGTGACTTGCTTTATTGCAATATTCCCTTTATTACAGTGGTCTGGAACCAAACCTGCAGTATCTCTGGGTTATGCCTGTACTAGGGATGAATTCTTTCAGTTTTTGTATGTCTAAAAACAACTTTGTTTCATTTTTACCCCTCCATTTGTTCATTTATATATTTATGTGACATGCCTCTTTTTTTTGGTGGTATAAAGCACATAATGTAAAATTTACCATTGTAACCATTTTCAAGTGTACAGTTCAGTAGTGTTAATAAATAAACATATTCACATTGCTGAGAATGTGGTATGAGGTGATACCTCATTGAGATTTTGGTTTGCATTTTCCTAAAGATTAGTGATATTGAACATCTTTTCATGTTTGTTGGTCATTTATAGATCATCTTTGGAGAAATGTCTATTCAAGTCCTTTATCCAATTTTAATTGGATTAACTGCTTTTTTGTGTTCCTCTTAATTTTTTGGATTTTTCCCCTTTGGTTTATTTTGGATAATTTCTATCATTATGCTTTCAGATTTCGTTCTGCAGCATTTAATCTGGTAATCCCATCCAGTGTATATTTTTTCTTTTTTTTCTTTCTTTTTTTTTTTTTTGTGGTACGCGGGCCTCTCACTGCCATGGCCTCTCCCGTTTCGGAGCACACGCAGGCTCAGCGGCCATGGCTCATGGGCCCAGCTGCTCCGCGGCACGTGGGATCTTCCCGGACCGGGGCACGAACCCGTGTCCCCTGCATCGGCAGGCAGACTCTCAACCACTGCGCCACCAGGGAAGCCCCAGTGTATATTTTTTAATAAATAATTTATTTTAATAGAGCAGTTTAGATTCACAGCAAATTTGAGAGGAAGGTAGAGCAATTTCCCATATGTACTCCCTGTCCCCTGACATTCAGAGACTCCCCCATTATCAACATCCTCCCCCGCCCCCGCCCCACTGGTGTGGTACATTTGTTAACAAGTGATAAGCCTACACTGACACATCATTATTGCCCAAAGTTTATAGTTTACATTAGGGATCACTCTTGGTGTTGTACATTTATGGGATTGGGCAAATGTGTAATGACTATAATGACATGTATCCATCATTATAGTATCATACAGAATAGTTTTACTACTCTAAAAGTCCTTTATGCTCTTCCTTTTCACCCTTCTTTCCTTCCCTCCCTCCAACCCCAGCTTCTGAAAACCACCGGTCTTTCACTTTCTCCATTGTTTTACTCTTTCCAGAATGTCATATGGTTGGAATCATACAGTATGTAGCTTTCTGAGATTGGCTTCTTTCACTTAGTAATATGCATTTATGTGCAATGTCTCTTCATGGCTTGATAGCTCATTTCTTTTCAGTACTGAATAATATTTCATTGTCTGGATGTACAACAGTTTAAATATCCATTCACTTACTGAAGGACATCTTGGTTTCTTCCAAGATTTGGCAATTATAAGTAAAGCTACTTTAGGGCTTCCCTGGTGGCACAGTGGTTAAAAATCTTCCTGCCAGGGGCTTCCCTGGTGGCGCAGTGGTTGAGGGTCCGCCTGCCGATGCGGGGGACGCGGGTTCGTGCCCCGGTCCGGGAGGATCCCACGTGCCGCGGAGCGGCTGGGCCCGTGGGCCATGGCCGCTGGGCCTGCGTGTCCGGAGCCTGTGCTCCGCGGCGGGAGAGGCCACAGCGGTGAGAGGCCCGAAAAAAAATCTTCCTGCCAATGCAAGGGACACAGGTTTCGAGCCCTGGCCAGGGAATATCCCACATGCTGCGGAGCCACTAAGCCTATGCGCCACAACTACTGGGCCTGAGCTCTAGAGCCCGCAAGCCACAACTACTGAAGCCTGCGCACCTAGAGCCCGTGCTCTGCAACAGGAGAAGCCACGGCAATGAGAAGCCCACACACCGCAACGAAGAGTAGCCCCTGCTCACTGCAAGTAGAGACAGCCCGCACACAACAACAAAGACCCAACACAGGGCTTCCCTGATGGCGCAGTGGTTGAGAGTCCGCCTGCCGATGCTGGGGACACGGGTTCGTGCCCCGGTCCGGGAAGACCCCACATGCCGCGGAGAGGCTGGGCCCGTGAGCCATGGCCGCTGAGCCTGTGCGTCCAGAGTCTGTGCTCCGCAATGGGAGAGGCCACCACAGTGAGAAGCCCGTGTACCAAGAAAAGAAAAAAAAGACCCAACACAGCAATAAATAAATAAATAAATAAACCAACCAACAAACAAACAAACCATGTGCAGGTTTTGTGTGGGTGTAAGTTTTCAACTCCTTTGAGTAAATACCAAGGAGTATGATTGCTGGATTATATGGTATTGGATTTTGTCAGATGCTTTTTCTGTATCTATTTATAGGATCTTGTGATTTTTCTTATTTAGCTTATTGACGTGATCTATTACATTAATTGATTTTTTTCATGTTGAACCAGGCTTGCTTTCTTTTTTTTTTTTTTTTTTAACATCTTTATTGGGGTATAATTGCTTTACAATGGTGTGTTAGTTTCTGCTTTATAACAAAGTGAATCAGTTATACATACACACATGTTCCCATATCTCTTCCCTCTTCGTCTCCCTCCCTCCCACCCTCCCTATCCCACCCCACCAGGCAGTCACAAAGCACTGGGCTGGTATCCCTGTGCAATGCGGCTACTTCCCACTGGCTATCTACCTTTGTTAGTATATATATGTCCATGTCTCTCTCTCGCCCTATCACAGCTCACCCTTCCCCCTCCCCATACCCTCAAGTCCGTTCTCCAGTAGGTCTGTGTCTTTATTCTTGTCTTACCCCCAGGTTCTTCATAACATTGTTTTTTCTTAAATTCCATATATATGTGTTGGCATACGGTATTTGTCCTTCTCTTTCTGACTTACTTCACTCTGTATGACAGACTCTAGGTCCATCCACCTCATTATGAATAGCTCAATTTCGTTTCTTTTTATGGCTGAGTAATATTCCATTGTATATATGTGCCACATCTTCTTTATCCATTCATCTGACGATGGGCACTTAGGTTGTTTCCATCTCTGGGGTATTGTAAATAGAGCTGCAATGAACATTTTGGTACATGACTCTTTTTGAATTTTGGTTTTCTCAGGGTATATGCCCAGTAGTGGGATTGCTGGGTCATATGGTAGTTCTATTTGTAGTTTTTTAAGGAACCTCCATACTGTTCTCCATAGTGGCTGAACCAATTCACATTCCCACCAGCAGTGCAAGAGTGTTCCCTTTTCTCCACACCCTCTCCAGCATTTATTGTTTCTAGATTTTTTGATGATGGCCATTCTGACTGGTGTGAGATGATATCTCATTGTAGTTTTGATTTGCATTTCTCTAATGATTAATGATGTTGAGCATTCTTTCATGTGTTTGTTGGCAGTCTGTATATCTTCTTTGGAGAAATGTCTATTTAGGTCTTCTGCCCATTTTTGGATTGGGTTGTTTATTTTTTTGTTATTGAGCTGCATGAGCTGCCTGTAAATTTTAGAGATTAATCCTTTGTCAGTTGATTCATTTGCAAATATTTTCTCCCATTCTGAGGGCTGTCTTTTGGTCTTGTTTATGGTTTCCTTTGCTGTGCAAAAGCTTTGAAGTTTCATTAGGTCCCATTTGTTTATTTTTGTTTTTATCTCCATTACTCTAGGAGATGGGTCAAGAAGGATCTTGCTGTGATTTATGTCATAGAGTGTTCTGCCTATGTTTTCCTCTAAGAGTTTGATAGTTTCTGGCCTTACATTTAGGTCTTTAATCCATTTTGAGCTTATTTTTGTGTATGGTGTTAGGGAGTGATCTAATCTCATACTTTTACATGTACCTGTCCAGTTTTCCCAGCACCACTTATTGAAGAGGCTGTCCTTTCTCCACTGTATATTCCTGCCACCTTTATCAAAGATAAGGTGACCATATGTGCATGGGTTTATCTCTGGGCTTTCTATCCTATTCCATTGATCTATCTTTCTGTTTTTGTGCCAGTACCATACTGTCTTGATTACTGTAGCTTTGTAGTATAGTCTGAAGTCAGGCAGCCTGATTCCTCCAGCTCCATTTTTTGTTCTCAAGATTGCTTTGGCTATTCGGGGTCTTTTGTGTTTCCATACAAATTGTGAAATTTTTTGTTCTAGTTCTGTGAAAAATGCCAGTGGTAGTTTGATAGGATAGGGATTTATTGAATCTATAGATTGCTTTGGGTAGTAGAGTCATTTTCACAATGTTGATTCTTCCAATCCAATAACATGGTATATCTCTCCATCTATTTGTATCATCTTTAATTTCTTTCATCAGTGTCTTATAATTTTCTGCATACAGGTCTTTTACCTCCTTAGGTAGGTTTATTCCTATTTTATTCTTTTTGTTGCAATGGTAAATGGGAGTGTTTTCTTGATTTCACTTTCAGATTTTTCATCACTAGCATATAGGAATGCCAGAGATTTCTGTGCATTAATTTTGTATCCTGCTACTTTACCAAATTCATTGATTAGCTCTAGTAGTTTTCTGGTAGCATCTTTAGGATTCTCTATGTATAGTATCATGTCATCTGCAAACAGTGACAGCTTTACTTCTTCTTTTCCGATTTGGATTCCTTTTACTTCCTTTTCTTCTCTGATTGCTGTGGCTAAAACTTCTAAAACTATGTTGAATAAGAGTGGTGAGAGTGGGCAACCTTGTCTTGTTCCTGATCTTAGTGGAAATGCTTTCAGTTTTTCACCATTGAGGATGATATTGGCTGTGGGCTTGTCATATATGGCCTTTATTATGCAGGCTTGCTTTCTTGGCATAAATTCCACTTGGTTGTGGAATGTAATATATGTACATCATTGGATTTGACTTGCTAATATTTTTGAGGATTTCTGCCTCTTGTTCACGAGAGATATTTGTTGTAGTTTTCTTGTAATATCTTTGTCAGGTTTTGGTATTAGAGTAATGCTGACCTCATAGAATGAGTTAAGAAATATTCTTTCTGTTTCTGCCCACTGAAAGAGATTGAAGAGATTTGGTATAATTTGTTCCTTAATTGTTTGGTGAACCCATCTAGTGCTTTCTGTTTTGGAAGGTTACCTATTATTAATTCTATTTCTTTAATATATAAACTTATTCTCCAATGTATTTTTCATCTCAGAAATTGTAGTTTTCATCTCAAGAAGTTGATTTCAGCCTTTTTTACATCTAAACTTTTTGAACATATAGGATACAGTTGTACTATCTGTTTTAATGTCCTTCTGTGCTAATTCTAATAACTGTGCATTCTAGGTTGATTTTGATTGATTGATGATTCTCTTCATTATGAGTTGTATTTTCCTGCCTCTTTGCATCTTTTTTTTTTTTTTTTTTTTTTTTGCGGTGTGTGGGCCTCTCACTGTTGTGGCCTCTCCCGTTGCAGAGCCCAGGCTCCGGATGCTCAGGCTCAGCGGCCATGGCTCACGGGCCCAGCCGCTCCGCAGCATGTGGGATCTTCCCGGACCGGGGCACGAACCCGTGTCCCCTGCATAGGCAGGCGGACTCTCAACCACTGCGCCACCAGGGAAGCCCTGCATCTTATCTTTGATTAGATGTCCAACATTGTGAATTTACCTTGTTGGTTACTGGATATCTTTTATTCTCATAAATTTTCCTGAGCTTTGTTTTGGGATGCAGTTAAGTTACTTTGGGGCTTTGCTTTTACAATGTTGGGTGTGTCTGGAGCAGTGCTCAGTCTAGGACTAATCATTATTTCCCACTACTGAGGTAAAATCTTTCTGAGAACTTTACCCAATGTTCTGTGCATTATCAGTTTTTCAAGTCTTGACTGGTGGGAACAGGCTCTATTCTGTGCTGTGTGAGCACAGGACACTGTTCCCTGTTATTCTTTCAGATGGTTCTGTCCCTGGCCCCAAATCATTTCCTCACATACATGCACAGTGCTCTGCTGTGTATTAGAAGGAGACCCTCTGCAGATCTCTAGGGTTCTCTCTCTGAGCAGCTCTCTCTCCCTGGTTTTCTGTCTTAGGAACTGTAGTTGCTTTTGTGTCCCTGGACTCAGGGAGTCTACCAGGCTCCACCTCAACTCCCTGTGCTGCTGCCTCGAAACTTTCAAGGCAGTAAGCTTGGGCACCTGTAGGGCTCACTTGATTTGTTTTCCATCTGTCAAGGATCACTGTCTTTTGTTGTCTAATATCTAGTGTCTTGAAAACCATTGTTTTTTTTGTATTTGGTCTGGTTGATTTCTGGGTTGATTTGTTTATTTATCTATTTGGTTGTTTAAGGTGGGAGGGCAAGCCCAGTCCCTATTACTCCATTTTAGCCAAAAGCAGAAGTCCTGTCTACTTGTAGTTTTAACCTGAGAAAGTTCTTGTATTAGAATTCTTAAAGGAAAACTCTTTCAGTAGTAACCATTGGTCATTTCCATTCAGGAGGCTATGTGTGTACATGAACTACGGGATAAACTCAAATCAACCAGCAGGAGTTTTTGAGGCTTTTCTAGGGGTGTTAAACTGCTTTCCTGACTCCCCTGTTTCTGGGAATTTCTTGAGTTATTTGGATCTAGAAGCTAATTCTAAATAATGATTTTATGAAATTCCTAACCACGTTATGATTTTATTCTCAGAATTAAGAAAAAGAAAGAGCACCAACGTTATGCTGAAGAGCAGAGGATATTAAGAATGAACTTACACGAAGAGCCATATTCAGGGGAGAAGATGAGTGAGGTACTAGCCCAGCTACAACTTGAGGAAGGAGCCAGAGAAAAACAACAGAAAGAAAAGGAACACCAAAGGTACTCTGAAAAGTTCTGTGTGAAATTTTGGCTCTAGGGGAAACTTGTTAGGAAGTCAGTGTTCTCATTTTCCTTACAAAAGAGTTGACTGTGTCTTCTCATACTTTGGGGAGTACAGAACTTCATCACATTTCTTGATTGCCTAATACCTCTCTGGAATCGCACTACATCTTTCCTAGTCCTGCTTCCCAGGACCAAGAGGAAGAGTTGAGGCACAGAGATATGAAATAGTTTAACAGTTAAAGCTGGTAGTAAAATAAGGACTCATACTCATTCTCTTCCTAGTGGTTCACTTTGCCTGGTCATACTGTATTTTTATAGATATGTAGAAGCTTTAAGAGCCCAGATCCAGGAGAAAATGCAGCTGTATAATATTACTTTACCTCCACTATGCTGCTGTGGTCCTGATTTTTGGGATGCTCATCCTGATACCTGTGCCAACAATTGTATTTTCTATAAAAACAACAAAGGTAAGTCTCTTAAAGGAGTGGTTGGGGCCTGGTGGCAGTTAAGAAAACAACAACAGTAAAAGTAGTGATTGTAGTAATTTAGCATTTATTGACTAAGTGCTTACTATATATCAGAGACTATTCTACCCCCTTTGCAAAACAACTCTGAGGCAATAAAAATAATTATAGTGAGTTATATTTCTCTTTGAGATCTGTTATCTTCTTGTCTCCATTTATGCTGGGGAAATATTTCTAGCTCACTCCACAGTAGTGAGACTAGGGTTTCAGGTCCTCCTGTAAATGAAGAATATTAGAGCTTGCCTCTTACGGCCATCTGAGTTAGGCCTTATCTAACATAGACTTATTATTTATTTTCACATATATATATTATTTATAATGTGTAGATATCCACATTAGACTTTCAGTTCTGCTAAGGATCACTGAGGGAAATGAGGACCAATATAAACTCTACCTTTATCAGGGATCCCAGCTAGAGAAGATGAGTCATTCCT
>NW_006790311.1:397814-400460 GCF_000442215.2 Lipotes vexillifer
TTCCTGCTGTGACTAGTATTTCTGTTTCCTGTCCATTCTTAAATATATTGATTTACATACTGTAGAGATTATATAGGCTTCATACACACACTGAAAGTACTGCAAGTATTTGTATTCCTGTTGCCCTGTGATATGAGTTTCTTATCAGTCCTGTGAGTTATATTTTAAAAACACAAATCTGATCATGCCATTCCCCTATCATCAAACCCGTAGGACTTACCATTACAGTACAAAATACATATCATATTTGGCATATTTTCTCTCTGGCTCCAGGCAACACTCCAGCCTTATCGAACTTGCTACTGCCATGACATGCCACATTTTTTTTATACCTTTGCACCCCACACACTCATTTCTTTGCCTAGAATGCCTTCTTTCCTTTATTTTTATTAATCCTTCAAGACCATCTTAAATGTTACCACTTCTGGAAATCTCTTCCATCCTCTCCTAGTTTTTCTTTCATTCCAAACTTCATTCTGTGATGACATTTTGTATATGCCTCTGGTCTGGAAATATTACACTGCAATTTAATTCTTGTGTCCATCCTCTCCCTTATCTTTTCTGTAATCACAGAGTACTTGGCATGTGGTAAGTACTCAATAAATATTTATTCAGTGAATGGGTTAAAGTTAATTCCTATGAGACTAGGCAGAGAAACAGTACTAATAGAAAAAGGTTGGGAGAATTGTTTAGAATCTGACTTCATTCACCACTGTTCAAATCTTTATTTGCAGCATATACCCGGGCACTACATTCAGTCATCAATTCCTGTGATATCCCTGAAGGGAACTCAACTCTTCGAGTCGCCATTCATAATTTTGCTTCTGCACACAGACGGACTTTGAAAAATCTGTAATAAGAATCTGAAATCAACGGTTAGTATTTCAACCTTCACTTAAAGTCAACCCTGAGAGATTATTTATGAAAAGCTGTTAAAGTTTATAAGATGTGTAATCTGAAAAGAAAGACTGTCCCACATAATAACAGCTATCACTATAATTAGATCATGACCATTGTTTCACTCTGTGCTTGGCACCAAGATTGAAAGTTGGCTTCCAAACTTGTCTATTTGCTGTAAACCACATGGAGCATGTTACTTTAAAAATGATCAGTCAGACTGGTAAGGTTTCTCTCACTTTGCTCCGCTCTGATCAGAAGAGATTATTAGAAATCTTTGAGATTATCTCATTTATTGTCTTTCTATATCTGTACTTTGAGTCTTGACAAAATTGAAAATGTCTGGATGAAGCAAAAGAGAAGATGATGAAATGAGTTTCTGAGCCTCAGTGGCCATGTGTTTTGCTGTTAACTTTTCTAGTTGTGTATAACAATTAGAGACGAGAACAATCTGAATTTGATGTATGTTTTCTTTTCTCAAAAATTTTTCTCTCCTGTTTTTTAATTTATTCCCTCTTTCCCCATTCGGTGACAAGGGACATAAGACTTCTTCATTTTATAATTTTTATTGCAAAAAAGAGAAAGGCAAATAAACTCTGTCTTTTGGGCATCTTTTATGTGAAATAATTGTGAGTGACATTTCAAAAAGTGAATCTGAAGTCAAAGTGAATAAAGTTCTACCTTATTTCCCTATCTTTAAAAAAATCTGGTGAATGCCATACCTACAGAGCAGATGAAATAAAAATTGCTATAGTTAGTATGAATTTGTTATTTCTTCACAGTGTTTCTTGACACAAAATATGAAAAGGTTTAATATTGTGAATTTAAGATAGGTACTGACATTTTCTTTTTCCTATGTCTTCTAATGGTCAGTGTTAAAAAAGCACTTAGGTTATGTCTCAAAAAACACCTAAATATCTAGCCAGGTCATTGCAAATAAGAGTCAGAATTACCCATGTGACAAGATTGACTGGTTATTTAACCAGATTAATTATTCAGTTCAGTCAAAATCCTTATGTAACTATATCCTTGATTTAGCCTTTCTGAGTTGTATTTTTTAACAGCTTCATTGAGATATAATTTATATACCATTTGATTCACCCACTTGAAATGTACAATTCAGTGGTTTTTAGTATATTCTAGGGTTGTACAACCGTCACCACTAACAAATTTTAGAACACTTTTGTCACTCTAAAGAGATGCCCCTGTGATCCAGCAACCCAAAATAATTGAAAGCAGGATCTTCAACAGATATCTGCACACCTATGTTCATAATGGCATTATTCACAATAGCCAAGAGGTGGAAGCAAGCTAAGTTTCCAACAAAATGTGGTATATATGTACAGTGGAATACTATTCAGCCCTAGAAAGGAAAGAAATCCTGTCACGTACTATAGCATGGATTAGCCTTAAGGACATGATGGTAAGTGAAGTAAGCCAGAAACAAAAAGACAAATACTGTGTGATTCCACTCATATGAGGAACCTAGAGTAGTCAAATTCATGGAGACAAAGTGGAGTGATGGTTACCAGGGTCTGGGAGGAGGGGGAAATGGGAAGTTGATTAATGAGTAGAGTTTCAGTTTTGCAAGATGAAAAAGTTCTAGAGGTCTGTTTCACAACAATATGCATATACTTAACACTACTAAACAGTATACTTAAAAATGGTTACAATGGTAAATTTTAGATTATGTGTGTATGTTTTTTTTTTTACCACAATTAAACTTTTTTTTTTTTTTTTTTTTTTTGT
>NW_006790311.1:401262-426476 GCF_000442215.2 Lipotes vexillifer
TTTGTGGTACGCGGGCCTCTCACTGTTGTGGCCTCTCCCGTTGCGGAGCACAGGCTCTGGACGCGCACGCTCAGCGGCCATGGCTCACGGGCCCAGCCGCTCCGCGGCATGTGGGATCCTCCCGGACCGGGGCACGAATCCGTGTGCCCTGCATCGGCAGGCAGACTCTCAACCACTGCGCCACCAGGGAAGTCCTAAACTTTTTTTTAAATATAGAAAAGAAAAATCCCATACCCATTAGCAGTTGTTTCCCACTCCCCTGGCAATCACCAGCCCACTTTCTATCTCTACAGATTTGTCTATTTTGGACTTTTCATATGAATGGAATCATATAATATATAGTCTTTTGTGACTGGAGTCTTTAATTTAGTAGAATGTTTTTCAGATTTGTGCATCTTGTAGTGTGTATCAGTACTTCATTGCTTTTATTGCTGAATAATATTCTACTCTATGGATGTACTGCATTTTATTTACCCATTTATCAATTGATGAACATTTGGGCTGTTTCTACTAATTAGCTATTATGAATAAGGCTGCTATGAACATTTGTTTACAATTTTTTCTGTGGACATACGTTTTCATTTCTCTTGGGTATATACCTAGGAGGGGATTTGCTGGGTCATATGGTAGCTCTACGTTGAATATTTTGAGGAACTGAAAACTGTTTTACAGAGTGGCTGCACCATTTTACATTCCCACCAACTGTGTATAAGGGTTCAGATGTCTTCACATCCTCCAACCCTTGTCCTTATCTGTCTCTTTAATTATGGTCATCCTACTGGGTATGAAGTGGTATCTCGTGGATTTGATTTGCATTTTCCTGATGGCTAATGATGTTGAGCATCTTTTCATGTGCTTATTAGCCCCTTGTATATCCTTTTTGGAGAGCTGTCTTTTAAGATCCTTTGCCATTTTGTAATTGTGTTATTTATCTTTTGATTATTGAGTTATGAGAGTTGTTAATATATTCTCCATAAGGTCCATTATTAGACTTATGATTTGCAAATATTTCCTGTTGTTCTGGAGATTGTCTTTTCACTTTCTTGATGGTTTACTTTGCAGGACAAAAGTTTTTAATTTTGAGGAAGTCCAATTCATCTACTTTTTCTTTTGTTGCTTTAGCCATTACCTAATCCAAGCTCATAAAGATTTACTCCTGTGTGTTGTTCTAAGAGTTTTATAGTTTTAGCTCTTACACCAAGGTCTATGATCTATTTTTTTTTGTTTTTTTTTGCAGTACGCGGGCCCCTCACTGTTGTGGCCTCTCTCATTGTGGAGCACAGGCTCCGGACGCGCAGGCTCAGCGGCCATGGCTCACGGGCCCAGCCTCTCCGCGGCATGTGGAATCTTCCCGGACCGGGGCACGAACCCGCGTCCCCTGCATCGGCAGGCGGACGCTCAACCACTGCACCACCAGGGAAGTCCTATGATCTATTTTGAGTTAATATTTGTATATAGTGTTAGATAGGGGTCTAACCTCATTCTTTTGCATGAGGATATCTAGTTGTCCCAGCGTCATTTATTCTAAAAACTATTATTTGCCCCACTGAATTGATGTGACACTGTTGTTAAAAATCAATGGACCATTGGGACTTCCCTGGTGGTCCAGTGGTAAAGAATCCGGCTCCCAATGCAGGGGATGCAGGTTTGATCCCTTGTTGGGGAACTAAGATCCCACATGCCTAAGGGCAGCTAAGCCCGCAAACCACAACTACTGAGCTCACACCCTTCAACTAGAGAGCCCGCGTGCCACAAACTACAGAACCCACGTGCTCTGGAGCCCGCACACCACAACTAGAGAGAGAAAAACCACACGCCACAACTAGAGAGAAGCCCTCACGCCACAACAAAAGATCCCACATGCCGCAACAAAGATCCTGTGTGCCACAACTAAGACCCGATGCAGGCAAAAAAAAAAAATCGTTGGACCACTAATGTTAGGGTTTATTTCTGAACTCTCAGTTCTATTCCATTAATCTATATGTTTATCCTTAAACCAATACATTCTGTCTTGATTATTGTGGCTTTGTAGTAAGTTATGAAATCGAGAGGCATGAGTTCTCCAACTTTGTTCTTTTTCAAGATTGTTTTGCTATACTGAGTCCCTTGCATTTTTTATACAAATTTTAAGATCACCTTCCTGCAAAAGGAAGCTGAGATTTTGATAAGGATTGTGTTGAATCTATAGGTCATTTTGGGAGCTATTGCCATCTGATCCATGAACATGGGATGTCTTTCCACTCATTTAAGTCTTTAATTTCTTTCAACAATGTTTTGTAATTTTCAGAGCATAAAATGTGTACTTTTTTGTTAAATTTATTCCAAAGTATTTTATTCTTTTTGATGCTATTTTAAATGGATTATCTCAATTTTATTTTCAGATTGTTCATCACAAGTATATAGAAATACAATTGATTTTTGTATATCAATCTTGTATCTTGTAACCTTCCTGAATTAATTTTTTATGCCTAATAGTTTTTTAGGGCATTCCTTAGGATTTTTCATCTATAAGATTTTCTCATTTGGAAATAGAGACAGTTTTACTTCTTTTCCAATCTAGATGCCTTTGATTTCTTTTTCTTGCCTAATTGCCCTGGATAGAACATCCAGTACAATGTTGAATAGGAATGATGACATCTGTGTCCTGTTCCTGATCTTAGGGGGAAAGCATTTAGTCTTTCACTATTATGTGGGATGTTAGCTGTGCATTTTTCTTGGATAGGCTTTATTCGTTTAAGGAAGTTCCCTTCTATTACTAGTTTGTTGAGTGTTTTTATCATGAAAAGTTGTTGGGTTTTGTCAAATGCTTTTTTTGCATCTATTCAGATTATCATGTATTTTTGTCATTTTTCTCTTAATAAGATGTATTATATTAATTGATTTTCAGATGTTAAAGTTTTTCACTCCTAGGATAAGTTGTATTGGTTTTTATTTGTTCCTTTGGTCTCGTCTAACGTGTTTTGATTGTTTTTTCTGCTTGTTTTGTTCTACTTTTTTAGTTTGGTTATCTGATATAGGTGAATTGACTTGTCTGACATCAAGTTAATGGTAGAATGGTGATGGGATTAGGTCTTACACAGGACCAGAGAAATTTCAAGTCTTCTTCCTCTAGGTTAAGTCTATGAATATAAATCTCACCTGAGAATGAGTATGCTTTTGTATTGTAGTTTGGTTATGTGTAGACAGTATCTAAAGGTTTATTTTTGTGGGGTTAGAGAATGCTGGGGTAGCTAGCAGCTACCAAGGAGGAAGCCTGAGTCTCATGACCCTTAGTGATGATAGGGCAGTGAATCCTGTTTGAATTGGATGAATGTGCTTTGGAAAGGAGCCTGGACTCTAAGACTTCGCCTGAATTTACACGTTTCTGAAGTCATGGTTGGGAGGACAATTTTACAAGTTTTCTAAATTAGCAGGGACTAATAAGGAAGAAGAGGCCTGAAGATAAGATTGAGCCTAAATGAGATAGATTTTGATTTCAGGGCGGGGCGGTGAGGGACAGGATTAAAATTGGGCACACTATTTCAAATAAGGTAGGTGACAGACATTTCAAGTGAAAAACGATTGATTAAGAATGAACACTTTCCTAGATAACTGTTTCTTATTTTTACTCTCTTCAAAGTTCCTATAGGTTTTCCCTCACACTTACTCTCAGTTGGTGATGATGCTTTCTGTATCACTGAAAAAACAAGCAGTCAAAAGGGAACTTCCCTGAGCTCCCACCGTCATAGCTACCTACCTACCTGTGTGTGTTAATTCCTGTTAATATGGATGAGCTGTTTGCTCTCCTGTCTTAGGCCTACTCTGGCTACTGGCTGGATCCAGTTCCCTTCTACCTACTAAAGGACATTGCCTCTGCATATCTTCCCCTTCTCTTCTGCATCATAATTTTTCCTTGACTACTAGAGTGTTCCTATCAGTATATAAACTTGCTGTAATTTCTCCCATCTTGAAAACTAACCAAGAAAAAAAGAAAGGAGAGAGAGAAAGAAAAAGAAAGCCACCTGCTGCCTTTCTTTACCCCACATTCTCCTTCATGTACCACCAACTTTCTCTGCTTCTCTTTATAAAACTCCTTGCGTGTCTATACTTCCTGTTCCTGTTCTTCTCATCACATTCACTCTTGAATACATTCTAGTAAGACTATTTGCCTTTACCTCTCCAATGAAAGTGCTCTTTTCAAAGTCATCAGTGACATCCACATTGCTAAATCCAATGGTCATTCTCAGACTTTATCTGGACCTGTCATCAGAATTAAACACAACTGATCACTCTGTTTTTTTGAGGTAACTTACAAATGGCTCCCACAAGCCCAAAGCTTTTGAGAGTGTCCCAGGGCTCAGTCCCTGGACTTCTTTTGTATCTACACTTGCTCTTTTGGCGATCTGTTTTAGTCTTGTGGCTCGAAATATTACCTATATACTGATAACTCCCACATTTATATATCTGGTGCAGACCTCTCCCTGAAAATGCAAACTTTTAACCCTAACTGCCTACTTGACATTTCCACATCATTGATTTCCCTCAATTTGCTCTTCCTATAGTCTCCCCCATATCAGTTAATAGTAATTCCATTTGTCTAGTTACTGAGGCCAAGAACCTTGAAGAAATCATTGACTTTCCTCTTTCTCTCTCTTTCACCTTTCATCACTTCATCAGCAAATCATGTCAACTCTACCTGCAAAATATATTTCCAGTTCACATTACTTCTGCTGCGAGATGCCTGGTCCAAACCACCATCATCTCTCTCATAGATTATTTTAAGAGTTCCTAAGTAATCTCTTCTTGCACCTGTGTACTCTCTCAATACAGCAGCCAAATTTAACACATCTAAAACCAAACCTTCTGATTTCCACCCTGTGCACACACACACATTCTCTCTCACGCACACACATACACACATCCCAAACTATAAAAACATCTGTTTCTTCCTGCAGTCTTCTCCATTCTCAGCAAATGACAACACCATCCTTCTAGTTGTTCTGGCCAAAAAAGCATGGAGGCAACCTTCACTCTTGTCTTTCTTACACAGCCCACATCCAATCCTTGTTGGCTCTACCTTGAAGATACATTTAAAATACAGCTATTTTTTCCATGTCTGCCCTACTACAACTCTGTTCTAAGTCATCATCATGTCTCACCCGAGTTATTGCAGTAGCCTCCTGGTTGGTTCTGTTTCTCTATTTGCCCACTATAGACTGTTCTTAGCACCACCTAAGTTCCTAGCACTTAGGACCACTTAGCAGTCCTTTCAAAAAAGTGAGATCGGGCTTCCCTGGTGGCACAGTGGTTGAGAGTCCGCCTGCTGATGCAGGGGACACGGGTTCGTGCCCCGGTCCGGGAAGATCCCACGTGCCGCGGAGCGGCTGGGCCCATGAGCCATGGCCGCTGAGCCTGCGCGTCTGGAGCCTGTGCTCTGCAACGGGAGAGGCCACAACAGTGAGAGGCCCGCGTACTGCAAAAAAAAAAAAAAATTAAAAAAGTGAGATCATGTCACTCCTCTGCTCAAAGTCTCCTTTGGCTATTCATTTCATTCAGAAAAAGCTGGAGTCATTACAGTGTCATACAAGGCCCTGTAAAATCTGGTCCCAGTTACTTCTGAGACTTTATCTCCCACTACTTTCCTCCTTGCTTGTTCTGCTGGACCTCGTTGACCTCGTATTTCGATGGACGTTCCAGGGACTCTTCTTTTTCATTAGCTCTCTGCCTGGAGACACTTGTCCCTCAGATAATGTTTGGCTCACTTCATTACCTCCGTCAAGCCTTCATTCAAGTGTATCAGAATTAAGAGGACCTTCCCTGACCACGCTGTTTTAAAATATGACCCTCCTACCCACCCCCATGCTTAGGTGCTCTGTCTCCCCTTCCCCTGCATTATTTTTCTTCATGATACTTACAGCTGTATGGCATACTATATATTTTACTTAATGTTATATTTTCTTTCCCCACTAGATTGTATACTCCATGAGCACAGGGATTTTTGTCTGTTTTTGTTCAGTGCTCTATCTGGCATGTAACGAGCTCTCAGAAAATACTTGTTAAATAGATATACAGATTTGAATTTTTAAAATTCCCAATGCTTCTACATGATTCGTAGTTTTACCTAATGTTTTCGATCTTTAAAGGTCCTTTGACATCACTTTACTTTGTTTTTCATTCTTTAACTGTGACTGTGATTTGAGACAAGTAATTTCTCTGGGCTACAGTTTTCTCTTTCTGTAAAGTAAGAGAGTTATACTAAGGGACCTTCAATCTCCCCTGTGGCTCTAACGTCCTATGAATGTATTAGTTATGTTTTACACCTTTGACCTCACCAGTTTTCCATTTCATTCGCTCTTCATGCTGAGTTGTGGACTCTTGGTACCTTTTACTTGTAGATGTTGCGGTAGTGTCAGACCAGTTCATCCTCTTCAACTCTGATTCCAACCCTGATCTTGTCAGAGTAGATGCGAGTTCAGTAGGTTACAACGGAATAGGAGAGCAGGGCAGGAGGATATAGGAAAGTATGGGCATGTGTCCAGCAAGAGGGCCACGATCCCAGAAGAGCTCAGCTGTTCTATTCCCCAGAGGCAACTTTATCAACTTACAGAATTCATGCTGAAAGACGGAATATACATGTGATAGAGGCAATTCCAGGATTACGGTAGTAGCAGAGAATATTCATGTACTAGTTTTTGTGCAGTAACAATCACAAAGCTGGCACGTGATGTATTTTCCTAGGCAGTTCTACCTAAAACAGCTTGCTCTAATTGCTTTGATTTAATGAACTCTGGGGCTTCTCCCTGGCATTGTTCCAGTGTATTACTGGTACTTGTCCAATATTACTCACCCTTATTTTTTAGCCCTTTTATGATGGGCAGGAATGAGATTATCAATAACTTTATTGACTATCCACTGGGTGCAGAGGGTAGAAACTGCTGCTTTCACATCTTCCAACAATTTAAGGTGTGACAGGTAGCAGGTATTACTTTTCTGTGTTTACTTACTTAGATTCTGCTTTTGGAAGCAAACTATTCCTTTGTTTCACTTTAAGTGTAGTGAGCATAGTTTGCTTTGTGTCCCCATCTTGGGCATTTTTCCATGCTTCTCCGAAAAGAAGACTTGGCAGATTGGATATATTATACAGAGAGATAAAAGCAAATGTTCTCCTGGCATGCTAGGCCCCTTCCACTGAGAAAAAGACTTTGAATATGCTGACTTTGGTTTCTAAAGCTCTCTTAAGGTAGAAATGAATGGTCCATGTCTGGTCTTGCTCTCAGTATTACTGACCACTATTAGAGGGTTGTGCCAAAGAGAAGTCAAATCAATTCCTTTTGGTTAAGACAGTTTGGTGTTTTACTTACTGCACGAGTCATCATCCCTTCCAGGCCCCAAGATGAGATCACCCTTGGTAAACGTTTTACTCAATTCTTGTCTTAGGTTCCTCCCCCTGCCTCAAAACATCTACGGAAATCATTATACGGAATCCACTGTGTACCATAAATTAACTTCTCTCCGGTTCACTTGAAACCAAGTCCCCCTAAAACTGAGTTCCCCTGGCGAGTTTGTGATTAACCTCTTTATCTAAAACTTGACTTCCTTTCTGGTCCTGCCCCTGGTCCCCTCACAATTGAGAAGTATCAAAGAAAAGAGGAGATGGAAAGTGAGCAGCACCCTGTGGGGTCCTGCCGGGTACAAAAGTCCCACTGTGTCCCCCATTTCTTGTTTGCAGAAAAAGGCTTTAGTCTCCTAAGGATTCCCTGAGTTCCAATGAGCAGACTCAAGAAGTTGCTAACTAGGGAAGTGAGGGAAGGCAGAAACAAAGGAAAAGCAGTCCAGAAACAATAGCTCAGCAATAAAACAGAGTCCGAGTTCTTCCTCAAGGTATACACGTTACAACCTGACACATGTTTTTGAGTTGTTCTGCAGGAGCTAAAACTGCCCTCCCACCCATGGGGACTAAATGCTGAACACGAGCACATCGACCCCAGACTGGTTGGAACCAGAAGGTTGATGATAAAGATTCCTGAAACATCACCCTTTTACCTTACACACCAATCAGAAGAAAGTCCATGAGCTGATCACGCAGCCTGCAACCTCCACCCCTGATGTTGCCTTGAAAACCCTTCCCTGAAAGCCATCAGGGAATTCAGGTCTTTTGAGCACGAGCCACGCCATACTCCTAGCTTTGCACCCTACAAATAAACGCTGTAATTTCCTGCATCACAACCCAGTGTTAGTAAATTGGCTCTGCTGCATGGCGGGCAAGGAAGACCCAAGTTCAATTCAGTTACACACTTAGAACGGCACTAGCTATGTACCATCCTTGGGAGAATTGAGAAAATAGCCTCTCAAATCATTTTCTGTGTTTTCTAGTTTAGACGAAAACAATACGTAAAGAGAAAAGCCATGAGGATTCCATTGATAGGAAATAGGGAGAGAGAGGGAAACAAATTATACCATGAGAAAGCAGAAATCCAGAGGATAGGTCATTCTGTAGGAAAACAAAACTTCCTTCAACAAGTTAATGGCTTGAATTTAAAAAATGGGGAGGTGGCTCTAGATTTAAAGAGATTACAAGCCTCAAATATAATGTATGGACGTTGTTTGGATCCTGATATGAAAAATTTTAAAAACAGTCTGAAAAATGTATGTTTGAAGCAATTTTGAACAGAGTCTGAGCTGTTGTGTTAGGTATAACAATGGCATTATAGTTACATAAGAAAATATCTATACAGGGATGGATACTGAAGTACACAGGGATGAAATAAAATTATGTTTGAGATTTACTTTAAAATAATTCAACAAAATGAGACAAGAGAGATAGATGAAGTAAGGGTAGCGAAAGTTTGATAATAGTGAATCTAAGTGAAGGTATATTGGGGTTTCATTATGCTATTCACTCTGCTTTTGTGTATGTTTGAATTTTTTTTTAAAACAATTTACCTTAAAAAAAAAAACACCTTGGGCCTGAAATAAACTTGTTAGCATTATAAATGTCCTTCCCTTCCTTTCTCCTTCCCTTCCCCCTCTCCCAATAATAGGAGGTTTAGGTAGGAAAGTAATATCCCTTAGCTGTGGGACTTCTGACATGATAGTTATTATCAGGTGGTGATTAGAACCTAGAGGCTGCAGCATTCTGTGGTCTTTCTATAAGAAAGACTGGGCACCAAGTCTCCTGGTTTTATTATCTGGTGAATTCCCAGGCATATAAAATTTGAGAAGTTCAGGGATGAAAGACCATGGAAAACAGGGTAGAAATTACAAAAAACCAAAATGGTAATTTAGTAAAAGAAGCTTTGAAATCTTGGGGTGAATATTTGTGGTTTAAGTTAGGGATGGGAAAAGTCATTTAGATTTCTATCCTCCCTCTGAATAGAATCTTCTAGAGATTGAAAATTGTTTTTTGCCGTCAAAGCTCTTTCTTGCTCTGTCTTCAAAGGCCCTACTGCTGTGGGATAGTTTGTGCAGTGGTTAAGGTCACAGTCACAGGTTAAATTCTGATTGTACCACATATCAGCTGTGTGAGCTTAAGCAAGTTACTTGAGTTCTCTGTGTCTCCGTTTCTTTTTCTTTTTTTAACATCTTTAACTGGAGTATAATTGCTTTACAGTTCTGTGTTAGTTTGTGCCTCAGTTTCATCATCTGCAAAATGGGAATAATAATAGTACCTACTTCATAGAGTTGTGAGAATTCGATGAGATAGTTCAGACATTTCATTTGACCTTTCGTATTAATGCCTAAGAGAAAAGGTTTTCTAAGTCCCTAGGTCATGATGACATTTACATTTGATTTGCATTTGGGTATTTGATTTTATTCATTGTTCCATCCTACTCTGAGCCTTCTTACCACTAAAGCCAGATTTTTTTTTAAGGTGGAGAATCAAGGAAAGAGAGTTTGCCTAGTTGCCAGATGGATGGGTGTGTTGTTTAAATTGTAGATTAGCACGCCTCCTTTATTGCTCATCTAGAGGGTGAAATGATGCCTATCTTCAAGTCCTTCCTGGCTTAAAACTGTAGGTACCCTCACCTGACAGGTTCAGCTACAGGAGGAACATGTCTTACCCTGTTTTCCCAGGGGGACTCTGTGTTTTCTCTAAGGAGTTCAAAGCAATTGCTACAGAGCTGAGCAACACATCTTTTCCTGTCACTATTGGGACTTTATATCCTACGCATGAAACCTGACTGACTGTCATACAGCTCGGTCTTTTAGGGTTCAGCCTCAGGAGCCTTTTTCCACATAAGGTAACTCCTTGTTCTTCCCTTACAAGTGACTTGGCTCAGGGATGGTAGATGAGGGCCTTTCTCCCTGTGACCCCCTGCTCCGTAAAAAACAAACAACAAAAACAAACAACAACAACAACAAAAAAAACAAAAACCCGGAAACAGAGCTGGGAGTGGGAGGGGGAACCACATAGACATAAGGCAAGAAACAGGCTGGGGGCGTCCCTGGTGGCGCAGTGGTTGAGAGTCCGCCTGCCGATGCAGGGCACACGGGCTCGTGCCCCGGTCCGGGAAGATCCCACATGCCGCGGAGCGGCTGGGCCCGTGAGCCATGGCCGCTGAGCCGGCGCGTCCGGAGCCTGTGCTCCGCAACGGGAGAGGCCACAGCAGCGAAAGGCCCCGCGTACCGCAGAAAAAAAAAAAAACAAACAAACAGGCTGAGACTGAAATTAACAACGGAAGATCAAGGGAAAAGAGAGTTTGAAGTAGAACGGGATTGGAGTTTGAGCCAACACAGTCGGAAGTTTAGCTAGGCATGGGTTTCTGAAAACTGTGGAGGTGTTTGTTATTAGTCTAGGAGACTAATACAGTGTAAGTGGCTTACACTGTAGTGTCTGTAGTAAGTCAGTCTACAGTAAGTATAGACTTACATACAGTGGCTTATGCTGGAAAATCCATTCATGAAGGAATGTCATCAGGCACAGGTAAACAGTGATAGCTGGAGACTTAGTTAATGCTCTACTAAATATGTATTTTCTTTGTATTACATTTTCTGAACTCCATATCTACTTCTTCCTCCTCACCACTGGAAAAATGGAAATGTTTGGACTAATAGCCATTAATGAAACTTAATTTGACTCCAGGAGTAAGATGCAATTAGATCCATACAACTCTACACCTGGCCTGCCAGGCAGCACGGGGTAGGGAATTCGGTCTAGGCTGTGGTATAGTTCTATCTGACATAGAGGAAATAGGTTGTGATGCTCATTTCAAGACACACTGCTTTGAATTGATGAGCCAGTTATCCCAGTTTCATCATGCCTCGTGCTTCTGTGCTTGCCAGGAGTCCTTCATCAGCCGAGCGTTGGGACTGTAAGCCTTGCCAGGTCAGATATACAGGGAGATTCCCTGGGACTGGTTCCAAACTGGGTATTGCTCCTGTGTGAATCTCACAGGACTGAGTCTGGCCTCTTCTTGGGACTCTAGGGTGCTGGGTGCAGGCTAATAACATTTGGGTCAGGAGAGCCCCTTAGGATTAATAGGCCTTTTGTTTGCCTGAAATTGTCCTTCCAGTTCTCAGTCTTAAAATTTTACTCACCCTTAAGGCAAAGGATTACTGCCACCCGCTCTATGAAAACCTATCTGATTTCTCTCAATCAGAAGCAATTGTTCCTCCTGCCTAGCCATAGTATCCTACTTGTATGCAGTACATATTTTTTCTGCCTTACATGATAATTGTTTATATACATTAAAAGACAGTTTTCAGAAAAAAGTAAACTCATGACTTTCATACAGAGATTAAAGTGAACATGTTGATATTAAAGTGAGCATGTGTTAAAGGCTTAAACCCCTAAGGAAAATAAGCAGCTGTTATAACTGGTTCCAAGAAAATGCAAAAGAAAATAAATACTCATATTTACATGAATAAAGGAACGTTGTGAAAGTTCAAATGGGGACAAAACTGATTTTCTTCTATAGTTATTTAAAATTTGCAGAATTGTAAATTAGATCAACTATCGGCTAAAATCAGATAACCTGGAGGGGAGTCCTCTAGCCAATGTGTAATTTTCCACTGAAGCATAAAATGTTTTCTACAGCTTCCTTTGTTTTGATCCAAAATAGTCTCCAAGAAAGGCTATTCTTGATCACAACCTAAGGCTGGTCTCATTAGATTGGGTCTAATTATTCATATAGGTGCAGCAAGAGTGTTAATTTATGATCCAGGTCTTCTTAAGTTCGCTTTACTGGAAGTTTTTATAAGGAATTTCAGATTTGATTTTTTAAATATTTCTTAATTAACCAGACCAAATATTTATTCATAGTTCATCTGTTTTCAACCTGATTGTTAATTTTGAGGCTTGTATGTGTATGTCTTAAACCTCCTACCGTGCAATAAATAGATGAGGACTTTATAAGACTTGAAGGACTTGACAAAGTCACACAAGGAGTTTGAAAGAAACTGATGAATTTTCTGTTTTGCTTTTTTTTCCCCTAGAGATGCCTGGGCATATGCCCCTCTCTTTGGCCGAAGCTCTGTCATTATAAACTGGAAAGAACCTGTACAAATTCATGAGTAGGGGTGGGGGGGAAGGTTTAGAAACAGGGCTCAGTCAATAGAAATTACTAGAAGCATACGGTGAACATTTAGATGATCTTGAATTTGGAAGAAGGGAAGACTTGGATCTAAGATAGGGTTAGGACTAGGTTTAGGTCTCTCTCCCAGGAATTTCAGTCTCAAGCTCAGTTCCTGCATCTTGAAGCCTGCCTGTCCTTCACCTATTTTACAATGAATGCCAACAGCACACTAAGAGCCAGGGATCTGAGACCAGTGCAAAAGAGTTTTGTGGAGAAATTATAGGGTGAAGGTATTGTTGGGCCAAAGGAGATATAAGAGAGTTTTTCCAGATCTGGGGCCTGCCTTTGCTGCCATGGACACCAAAGGGTAGCAAGAACATCTCCAGTTTATATGGGGCGGCACTAGTTTGTTAATCCAGAACTTCTTTAATCTTACTAGTAAACTTCTCCCTATAAAAGACCTTCCCATTCTTGTCTGTGAAAAGCATCACAGTTCTCTGAAGTCACATGCTTCTCATTTCTAAATCCAGTTTCCAATTTTCCTTTGTCCAACCTGTTCTCCCTGTTTCATTCCTCTTGCTTTACAATGGTGCAGTAAAACTGTGCTCCCAAGTGTAGATATAAGACAGCAGCAGTGAAAGGCAGGGAGGCATGTCCACAGTCACCCCAGGGGCTGAGAAGGAATCTGATTTTCTTATGGAGTGGCCTTGGGGAGAGCTGGTATCTTATCTTTCCACCACCACCACTATGTGATTCAGAACATGCCTGTTTTCTTCTATAAGCTTAAATTTTCTTGTCTTTGGAATGGGGAGGAGTATTATCTCCTAGCCATAAAGTGGTACAGAAGAAGGTGTTAGATAAAAGCAGAGGTGGAATAACTTGGAATCAAGGGAATAATGCTGAAACCTGTACTCATGAAAGCAAGTTAGATGTTAACTTGAATTAGCATGGACAGCTGACCTTGCCACTCCACAGCATATTCTAAAAAGAAAAGATTTATATTAAAAGGTAAATTTGGGGCCTCCCTGGTGGCGCGGTGGTTGGGAGTCCGCCTGCTGATGCAGGGGATACGGGTTCGTGCCCCGGTCCGGGAGGATCCCACATGCCGCGGAGCGGCTGGGCCCGTGAGCCATGGGCGCTGAGCTTGCGCATCCGGCAACGGGAAAGGCCACGACAGTGAGAGGCCCACATATCGCAAAAAAAAAAAAAAAAAGCACATTTTCCTCCTAACTTCTTTGTAGCTGCTGCTAGCATTTATCTTTCATCTAGCTGGGTATTCTTAGAATTCTTTAGCTTAAAAAAAAAAAAAAAAAAAAAAAAAGGTAAATTTGTACCATCCCGTTTCTAGAATTAGCAAACTGAGAACTACTAGGAAGAACTAAAAAGTTGACAAAGAACTCCTTTTTTTTTTCCCACTTTTTACAAAACTTTTTTAAAAACAATGATATATATACAGGAAGTTGCAAAAATAATTCAGGGAGGAAACTTTACCCAGGTTCTCCTATAGCTATAGCACAATATCAAAAGCAGAAAGTTGGCATTGGTACAGAATGTATGTATGGTTCTATGTGTGTCATTTCCACACGTGTTGATTCATATAAACACCACCATGATCAAGATACAAAACTATTCCATCACCGCAAAGACCTCCCTCGTGTTACTCCTCGAAAGTGACACTCACACCCCTCCCTGTCCCCACATCCCTAACCCCTGGCCACCATTAAGCTCCTTGCCATCTCTATAATTTTGTCATTTCAAGGAAATGGAATCATACAGTACGTGGCCTTTTGAGACAGATTTTTTTTCACTCAGCACAATGCCATTGAGATCCATCCAAATTGTGTGTAGTAATTATTCGTTTATTTGCTGAGTAGTGTTGGGTGTACCATAACTATTCACCTGTTGAGGGACATTTTTGTTGTTTCTAGGTTTTTGCTATTATAGATGAGGCCACTACAGACATTTGTATACAGGTTTGTATGGACAGAAAATTTCATTTATGGAAGTCAACTAGTGGGTTGTATGGTGAATGTATGTTTAGTTTTTTAAGAAAGTGACAGCATGTTGGATCATGTTTTTAATCCTCTCTTCCAGGTGGTAGAAATTCAGGTTTCCTACTTGGCCTCAGTTGATACCCGTGGGGTGGTGGAGAAGGACATCTCGCTACAGCTTGGAGAGTGGGAGATCGGGGTCCCTACTGGGCCTCCACTGACACCACCCTGCATGAGAGGGGGAGGGGCCCTCCTTACTGCTCCCCATGTGATCTCCGCTGACACCATGGGGGGGTGAGGGCGTGCTCATCACCACAGGAAGGTGCCAAAAGTCCTGGCTTCCCAGGGCTCGGAGTTCCCTGACACCTCCCTGATGGCGGGGCTCGGGGGACGCCTCATTCCAGCCCGGTGCAAATGGAAGTTGAGGCCTCCACTTTGCCTCTGCTGATAGAAGTGGGGCGGGCTGCTGTGCTCTCTGTAGTGTTTGGGTGGAGGGGCTGCCCCTTTCTTGATCCTTTACTTAGCTGACTAGCTTTTCTTGGTGTTTTTTCCTTTCCTTTTTGTCTGTGCTGTTGGTGTTTCTGGACTGGGTGCTGGCTTCTCCAGAGCCCAGCCCAGGATAAATGAAGCAAAAAGCAACCCAGACAAACGACTACCGTGTCTTTCCTCAGATCTCGAGCTTCCTAGCTAATCTTCCTTCTTCTCTCCACTTTTTCAGAATTTTCTTATGTTGCTGTACATATAATGCCCAGGGTTTTAGCACTTAGCAAGAACAATAGGGAGAAGTGAGTCTATTCCATCTTGATCCAGAATCAGAGGTCGGCAAGGGCTTTTAAATGGCCATTTCTCCTCTGAGAACATAAATCTGATTGTGTCTCAACCCTTCTTGAAAACCTCCTTTTCATAACCCCCAGCTGTCCGAAGGACAAAATCCCAACCCCTTAACATTGACTTTGAAGGCTCTTCGCTATTTCACCACAAGTAAAAACGGTCATATCTTCAGCAACTCCTCACTGTGCATGTGTGCTCTCCAGCTACACAGAATTTTTGATGCACCATCTCTTAAATAGACCACGCTTTTTCATGCTCTGCTGTTTTGCACATGCCTGTGTCCATGCGCTCTGTTGGTCCTACCTTTCTCCTCTTCTCTGCTTGGCACGCACCCAGCTGTGCTTCACATCTGCTTCTCATATTACCTACTGTGGAGCCTCTCAAGCCTCTTCCAGGGTCATCTGATCCTTTCTCAGGGCCTCCTTAGGAGGATGAACATACCTCTTTAACCTGTTTCTTGTTTGAGTCAACCTGTTCCTCTAGGGCTCTTTGAGGTGGAATTACATCTCTATACATGTCTGTCCCATTCAACTGTGACTCCTTTGAGATTAGGAGCTGTGCCTCTCTCATTCATCAATGTATCCTGCCTGGCACATAGTTGGCACTCCTAAAGTGTTGATTAAATGAATATGTTAATGAATTGTTACTTTCAGAACCCTGGCAAGGGTTCTGAAAGTAACAAACTTGTCCTCTGAAAGTAACAAACTGAAATCTGAAAGTAACAAACTTGTCCTCAGCTTGTGTGAACAGACTACCTGAGTCTGCCTTTTATCATTACCTTATATTCCTTTTTATTTCCCCCGCCCCCCCCAGCCCCCCCCCACCCCACCCCCCCGAAACAAAGCAACTTTGGGAGACCATAATAGTTTAACCACTTGCCCAATCTGCTCCTCCCTTCCCAAGGACTGCCTCCTTTCAGGTTGTCCTTATATATACCTGCTGCCACCCCGGTTGACTATTTGAGAGCAGGACTGTCCCCTTGTTTGGCTGATAGTGGTCCCCAAAGCCCATTCTTCAGGCCATTATGAGCCATCAGTCCAGTCTTGAATAGACTGAAGCCCCTCCTTTTGACCAGTCGTATCAGTGCTGGGGCTTTCTTTGCCAAGCCCTTCCGAAAGATTGTCTTTTATTGAGAAACAAAATCTTTTTGGATACATGGTCACCTTGCTTATTTATCTTTTGATTGTGTTGGCTGGAAGACGTTTAAAAGCAACTCTTCTTAGCAAGAGTTCAGCATCTGATATATTTGAGATAATAATAGCTTCCTTCATTTTTATGACACTTTACTTAACCCATACATCCATCCTTGTCAAGCCCAAATTATTCCACATGTATTATCATAATGTTTACAATAACTCAGTGAGTGAAGTTATACACACACACACAGATACCCACATACATATACATTCACACACATACACACGCACACACACACACACACACACACAGGATATTAAAGACTTTGCAGGTCAAATCTATTCTGTTATACCCATTGATACTTTTTAAGGACTCTGATCCTTTGGCGCCTATATTCTGTTCTCATTTTTAACAGCCATTTGTTTCCATCAGTTGTAGTCAATATCTAATCCTCAAGCTGTATATAAGCTCATGCACATATAATAATTGCTCCACTTATCAAACCTATTTAATATAGCCAGACACTTTTTATATGCATAATTTTAAATTCTTACAGCCACCTTGCAAGATAAATGTTATTATCCACATTTTACAGATGAGAGAACTGAGGTTTGGAGAAGTAGGAGAGCCACAGCTGGCTCTGCCTCAAAACCCATGTTCTTTTCACTACACTTGGCACCTCAGTCAACAGGCCTAATATGAAACTGAACCTTTAAAAGGTTGAGTAATCCCAATTTCTCCTAATATCTCAACTCCTACCCCACTAATCAAGGGTCCGGGTTTTTACTCTATCACAGAAAAAGTTGTGCTATTCTCTGTTCAGTGAGACAGAAGTGGGAGAACGGAGATGTGTTCAAAGAATGATGATTGTGTGTATGCAGGGAAACGCGAGGGTTCTGCTGCCTAATGGCTTGTCCTTGTGGCACTTGTTCTCACAGACTTTCTCAAGAATTCAGGTCCCTGGGTCCCTTTGAAAAAACCAGGGAGGACACTCGTTGCTATATCTAGAAGGACCTAAACGGATAACTGACTACCCAAAAAAGTCCCATGGATGGTCAATGGAACTTGCTAGCAATAGGAACTGGTATGTGATGGGCAAAAAGGTCATTAACTGCCAGCTCCTGTTTTACAGGTGTCTGATACTAAGGCATAGTAAGCATTTTTGACCAATTATAGGGCTACCCACAATAAGAACTAAGGCTCTTTTTCTTTAGTGTGTGGTTCAATCGCTCATCCCTTCCCTCCTTATGCCTTCAGATACTACTGTCCACACGCTGCCAGGTACCAGGAGGTAGCGTGTGAAGGGGGCCAGATAACAGGAAGGTGAGTCAAGGGTAGAGAGCTTGTGTAGCTGAGTGAAAGAAATATCCTTCTTTGTCACTCCCCCAAGCAGCAGGAAGCGAGGAGATTGTCAGGTCACACACAGGAGCAAGCGAGGAACATCGGTAGCACTGTCCCTGCTGCCATCCTGGCCCCTGAATTCACAGGAAGCCACTAGGACAAGGCAAAGACTGTCTCAGGACTGGCCCTGCTCCCAGCCACTCACTGGCACAGCATGAATAATAGCCATACCACCACGAGGGCGTATTCTTTATGCCTCTCTGAGGGTTCCAGCCACAGACAAGCATGGTCCCCTGAGGGGCACAAACACACCTTCTCCAGAGGCGCATGTAAAATGAGCGCTGATGCGCCTTATTCGTTGGCTTCTCTCTGTCTGGAATGGAAAGATAGACATTCCCCACTACTGAAGTCTGGGTAGCACCCCTGGAGCCCTTGCTGATGTCCAGGTTCTCCTCCCGTGTAGCTTCAAGTGACCTCAGCTGCTTCCCTGGCTCCTCTGTATTCAACTTTATCCTTCCCTCTAGTCCTTTGGACACAGGCAGCTCTCTTCCTGGTGATATCAGCTCATTATCCCATTTTATTTTCCACCCTTAATCTGCCTTCTTTCAGGCCTAATGTCTTTTGGGTGTTACTGACCCCAGAGCTGTCCATCATACGTTCTGGGACAGCGGGTGTCTGCTGGGGTTGTCCCAGGCAAACCAGCATGGGTAGTCAGTCTTCTCAGATGGATAATGCCCACCTCCCTGACCTGTAAGAACGAAATGAATGTACACCTGGGCACCCCGTGTGGTATAATTAAGGGCTGAGTTAGCAGCTGGTAGCTGTGCTCTTCCTCAGTGTTTCAGCTCCTCCGTACCTTAAACAACCTTCTTCCTTGTATCCCGTCCCCTTTCCTTTGTAGTCGTCCACCTCCTGCCCTCTTGTTTGTTGCTGTCTTCATTTCTGCCACGAGACCCCTGACCCTGACTGCCTGGCGTTACCGGAGGGTTTTACAACTCTGTTTACCTCTTTTTGCCTGTTTCCGGGGCTGGTAGCGGCCAAGCCCACTCTCCTGGGTCTGAACCTGGTTGGTGTAGCCGTTACTGCCCTTCTCTGACCCTGCACTTTGGGTCTGGGCACTCCTAGGAGTGAGGGGCAGGGTGGGCTTAGGGCTGAAATCTATTTGCCCAGACAAGTTCCTAGTTCACGTTCTATTAACCATTTTATTCTCCAGGCCAATGCTTCCCTCTATAGTTAGTTCACGCTTGGGTTCATAGACAAAGATCTCACAATCACTGCTTTTTATAGGTGGAAACATACCCTGGAATCTTCAGGCTAGAGGTCTGCAGAGCACTTTTAAGAGCGCGGAACTCTGTGGCTCAGACGGGCCCTTCACTGTTGCATGGCTGCGGGCCTTCAGAAGGGAGAGCAGGAGTGGCCGCTGCAGTCACCGTGGGGAGTAGAGGCGGGGCGGGGGTGTCAGTCTCTCCGTGGACGAGGTGCGGTAGGGTCTTGTCTGGCTCACTGCGTGATCTGGAATCTGAGTGGGACAGAAAGTCCCTGTTGGGACACCTAGGCTCCCAGGGGGCGCTGGCACTCAAATCAGCATCCTGTGGGACGCTGGCCCTCCAGCCTGCCTCAGTTTCCCGATCTGTGTCTGCGCCACAGCTAATCAGGATAGGAAGGCACTTGCAGGAGCAGCTGAGGGCAGACGGAAGGTCACGCAGAGCTGACTGAATCTGGGATCGCAGCTTTCGGTTCCCCAGAGGGAAGTGAGCCGACAAGCGCAGCCGAAGGAGAGGCCCCAGAGGCTCCGGAGGGCCGCGGGCCCCTAGCCCGGGGTCAGAGCACGAGAAAAGTCAGTGCTCGCGGCCGGCCGGAGGATGGGCAGTGGGCGTGCGCTTTGCGCTCGGCCGGGCCCGAGGGCGGTCAGGCGCAAGGGGGCGGGGGCTAAAGGCCACGGTTTGCGGCGTCGGGGCGGGCCGGCCGGCGGGGCATTTAAACTCTGGGGACTGCCAGCTCGGGGCGCGTGCCCAGCTCTGCATCCTCCTCTGCTTCGGCTTCGCTTCGGGTATCGCCGGGCAAGATGCGGTCTTCCTTGGCGCCGGGCGTCTGGTTCCTCCGCGCCTTCTCCAGGGACAGCTGGTGAGAGGGCCTGCGGGGTGGGCGGCGCCGGGCCAGGACGGCCTCCCTCTCCCTCGGGTTTGGCGGATCCGACTCGGGCGGCCAGGAGTCCCAGCGTGCTTGGGTGGGGGTGGGGGGCGGGTGGCGGCGCGGCGGCGGGTTCTGGCAGGATCTGGCCGGTCGGCGGGGAGGTGGGTGGCACGCACGCCCTAGCTCGCTCCGCCTCCGCAGGACCCCTCCCTGGGAGGCTGCCCAGGAGAGTCTCCGCCAATGCCCTTTTGCGTCCGCACCTCCAGGCACGCACACCACCCCCCAACCCGCCCCCGGGGAGACCTTCAGAGCGCCTCCTTTATAGCTGAGCACCCGGGGGAGCCGGGCTTGCAGGCTAGGGAACCGAGGTCAGGGCGTGGCGGAGTTGCTGAAAAAGTGGCCATTGGAGTTGTCGAGTGGTCCTTTTGGTCTCTTTTGGCCCTTGGATAACACGAAGGCCGGAACCCAGTGGTCCTGGGAGCTTGCCCTGAGGGGTTCTGGGCCGTGAGAGACACCCTCCCGGGAGGGCATGCGTCTCAGATCAGAGCAGCAGCTGCGCCTCAGCAGGGTGGTCACCCCAGCGGCGGGCCAGCGGCTTCCACAGTTTTCCTCCTGACCAAGGAGTCCTGAGGAGGCCGCGGATCAGGGGGGTTGTGGTGGGGTGGAGAGCTTTCAGCCCATTCTTCACCAGAGGCCACACTGGAGTAGTTTGCTTGGTCTGCACAGTGTTTTTGTTTAATATTGTGTTAGTTGCCATCATTTACAAATTATAAAACAACGTAAATAGATTCCTCGCTTCTCTGATGTAGCAGTCTCAGGCCTAAATTCCCCAATTATATCGTTAGGGGTAGGAGCCCCTTTTAGATGGGGTGCAAGCTCTTAATATGACCAGCTTGTTCCTGTTTTAAAACAGAAAATCCTGCCTCCCCAGCCCCCTCAGTCCTGGGCAAATCAGGATGGTCAGTTGGTGACAGCCCTCACTGGGGACAGTCCTCACACTCCCAACCTTCCTCACTCATTTAGATTATTTATTTGGTCCTTTTTGAGTTTAGGACTCTTAAAAGATATTTTTCAGAAAAAGATAAGATCATGGATCTCGTAAGGATATAAAAATGAACATGTGTTAAAAAGATTTTATTTCACTCATAATGAGGGTGCCAGAAGATGTTATAATTGGCACAAAAGAAAAACCCAGGGAGGGGAGAATGGGGGGGTTATTGTTTAGTGGGTACAGAGGTGCAGTTTGAGAAGATGAAAAGGTTCTAGAGGTGTATGGTAATGATGGCGGCACACCAATATGAAGGTACTTGATGCCACTGAACTGCATACTTTAAAATGGTTAAACGTTAAATTTTATGTTACATATATTTTACCACAGTTTTGAAAAGAGAGAATACAAAGAACGTCCCCATTTATAAGTTAGGCATATTGAGGCAAAACTGATTGGGAGGGAAGACTATTGAAACTCTGTCAGTTCATGGACATATTTTATATGACTTATCAGTTACTTATCACTTCATGGAATTCAAGCTCAGTGAAAGGCAAGAATCAGATAACTTGGAGGGGTGTCCTCTGGGCAATGCACAGTTCTCCAGAGAAACACACATTTTTTCCCCTACAGTCTGCCCTGCTGGGATCAAAAATAGTCTCAAAGAAAGATTATTCTTGATCACAAAATAGGGTTGGTCTCATTAGATTTGATCTGATAATCTATATACATAATTTACTATGTAGGCCTTGTTAAGTTCACTTTGCTGGAAGTTTTCATAAGGGATCTTGGATTGGACTTTTAAAAGCCTTCTATTATTTACTGTTCTGAGATTAGGAAGCCAAGCCAAGAAACTGTCTCCACTAGGTTTTACCTGCTGTACCTATAAATTTAGGCAAATTCCTCTCTTCTTGAGGTCCCCAAAATATCCTAAGTTTCTTGGGCTTGCCAGGGAGTGACCTTCCTGATTTGTGTGTAAGGGAACACAGTAAGCCAGTTTCCTTAGGCGGGTTTTGTATTGGCTGTCAACCCTAATTCCTTAAAAGTGGCAGCAATATCTGATTAAATGAGCATCACTGTCAAGTATGACATTCCAGGCAAGGCCTTGGTTGTAAAACCAAGTTTTCTAATATGTTCTGGTAAAAAAAAAAAAAAAAAAAAATTCCTATTGAACTTTTGCAAATAACCATATTTTATAAAAAGCAAGAAGACTCAAAATAAGTTTCTGAATTCCGAGGGGTCAGGCAGGGAGAATAAGGTATTTACAAATGTTTCAGTTTACAAAAACAGGGTCTCCTAAATTGTTATGGGTTACAGACAGCTTAAGAAGAAAGAGAAAGGGCTTTCTTTTATATTCAGAAGATTGAACACTATAACAGCATCAGTAATATTCCAAATGTGACAGTCATTCCTCATCAGTTCTTTCAGTCCTAAGTGATTGATTCTTGTTCTGCTGAATCTTGGGTTCACAACCACATAAACCGGTCAGCTTCTTTGCTGAAGAGTCTTGGAAATCCTGACTCAGTCCACTGGTATGTTCTTAAAGATATCTGAGTGATGTCATCAGGAGTCCGTACCCACGAGTACGTACCTGGTCCTGTGCTTTTCTGAGACAGTTCTTGTTTGCTGAAGATAGAACCTTTGGCCTATAGCTGACTGCACAGCCTTTAGGGAGCATCAGAGTAGAACAAAAACTACCTGTAAGGGACAGAGACCTAAAGAGGTGTGGATTAACTTATTAATGATAATTTTCAAAAGTGAATGATATGATGAGAATTCATGACAAGAAAAATGCAGCTAACAAGGAAGTCTGATTATTCCTGAGGTATGTAAAACAAAATAAAGCCAATCCCCCCCCCAAAAAAATTAGACAATGTCTAAAAACACACTAAGGCTAATTTCAAAGAAGACAGTGAACATTATATCTGATTTATAAAAATGATGAGCATAATTTTTATAGAGGAAAAAAATCTTGAGATATATAAAAACCCCAATACATAATTTACATAGGAGATACCAAGAATGTTGACTTAAGAGATTTAGTAAGTCTGGAGTAAGTCCTAAACATCTATGTTTTAATAAAACTCCATAGGAAAGTCTGATGTACATCCCCAGTTGAAAACCACTGACCTAGAAGATGCTAGATTCAAATTAAAGAAGTAAGGTTGCAGCCCAGGTAACATTTAAAATTTAAACATTTAAAACATTTAAAATTTAAACATTTAAAATCATAGCTGAAATCACGACTGGTAACATTCTACTGTTATCACCAGGCAAAGCACCACCAGGGTGCTGATGCAGAGAAACAGATCATAGACCAAGAGGGCATTGAGAAACCTTTAGAAATTTCTCACACAGCAAACAATTTCTGAGATACTTAAATAAGTGAAATATTCTACTACTCTTTTTTTCCCTTAATAAACAAAAATATATCTCATTACCATATATGTTCAAAGTTGTATCTCTCTGCCACTAATGTTCCTAGTAGAGTCTTATTCGTATACATTAATTATACCCTTTAACCAAAGTAACTTATATTTCAGAGAAAATGAGGGGCAGGGAGAGTGGATCATTGTAAACAGCCTGTCCCACTCCAGCATTTTAGAAGAGCTCAGGAAAGCGCAACTCTCCACAGACACACAGGTCATTTACACACTTGTTAAAGTGTGATTCCAACTACTGTGTTCTCCCACATCTCCCAGGTTTAAGACAGATCCGGATTGAAATCCTCTCACCACTGTGTGCCTTGTGTAGTTAACTTCTCTGAGACTCAGTTCCCTCGTGGGTGAAAGTCAGGTGGGTTCTTGAAGGCAAAAGTGATCCATGAACATTCTTGACCTCCCGTGGCTGATGGAGGGCACAGGATAAGTGTTCTTTTACTTCTTTCCTGATGCATGGAGGTTTGGACTCCTAACAGACACCAAACGTCAATGTAATTCCTACTGTAGGCACATTATTGTGTTAAACTGTGAGGCCTCCAAAGATGATTAAGACGCGGTCCTACTTTCTCGGAATTAAGGATCAAGCTGGAGAGAGGGCGTGTCCTCTCATTATCAAGTTTGCTGCTTCCACCTGTACCCAAGGAGGGCTTTTAAGCAGAAGTGAAGAAAGCAGACAGTCCTGGAGCAGGACACCAGGGGGTGGGCTGGCCCTGAGCTTTGGATTCCTTGTTTATACCGTGAGGATACTTGTAACACCTACCTCGTCAGGTCGTTGTGAGGATTAAAGATTGTCTCGAGATGCAGCAGGTAAAATACTTAGATCAGTGCCAGGCTCATATTAAGCACTGACTAAACATTAATTATTGACTATTTTTCTACTCGCGTTTCCTACTGCTCTGTGCCAGGCATTGTGTTTGTGGTTCACTGCAAGGTCTTTATTTGTTTCCCCACCTAATTCCCCATTATATGGGTATAATGAGGCACAGAGCAGTTATGTACCTGGTCAAGCGCCGCATAGCTAGTAAGTAACTGAGGTGAATTTGAATCCAGGTTAGTTAGACTCCCAAGCCCACGGTCTTTCCTCCCGATTAGAGTGTGGGAGGGGAAAAGAAAACATAGCCTTTGGACTTGAGACAAATCACTAAATCTCTAAGGCTTCCAGGTCCTTGTCTTTCAAATGGAAATAGCAATATACCTCTATCCCAGGGTTTTAGTGAAATTAAGTGAGAAGATATTTAAAGCACTTAGCCCAGTGCCTGGCGTGCAGTTAGTACTTGGTAATTGCGTGGTGCTTGTGAGTTTCTGTGGCGGGAGGGTTTCATCTTCATTAGGAGGAACAGGTAGCATTTGCCTTGGTGGACCTGGAGGTATTCTGAGTGGAGCCGCGGAGCTGGCGAAGGCACGGCAGCGAGGAAGTAGCCTGTCTTGTCAGCACTGGTCAGGTGCAGCCGCAGCTGGCGGGAGCCCGGGGCCTGAAGACGCGGTCCCTGGACCGGAGGCTGAGAGGCAGGCGGCACGAGGTGTGCAGGCGGAAGGCAGAGACTGAGGAGTTTCCGCCCAGGAAGGTGGCACTGCCCCTCCTTCTCCTGTCAGAGCCCCCGGAGTCAGGCGGTGTCCTCCCAGGAGCCACAGCCCCTCTGAGTCCTCCCCAGCCCTGGGCCTGGCCGGTGCCCCGCCTTCTGTGCCAGCGTCCGCGTGGGCACGTCTGGGGACAGATGGCAACGTGGGCATCTTGCCAGAGAGATGAGTATGGCTGCTGATTATGGGGCTGGGCCCGCTTCCTGGGGCCTGTGGGGAGAGAGCAGTTCAGGGCTTGAGGAGAGGAGCCTGTGGGAGGAGGACCAGGTGGCATTCCTGC
>NW_006790311.1:427501-428519 GCF_000442215.2 Lipotes vexillifer
TCCTTACACAGCAGACTGATGCGCATCTCCCTGGCTTTGGGTGGGGCGGTCGGCCTCAGGGGCCACGCACTGGTCTAGAAGGCAGCCAGGCTTTGGGGATGGTCTGTATGGATGGCCAAGACCTTACTTCTTCCAGTCAAGCTGTACCACCTGAGTGCTGAGGTCAGAGCTGAGCGGTCCCAAAGCAACACCAGAACGGGGGCATACACCAGGGTCGGAGTCCCTGCAGCCCACCACGCCCCCATCTGATTGTCCCCAAACTGGTGTGCGGGGTGGACACGGGTTGGGCAGTATCACTGCTCTCGTTTTGCCCTCTGGCTCGTGCCTCCTCCCCTGGGTCCTTCATGCTGGGGAGAAGCAGTAGGTGAGGGTGAGCCATGGGCTAAGACTCCAGGGAATCCCGAGAGGAGAGTCCTCATCTTAGCTCCCTGGGGAGGAGGGCCCCGCCACCATCAGCGCATTCCCACCTGTGCCCTTTGCGTAGCCGCTCTTCAGAAGAGAGACCACCAACTACCCACTGACCACTTTTTCCAACCCTACCAGCTCTCACACTCGTCCAGAGTTTTTCCAGGTACCTAAACGAAACCTCATGCTGTAGCTAAAAGCCACATCTTTTCATTCTGTCTGAGCACTCAGGCTTCCCCTGCCTAGATTCCTTCTCAAGGCAAAGCAATCTAGCCTATATTTTCCTCTCTCCTAAAAAAGATCATTATCTTATCTGCTCATTCCTTCTAGAAAGTCCCGGGCTCCTTGTGCTACTAGCCAATGGCTCCCTTCTCTGGGAAGGATCTTGGGACCGAGCCCTGTGTCAACCTGATGTCTCTGAGCAAATGCCCAGGTTCCATCTGGAGGAAGGGCAGCAGGTGGAGGAGTCCTTGGGCTGGGTCTCAGCCCCAAGAGGGCTTTGTTCCTCTGTTCTCAGAGGCCATCCCAGACCTGGCCTGTCCCCGTCCCATCTTGTCAGTGGAAGGCCTGGCTCAGGGCTCTGCCCTGAGCTGTCTGTTCCAGGCTGGGCTTT
>NW_006790311.1:428566-439679 GCF_000442215.2 Lipotes vexillifer
ATGTGTCCCATGGCAGTGGAGGGCTTGGCAGGGGGGGGGGTGATGGGATTGTCCCCATCAGCCTGGTTCTTACTGTCCCCAGCCCTCTCTCCTTTTCAGATCTGCTGGGTCCCAGGACAGGCACATCCAAGGACAGGCCACCAAGTGGCACTTTCCTCCAGGCAAGTGCCAAGTCACCTGCAGCTACAGCCAGCCCAGTCTGTCCCGTGGCCAACCTGAGTAGCCCCAGACATCTACTAGCTGCCCCAGACTTGGCTTAAGGGCTGGGCTGAGGCAGGGAGTGGTAGGGATTGGTCAGTGAGGGAGTTTAATTCCCTGTTGGCCTGCCATGGGGATAGGGGCCATCAGCACCGTCAGCAATGTGGTTGCAAAGCAGGGAGGGGGATGCAGGGACCAGGGGATGACTGGGCAGACACTGGAGAGAAGGGACCTCTTTCCACTGTCTCCTAAGGTCAGCATCCTTCTGCTGGGCTATTTCTCATTTTCTGTTGTTGTGATGGTGGTGGTAGTAGGTCCTTTGGGGTTTTTGTTTGTTATCTGTTGCTGCTTTGGCCCTTTGCCCCTACCTGAGAAGCGTTTCTAGTGCAGAGTCTTAATGAGGTCCATAAAGCTATAGGCGTGCTCATTTGAAAGAATAAGTTGGACAGTCAGCTAATAGTTAAGAGATAGCTAGTCCACCTCTCTATCTGACTTGGTTACTCAGTAACCAGTGCCGTGGAGGGAGAGGTGAGATTCTAAAAGTGCCATCTCTTGCTCACACGGACTTAGAGGGTCATGGGTGGGCACCCTGCCTGGAACAGTCTGTGGGCCTCGCCACGCACGTTCCCGGGTCTCTGGCCTGCTTGCCCAGCCTGGCCAGCACCTGGGCTGCCATCCCTACCCCCTCGCAGCTGCCCTGGGGCAAGCTAGGTAAAGCCCGACTGTGTATTTTTCCCCCTGCTCCCTTTCTGGGGCCTCTTGTTTCTGTAAGAAGGGCTTGTGAAAGCAGAAGTGAAACTTGCGGCTTTTACAGGCAGTGGGAGCACGTCAGCTATCTTCCCTGTGAGCTACTGTGAGTTCGACAGCCTTTGTGTCAGTCCAGCCCTTCACCGGACCCATGTCCCCAGTCCCCTTTGAACTATGGCACCTTGGCCTTTTTCTCAGAAGAGCTGCCAGAGTGGAATGGAAAGAGGACTTGACTAAGGGGAGGCCCCAAGTATGCTCTGCCCAGCTAGCTGTGCCCCTCTGGGCTCATGCCGCCATTGTGCTGCAGTCCAGGCAGGGAGTCCCAGAGGAGGCCAGTGCCCATCCTAGCATCGCACAGCACGTTTGAGGTCCTTCTGCCCCACCGCCTCCCTCCCTGTGACTCCCCTGCTATCTTGGGTGTCAGGTTTTCTACTGAGGGATGGGGTTAGAGCTGAGAGAAAGGTCAGGCCAAGCTTCTGGACAGGGCTGGAGTCTGGCAGATCAGCATGACTGTGGACCTCTGCTAAGCCTCCCTGTCTACTCTCAAGGGAGAACATGGGTGGGCCCAATGGACCAGCCTCTGCTCTCTCCCGTTGCAGGCTCCCGCATGCGCACTGGTAGCTTCGGGGTATCTTTGTGTTCCTCTAGCCCACCTCTGTATACTAGGCCTGTGGGAGGTGTGGCCATGCTCGCCTCCAAATCCTTACCTTACAGGCAAATCCAGGGCCTGGAACCACCACCGCTCGGAGGAGTTTGGTGCTAACCGACACCCTGTTCACCTCCCGTAACAGAGCAGCACGGGCTGCCTCCGCCCCCTCCAGCTTTCCTTCCTCAAAATCTGAAATCGTAGTAGCTGTCATTTTTAAGTGTCCACTGGGTGTGAGGAACATGTAAGAGCTGTCCTATGCATCATCTCATCAACCTGTCAATAGCCCTATGAGAAAGGTGATAAACGCTACTTTGCAGACCGCTAACAGGTGTAAGGAATGAAATCAGGTTTCGCCTGATTCCTAAGTCCTTGCTCTTTTCTCTTACAGACACCAGCTCCCTGAAATGCACCACCGAGGGTCTCCCTAGAGGGTGGCTGGCAGGATGGATGAGGCAGAGGGAACCAGCCCTACCTTCTGTGAGGAAGCTTGTCTGGAGCTTCCCAAACTAATCACCAAGGGCAGAGCCCTGGGTCTGCATCTGGCTTAGCCTGGGAGGTGTGTCCAGAACTCTCTGACCTAGAAAATCCCACCCCTCTTCAGTGACTCCCCATCACCCCAAGAGACAGTCGAAACTCACCCTAGGCCCTCCATGACCTGTCCCCTCCCTCCTTCCCCAGTCCTTCGCCTTCCATGCTTGGCCCAGTCCCACCTTCCAGACTTCCTGACTACACAGAGTTCCCTAGACAGGTACTGCTGTTCACGCCTCCGCACTTTTGCACACGTACGCCCCTCTCCCTGGCGCCGCTTCCCGCCCCAGCCCTGGGGGACCCAGCCGCCTCCTGCTTGTTTGTGAAGATTCCGCTGAAGCCTCACCTCCTGAATCCTTTCCTGACACTGCTCCCATCCCAGCTGGTCTCGGTGTCCCTGCTTCCGTGTCACGTAGGGCACTGTCGCACCAATTCTGTTTGTCTCCCTGCTGACCTGTGAGCCCCTGGAGGGCAGAGGTCTCTCTTACAGCTTCTCTGGGTTCCTAGCACAGTGCCTGGCACATGGTAGGATGTGGATGGAAAGGCAGTCCTGTTTCTGCCAGAGAGAATCGAGATGTCAGAAATGGGCCTGGATGTGCCTGCTGTTCTGTCATAGCTTCTGCCACCCAGGGTTGGGAGGGACAGGACTCCAGAGGCAGATAAGGAAGAACACCGGGGACCACAGGCTGGAGGAATCCAGGGCAGGTGATCTGAGGTGGGCAGGTGTTGGCACTTGGGGCTGAAGCAGTGTCGTGGTGGGAGGAGCGAGGGAGGAGAAAGGTGGCTGCCAGCGGGGCTGTGCCATTTGATCCCTCATTGTCTATGACCAGCTCCTGAGTGGGCTCGGCGTGGGCTCGGCATGGCTGAGTTGCAGCCTGGGCCTCCCTGCCTGGCCTAACGCTGGGGGGCTCAGTGAGGCCTGGGGATCCTTCAGGCCCAGAGGAGATCTGATCTGTCACCACGGTCAATGGCTGTATCCAGGTGGCAGCCAAGATAGACTCAGCTGATCCCGGGGGGTCGTAAAGGTGGGCAAACAGACACGTAGGGACTAGGGTGAGAGTTACATTGTGTTCCCCGGTCTTTGAGCTAGATGTGGTTGGCACTGTCCTCCGTGGGCACCTGATGAGGAAACCGGAGGCAAAAAAGGCTTGGGAACTTTCATTTGGTTACACAGTAAATTAGAGTCATCCCTCAAAGCTTTCAGCTTGTTTCCAGACTCAGCAGCTCCCTGGGCAGGACACTGGTGAGTGTTATCTGTAGGGCTGTGATTTTCTTCCGTCTTGTGCTCTTTGAAGAAACCTCGCCGGGCACCCTCTCCTGTTCTCTCAGAGACACCCCCAAACCCTGCCACCAGATTCTGGAAGTTCCTGAGGTAGGAGTCATGAGCCATTTGCCAAGTGGAAAACATTGCTGCCACCAAGCTTGTCTGTGGCACAGGGTCACTGTGACAGTCCCTTGGAGTAACCCCAGATTCCCTGGAGAACCCCTGGTGACTCCCCCCGCCCCATGCACCCTCGGCAGTGGGGAGCCAGAGAGGCTGGGTAGTAGAGAGAGCATAAGATTCAAGCTAGAGAGTCAGAGCTTCCTTCTTAGTGGAATGGAGAGCCACCGAGAAATGTTAAGCCAGGCGATAGCGGGGGCACGTGTAACTTCATTCTCTTCAGAAGATAAACCGTGAGGCAGTGGAGGGAATGAGACAGAGAACGAGTCCAGGGGTGAAGGGCCCTGGTAGCCCAACCTGAATTCAGCCTCTGCTGAAACACCCCTTCATCTCACAAGCAGGAGCCTTCACGACATGCTTGGGAGGAAGTGATTTGGGGTTTGGAGGCAGATCCCTGGAGAGGGCAGACTGAGCCTCCAGTGTCCTGGTCCTTTGGTTCATGGATCCCAGGGATAGAAAGGGTTTCAGGCCCCCTTCCCCTTCTTCCCCACCTTCTCCATGGGCTCTTTAAGAAACCAAGGCTCTGGTCTTTCTCCTGGGCTAGAGTTCATGCTGAGGTCTATTTTCCATGATCTTCCTGGCTCCCGGCTGCTGACTCGACTCAGCTGATGCCGTGACTCAGGAGGACATGGAGACCCTTCCTCAGAGCCTCGGCAGAAGGGGAAGGGGGAGCACGCAGTGGAAACTTCGGTGGTGCCTGGCTGAGCTGTTCTTTCCGCCCCAGACCAGCGCATGGGATGAGAAGCACTGTGTGAGAGGGGCCCATGTGATGTGTGAGCCACAGCTGGAAAGGATGACCCCTCTGTCCAGTGGAACGGACTAGGGCAGAGGACCTGGGTTCCGTCACCAGCTTTCCCTCTGTTGCCACATTTCCAACTGGGTTTCGGGCTCTGCCCCTACTGGGCTGCAGCAGGTGCTGTTTCTGCCGTGTTCTAGGCTTAAGAGCAGCGTCAACTTCGCTTTATTTTATTTATTTATTTTTAAAATTAATTTATTTATTTTTGGCTGCGTTGGGTCTTCTTTGCTGCGTGCGGGCTTTCTCTAGTTGCGGCAAGCGGGGGCTACTCTTTGTTGTAGCGCGCGGGCTTCTCATTGCGGTGGCTTCTCTTGTTGCGGAGCACGGGCTCTAGGCGCAGGCTTCAGTAGTTGTGGCTCACGGGCTCAGTAGTTGCGGCTCGCGGGCTCTAGAGCACAGGCTCAGTAGTTGTGGCGCACGGGCTTAGTTGCTCTGCGGCATGTGGGATCTTCCCGGACCAAGGATCGAACCCGTGTCCCCTGCGTTGGCAGGCGGATTCTTAACCACTGCGCCACCAGGAAAGTCCCGACCTCACTTTAAAGACAGACCCTTCTCCCACATCAGCCTCCTGCCGGCTTCCAGCATGTCCAGTATTTTAGGTACAGTTCGATCTCCCTGCCCCCATCTCTCACACACACAGAGGCACCCCGATCTTAGTGAGGCCAGAGAGAAGCAGAGGTGATGGGCAGTGGTAAGAGCAGGAGCGGGTACTTTGGTGTCGTCTAGGGCGCCGATGCTGGGCTAGCTCCGTCGGGACGCCTCGGTAGCAGGGGCAGGGAAGTGGGGCCCCCCCGAGCACTCTGGCCTCTGGCGTCTGTTCCTACCCTCCCCTTGGCCTCTGCCCCGAGGAGCTTGGGTCTGGAGGGGACCCTGACGTAGAAGACTTGGGGGTGCTGGGGCTCTGAGGCTGCTAGAGTGGGCACAGGTGCGCGCTTCCTGGACACAGGAGAGGCGGGGGTCCAAGCGCCCTGCCAGCCCAGCTGCCCACCTCTCCCTGCAGGTACCGAGGCTTCATTCTGCTGATCACTTTCCTCATCTACACCTGTTATCACATGTCCAGGAAGCCCATCAGTGTCGTCAAGGTGAGGCTGGCCTGGGCGTAAGGAAGAAAGCAGGAGATGCTGGGCCCCAGCAGAAATACACTTCCGTAGAACGGTCTGGAACTTGGCATATAACCATCCTTGTTCCCTTACCTCGGTCACTGAGCACGCTCCTTCCCCCTGGCAGAGTCCCACTTTCAGCAGTTCTCTTTTCCCAGGAGAGTTTCCTGGGTTTATTCACCAAGACGGTGGTGTCGGGGCCTGCGGGTAGAGCCAGAGAGCAGACACCCTGGGCCCCGTGTCTACCCTGCGTGTAGACCCCCGTTGCCCTTCACCGAGGCTCTGCTCTGGCCACTTGCCCGTGGAGCCAGTTCTTGCCGGAGGAGGGAGCGTGGGGTCTGGTCGAGGGGGCGCAGTGGGGCTGGTGTGTTGGAGGCTGCTTGCTCCTTTCGGGGCCACAGGATGCCCCCTGACCTGTGCACCCGTGGCTCCTCCAGAGCCGTCTGCACCACAACTGCTCAGGGATGATCCAGCCCATCAGCGACACCCACAGGCTCAACGACACCACGTGGTGCAACTGGGCCCCATTTGGTAAGAGCGGGGCAAGCTGTTCCTCCCCACAGCCCACTCCCCCTACCCAGGAGAGGGTCGGCCGGGGCCGGAAAGGGCTTCCTGCAGGGGCGTCCAAGCAGCCAGCCAGCTTTCTGCCTCTCCCATCGGCTTTCAGACCAGAGCAACTACAAGGAACTCCTGGGGGCAGTGGACAATGCCTTCCTCGTGGCCTATGCCATCGGCATGTTTATCAGGTAAGAGAGAGGCGGAGCCTGTGACTGCCCGCAGCAGAACTGTTCAGAGCTGCCGTCTCCCCTTGGCCGACCTGGGGGCAGCAGGGTCAAAGGGAAAAAGCTGGGGGCCCCCCCAGGCAGAAATGAGACGACAAGACTTGCACACGTCCTGTCAGCCCGTAGCCAGCGTGCTCCCACGGTTACCGAGCCTGCTCCTTCACCTGGCCAGCTCCCACTTTTAGTAGCTCTTTTCCCTGGAAAGGCTTTCCTGGATGTCCTTTTGAGTTTATTCACTCAGATGGCAGTGTCAGTGGTGTGGCTGGAAAATGGTTTGTCCTAGACCGGGGTCCTTCAAGGATAGCCCTGGATGCTAGGGAAACCCCAGCACGGCTTTTACGTAGCAAGCATGATGTTTGTTCCCAGGAATCAAAGATGACTGAGGCAGGGTACCACCTCCAGAGAGCTCACGGCCTAGTGGAGTGACCGATAACAGCAGCTAGTTATAAAGCAGTGTGGTGGCTCCCAGACAGGTGGCTTCATATGGGGCACTCTGGGGGCTCCGAGGGGTCACTTAGTGTGAGCTGGGATTAGAGAAGAGGGGTTGGGGAGGGCTTCTTGGAGGGGATGACACTTGAACTGATGAAGAATTGGGCTTGGCAATGCAGAAATGGCTACAGGTGGAGGGAATGGCATGGGCAGAGTAAGGCGAGTGTGAAACAGCATGATCTGGGGGCACAAATAACAGGGTTACCAGAGTGTAAAATGCAGGAGATGGGGCTGAAGAATGAGGTCATTGTGTACCAGGCCGTGGGCACAGGAGAACCTCTGAAGGGTGGCATGTTCAGATTAACATGTCAGACAGATCACTGTGAGGGTGATGGAAGGTAGATTTGAGGGAGAGTAGGACAGAGTACCAGGTCACACTAAGGAACAGATCTGATAATAGCTCAGCAGAGCTTTGAGCAACGCCTGAGTGAGAACAATAGTAATAGAGATGAAAAAGAAACGACGCCCTGGAGAGAAGTAAGTAAAAGGTACAGGTCTTGGAGGTTGCTTGTGAAGGGTGGGACGGAGAGGCAGGAAACTGAGGTAGCCCCGTGGTTTCTGGCTTGAGTGGCCAAACGTGGTTGGCGACATCCACTCAGATGAGGGGCACAGGACACGGGGCAGGGTGGGGGGCAGAGGCAGAAGAGTTCTGATTTTGGAGGTGTTGAGTGGCAGTTGTTTTGGGGAGCATCCCAGTCAAGATGTCTGGAAGGCATCTGGATATGATCGTGAAACTCTGGGGGAGAGTTCAGGGCTGTAGATATGCAGCTGGGCTGTGTAATGTATATGTAGGTGGTAGTTAAAACCATAAAAGTGATGCAAGAGAAAATGCATGAGAAGCGCTGGTCAGCCAAGCGGGGAGGCAGGTGGGCTACGGTGACCTCACAGAGGCCACGGAGAGCGCACTTCAAGGTGCTTGGTCAGCAGCGTCAAATAAAGCAGAGGAGCCCAGTGAGTGGAGGACCGAGGGTGTCCCTGACGTGTGGCAACACAGAGGTCACTGGTGGTCACCTTAGCAGAGTCGTTTCAGTGGCTTTGGGGTGGGGGGGCGGAGAGATAGGAGATAGAGAGCCGAAGGGCGCAGGTAGCAGAGATTACCTTGGATCCAACTCTCTTCTGCAGTGGCATTTTTGGGGAGCGCCTCCCCCTCCGTTACTACCTTACAGCCGGAATGCTGCTCAGCGGCCTTTTCACCTCACTCTTTGGCCTGGGCTATTTCTGGAACATCCACGCCCTCTGGTACTTTGTTCTTATCCAGGTACGAGCCTTGGCCTTGCACTCAGGCCTCTGTTCCCGGCACAGAAAGGTAGTAGAGGCTGCAGGTCCTTCCCAGCCGCCCCAGGTCCCGGCGCATCCAGCCCTGTGCTCCTTTATCACGATGCGGGGTCCCATTGCCCATTGCCTATTGCCTGTGGTCAGCCTCGTGGGCTCAGTGAGTTTGCACTGAGCGTTACCCTGAGGTCCGTGGAGGTGCCTGCGAGGCCTGGTCTCTGCCGTGGGGATCTGGGGCCACAGGAGAAATCAGCTGGTGGGTTAGGGGGTGCATGCATGCAGGTGAAGGAAGGGGGTGCATAGTGTGCACTGTGGAGGGGCCCCCATCCCAGAGGCTGCACCGCTCAGCCCAGGCCTGTCCCGCCTCTCTCCTCCCTCCCTGCAGATCTGCAACGGACTCGTCCAGACCACGGGCTGGCCCTCCGTGGTGACCTGTGTGGGCAACTGGTTCGGGAAGGGGAAGTGAGTGTGATGGGGCAGGAGGGTGGGCGGTGCCTGGGGGGCTGGGCTGGTGGGTCCCTCGTGGCCCCTGATGTGATTTCAGGGTCAAAGATTAGAAACTTGTCTCCATCTTGCTGACTTTCACAGGCCGAGATACACACGTTTTAGTGACTAAAAGCAGTACTGATTTTCTCATTGCTAAGGTTTTGATCCTTAAAACCTGCAACCTCAGTTATGCTTTTTTCCTCTTAATAGATGAATTTCCATTTTGCGTGAAGACAAAAACGAAGCCTATAAAACCATGTTTGTATTACACACACACACACATATATATATGTGTTTATATATGTGTGTATATATATATATATATATATATATATTTTTTTTTTTTTTTTCCTTGAACTGGGTTTTGTGCAAAAAAAAGTTTCTTTAGGGCAGGGTTTCTCAACCCTGGCACTATTGACATATGGGGCTGGATAATTCTTTGTTGTGGGACCGTCCTACATAGTGTAGGGTGTTCAGCAGCCTCTACCCCTCGATGCCACCAGCACACCCACAGCTGGAACGGTCGGAACTCTCCAGACAGTGCCCGTGTCCCCTGGGGGCAGAGTCACCCCTGGTTGAGGACTTCAGAGTCACGGCCTTAGGGCAAGAGAAGAAAGGGCTGGGGCTCTGGGCCCTGGGGCAGCAGGAGCCAGAGAGTGCTTGCTCAGGGAGCAGCTGGGGAGCGGGACCCCCGGCCTTGCTGTCACTCCTTTGACACCAGCAAACCCTCCCGCTCCTCCCTGAGGGGGTCTTCAGCTCAGAGGCTGCAGGCAGCCAGCTTTTTGCACTTGGTCGGGCGGTCGCCAGGAGCCCTGTGCTTCTCTTCTTACTTTTCCCGTTCTTCTCTCCCTCCCTCCCTCCCTCCCTCCCCTCCAGGCGGGGGCTCATCATGGGCATCTGGAATTCCCACACATCCGTGGGCAACATCCTGGGCTCCCTGGTCGCCGGCGTCTGGGTGGATGAGCAGTGGGGCCTGTCCTTTGTGGCGCCCGGCATCATCACCGCCGTCATGGGCCTCGTCACCTTCTGCTTCTTCATTGAATGTGAGTGGAGCCCTCCCTCCTCACAGGGCCGGAGCCGAGCCTCCCGGTCAGGCCCCGGGAGAAGGCGGCTGCTAGCGTGGGATCGCGGGGTCGGAGCCACAGATGTGTGACTTGGGACAGACAACCTCTCTGAGCCTCAGTTTTCTCATGTGTGACATAAGTATAACAACGCCTGCTTCCCTGGGCTGTTGAGCGTTTCCGTGAGACGTGTAGTCAGGATGCTTGGCAAACGCCGGCTCTTCTGAGACTGAGGAGGGAAAGGTGGGGGGACCTCTCCACGTCTGCTGCCTCTTCCCAGCTCCCCGACAGACGGGCCAGGGAGTCAGGGCCATGGTCACTTGTAGCAAGAGAACGAAAGTCCACGAGGCAGTAGTGACACAACTTATTGTTAGGAGACCCAGACCTTGAAGGTGGTCTCCGGAGCCCCGGTTCCATGCTCCCTTGTGCTGGAAAGTCAACTCACCGCCTTTGAGGAGGGGTGGGGACCACACGCCATGCAAGGTGAGGGCCTGGCCTGCTGGGAAGCTTCTTAGAAGATTTTTCTTTCAGACCCAGAAGACGTGGACTGCTCGCCACCTCAGTACCATGTGAGTGTGGCCCCCAGTCCTATCCCTGCCCTCCACTCCACCCGGGGGCTGGTCCCAGGGAGGCCTGGGGAGTTGGAGGAGGGGCCCGTGTGCCCACGGTTACTTCACAGGCCCTTGGGTGAGGGCCAAAGTCATGCCCTCGGGGGGGGTCCTCGACAGCCTGACGGGCCTGGCAGGATGTTAGTCCAGTCCAGGAGCGGGACCCATACCTCTTCCAACGTGGGAGCCCCTGCCTCTCACGTGGGCTGTCCCTCCAGCTGGTGAGAAGTGGTATGTGGACGTGCCCACAGTAAGGGCTCTTCTCTGCTCAGGGTGAGCTGGAAGAGAACGTGGACAACGCTGAGGACCCTGGCAATGGACCCCACTCTAACAGAGAGAACGGCCTGGAGTCTGCCGTCACCTTGTCCAAGGAGCCAAGTGCTCAGCCCGCTGCCATCAGCTTTTTTGGGGCGCTCTGGATCCCGGTGAGTCTTTTGTGGACTGGAAGGAGGAGAGAGGCTCTCTAGATTTTTCTGCTAGGTCTCAGGAGATGGGGATGCTCAGGGTGACCTGTGGTTTCCAGAATTTCTTTACATGCAGTGCCTAGGGAGGGCGGCCCACTTGGGGAGGGGAACACGGGAGACTCGTCCTGACACAGCATATCCGGGCCGCAGGCACACTGCTGTTACTGAGGCTGGAGAGGTCCTCGAGGCTGCTTTGTGCGGTGGGCGGTGGAAAGTGCTGGGATGGGGCTCCGCTGACGGACCAAGGGCGTCTTGCCCCTGTTCCCACGGCGCCCTCTGTTACGCTCCCCAGGGTGTGGTCGAGTTCTCCTTGTGTCTGCTGTTTGCCAAGCTGGTCAGTTACACCTTCCTCTACTGGCTGCCCCTTTACATCTTCAATGTGGGTGAGTACCCGGGGCAGAAGAGGTGAGAGAGGGAGGGGTCTCTGCGGAGGAAACCTGTCACGTGACGCGTACGACTCCAGGAATAGGCAGGATTTCTGCTGAACCTCTC
>NW_006790311.1:440209-446295 GCF_000442215.2 Lipotes vexillifer
GCTGAACCTCTCCTAGGGCAGGAGGGAAATTTTTTTTCTTTAATGGGAAGCTAAACCTTGCAGACGCACCCACGCCCCCCACCCAGTCCCTGATTCCAGCCACTTTTCCTCCCTTGGCACTGAGTCGGGGTTAGGAACTCAAAGCTCTGTTCTGCAATCCTCCCTAACTTCCTCTCCAGCCTCAGGTATAGGAGAAACGCCCCTCCAGGCTGCTTGGCTCACAGATGGGCGGGACTGGAGGGTGCTGGAAACGGTCTGCGTTTTGAGTGCCTCCAGGAGCCCTTTAAGCCTCCCCCAGCCCAAGGAAGAGGGCCTGATGAGCTACCCCCACTGCCTGTAGCCTGGCAGTAAACACTGTTCTCTTCCAAGGAGGGCTGCCGGGAGCCTCGGGGGATTGATGCCCTGTGCCTGGGTCTGCTGGGCTGCCCACCTTGTGGTCCTCCTCTCCCCTGCCCTCTGCCCCTGCCCGAGGATGGACAGACGAGGAGAGGTCACTGTTGCGGTTGAAAAGGATGTTTATGCTCCCCTGTCCTGGATCTCTGGTTTTCCACACGTGGAGCTACTCTATCAGGGAGCAGTTCTGCCCGCAGAGCCTCAGAGCCCCACCAGTGCCAAGACCCATTCAGCCAGGGCTGCCAGGCTCCCTCCAGGCCCCGTGAGAGGGACGAGGCTGCTCTCCACACAGCATCCTGGCACCGAACAGGATGCGGTGGGGATGAGTCAGGGCCAGGTCCCAAGCTGTAACTCACCCCCCCCCAACCCCGCCCCCGGCTCCAACTGAGGGGCCTCTCTCGAGGACAAGGGGTAGAGCACCAGGGCAACCCTGTGGTCACTGACTCTTTGTTCTGTGGCCTTGATGCTGGCTACAGAGTGTGAGTCAACCTTGAGGGCTGGGCTACAAGTCAAGCTTCTGGGTGTCCCTTTTTCTAATTCTAGGGCGAGGTCTGGGACCTGAGGTCCCCATTTTCCCACAAGCCTCCTTTCTGGTTCTGTTGATAAGCAGGGACCTCAAATGGAGGTGACAAGCTTCTGTGGGGACCAGCCGCTCGGTCAGGGGGAGGGCAGGAAAGTGGCTGGATGGGCTGAGGCTCAGTGAGAGCAGTTGTGCCCCCAGTGGGACAGGGTCCTCAGGGGCCAGATCCCAATGCTTTCATAGAAGGGCTTTTCCGGGAGGTCAAGGCCATCCGGCAGGACTGGGGGCCAGAAAGGGCATCCGGTCCCAAACTGCTGCAGACTCACTTGTGACCTTGGCCAGTCACTTCTCCACGGCCCCCCACTCCTTCCTCTGAAGATGATACTGGACCAGGTGTCTGCAGGGACGTTCCCAGCGGTGGCCCTCCAGGATGTCTGCCCGGAGCCCCCAGGTCTGAACACATGCTTTTGTTTTCCACAGTTCACTTTAGTGCCAAGGAGTCTGGGGACCTGTCCACGCTCTTCGATGTTGGTGGCATCGCAGGTGAGGCCATGCCCTGCATCCCCCTCTTCTCTTGTCAGGGTGCAGAAAAAAGGGACGGGTCCAGTGGGATGTGACCTAGGCAGGTGGCATCCTGCCCAGGTGGTCTTCCCGTGAGCAGTGGGTGTGGGGAAGGCTGCGGAGGGAGACACTCAGCTGGCTCTGGGTGCCCGGCCCCGGTTCGTGCTGGGCTGAGTGATGGGGCAGTGCTCGGGGTCCCACATGCCTGGGGCGGCAGTGTGCACGTTGTGTTCCAGGCGGCATCCTGGCGGGGCTCATCTCTGACTACACCAATGGCAGGGCCACCACCTGCTTCGTCATGCTGATCTTGGCTGCCCCCATGGTGCGTAGAACCTCAAGGGCAAAGTGTGTTGTGTCGTGGGCCGCTGAACTCTGTGCACGCCTGGGCATCATGCACACACCCGTCTCTTTGCGTGTGTACATCCCTGTGCGCGGCCAGGGGAGAAGCCAGGGTCAGCACAGGAAAGAGATCCAGACTGAGGATTTTGGAAAGGGATTCGTGGTTATTTGGCCTTGGTGAGAAGGGGGAGGCCAGCTGCTGAGCTTCTTGACCAAGGAAAGAATAAGTGATTGAGGTTCGATGTGAGAGGAGACTTTGGGGGCAAAGGGAAATGATAGATTACCACGTATTAGACCCTGCCTCCCTGGGACACGAAGACCGAGAGGCCTGGGGATGAGAACGCAAAGGAGAAAGGGGACCTCTGGGGTTCCCAGACCTCTGGGCTCCAGTCTAACAGAGGCAGCCTGTGGGGAAGCCAGGCTCTGACTCTGTCTTCCCCCCTTCTCCTCTCTCAGATGTTCCTGTACAACTACGTTGGCCAGAGTGGGATCAGCATCTCCATAGGTGAAGAGCTGGCGCTGCCGTGGGGGCACCGCGAGGCTGGCTTGGGGACGTGGGTGGAGGCTCGGAGAAGTGGAGGTTCTCGGCCTGACGCCTGGGGGACTCACCCACTTTGGGGCTGGGGGTGGTGGTGGCCTCTCCTCTCTAACTGGGCCGTCTCCATCACCGCGTCAGTAATGCTGCTCATCTGCGGAGCCCTGGTCAACGGCCCATACGCCCTCATCACCACTGCTGTCTCGGCTGACCTGGTAAGCGGAGCCACCTTGGGGATTGGCCAGGGCCTCTGTCTCCAGGCCCATCTTCACGTCTGTCCCCCTCCCCCCGCCCGCAGAGACGAGATCCTCAAAGTCCTTCAGAATCCGCCATCGGCCCCCCTTTCTTCTCAGCTCCAAGCCCCCCCTCACTGCCTTTCCCTGAGCCAGTCCCTCTCCTGGTCCCGGTCCCGGTCCTGCTCGGTGCCGCCTCTTGGTTCAGGCCTCCCCACTCTGCTCTCTCCCCAGGGGACTCACAAGAGCCTGAAGGGCAACGCAAAGGCGCTCTCCACCGTCACGGCCATCATCGACGGCACTGGATCCATAGGTCTGTGACTCTCGCTCTTGGCTCTCGGCAGCTGAGCCCCAAGCCTGGTCTTGGGCGCAGTCTTGGGATGCTGCCCTCCTGCGGGCAGGGCGGGCCAGGGTCCCGGGTGCAGGGCCCTTCTCTCACGCTGTGCTCCACACAGGTGCGGCTCTGGGGCCTCTGCTGGCCGGCCTCATTTCCCCCACAGGCTGGAACAATGTATTCTACATGCTTATCACTGCCGACATCCTGGCCTGCTTGGTGAGAGCTCCGGGGCGCACACTTGGGTGTGGGGAGGGGCCCTGTCCTTCCGGGGCTGGGACCCTGGAAAGTCCCGAAGTGTCCAAAGTGGTCCCAAGTGTCGGCCATCCGGGGCTTTGCTCGGAACCACTCTGCGTCCCGTGGGTGAACCCCTGCGGAGTGACAGTGTGAGCCAGCCGAGCGGTCACCTAGCGCTGGGGACCAGCCACGTGCTGCACGCTGACGTCGCCCTCCCTCCCCTCAGCTCCTCTGCCGGTTGGTGTACAAAGAGATCCTGGGCTGGAGGTCATCCCTGAGTAGAGACAGAGGGTAAGTCCTGCGGAGGGAGGGCCGGAGCCCCGCCTGCCCGGCCTCACTTCTCCCGGGAGTCAAATCCGGCGCTCAGCTGCTCTGCACCAGTCTGAGCCTCGCTCCAGCCCAGACCTCAGGAACTCGGAGCCGGATGCTGAACATGCTCCGGGAACCCCTGCCTGGCCCCCAGCCCCACTAACCTGTCCTCTGTTATCCCCATGTGTCTCCATAGCTCTAGTGTGGCCCTAACCCACGCGCGGTAGTATTTTCCTCAAGTCCCGTGACTTTTGTGAGTATTTTCTTCAAGTCTGTAACTACTGTGCCCTTAGAGTGCATGCAAAGCCTCTCTCCTCCAGTGCGATTTTTCTGACTTTCGCTTTTTCCTTGGGGACCAGTTCCAAAGACTCTGAGTCTGGACGGAGTGTGGTGCTTGGGAAGTGTTTCCTAAGGGGCCGGAGCTGCTGTGAAGGTCGGCAGCCTCTCCTCCTCAGGGAGAGCGATAGGGCTTTGGACGTAGACCCCAGGACAGAGCGGGCAGCATCCAGGGAAATCGTTTTCCCTCTGAACTTGGACTCTGAGCCGTCTGTGCCTCCCGAAGTTCAGAAACCAAGGGCATCTGGCCCCTCTGCCTGGGGTGTGCGGACAAAAGCAGCTACCAGGCAAAGCCTCTGGAGCAAAACCCAAAGCTGGCCTGCTGTGCTCTCTGCCTGTTGCCCAGCGGTGGCGGGTGTGGAGGCCGTGCAGATAGGCCCGTGGCTGAGGCAGGGCGCTAGAGGCTGGGCTGCGCGGCTGGTGCTGGTGTTGGCAATGTTCTCTCGTGGCCTTTCTGGCTCTCCTTAGGAAGCTCTTGCTAATGAGAAGCTGCCGGAGCGATGGACCTGGTCTGGATGGTAGATGTGAGGAAGAGCCCACTGGGGTCATGGTAACCAGCCCTGTATCTGGGGAAGAGCTTCCCTTTGAGGAAGGCATCGTCCGGGTCCAGGGGGAGAAGCATGCAGGGCAGGAGAGGCATTAACAGAGTCTGTGCCCTGCCCGGCCCTGGAGGGGGAGCAGTGGATGGCACCTCACGTGACCAGTGTCCCCTCCACCTGCTGTCCCCCGGCCAGGCCTGGGGGGATGTTGGGAGGAGAGGAAGTGATGCAGAAAAAGGGAAAAGAATGAGTGCGTAGTAAGCGTCTGCTCTGGGCGTGAGCTGAGTCTGTCTGTAGCTGTACTGGCTTCCCTCTCAGCAGCCCTGAGAGGTAGATGTCCTCACTTAGAGGTGAGAGGACAGACGCTCGGAGCTCATGGAACATACCTCAGGCCTTTAGCTAGTCCCAGCAGAGCCTGAGTTTGACCCCAGCTGTGCGGGCTTGGCTTCTCTCTGCATCCTCAGCGGGTCCTTCTCTGAGGAAGGCCTGTGTGGGAGAATCACTTGCTTGGGCAGAGGGAGCCCGGGGCTTGAAACCGGAAATGCTGGACAATCCTGACTTCTCTGCTCACCTGCTTCTATAGAGCCTTGGGCACCTTCTCTGAACGTCCGCGTCCTTGTGTGTCAAATGGGGATGCTCGTTTCTAAATACCTGATAGGGCTGATCTCAGGCTGCGACAAGCTGGCTATGTGGTACTGCTTTGCAGAGTGGTCAAACGCGGTACAGGCATTGTAAGGTTTTTCACATCATTCTGGCTTGGTGTTCCCTGCTTGCTGTAGAGGTGACAGGGAGCCCTAATTACAGCGAACGGGATGAAGGACAATTATTAAGGGACCCTCGGGACCTGCCTTCCCCGTCCCCACCTTTGGGGACATCCTCACTTTCTCTTCCGTTGCCTCTCTGCTCCTCACGCAGGTATAGAGAAATGTGAGGACCCGATCGCAGCAGAAACTTGGAGGGCCCTCGCCGGGTCCCACAGTGCCCCCCCCCGCCCCCCGCAGATGGCCGAGGCAAAGCCTCCGGGCCCAACACCAGCCAGCGCAGCCCACGAGGCTTCCACGGGCTAGGAGACTCCCCACCGGAAGGGGACCACCAAGCTTGAGGCCACGGAGGACTCAAGGGCCTTGTTGGAGGACGGAGGGGACGCAAAGTGCCCACTGAACTAAGGCACCTTGAGACCAAAAAATGAGGGGGCAGCTCCATGTGATCAAGGGACCAGTTTAGTATAGGGTCACTTACAGGGTGGGTTGGGGCTCAGGCTCAGGTGGACGGCGGTCCGGGAGCGCTCCACACCACCAGGGGGCCATCAGGACAGTTTTATAGTTAACCTGGGGCAGGGGGGCGGGTACTTGGAAACAGGACATGCATTCTTAAGATTTATGAATGGGTAACTAGTCTCGTGGCTGCCGGGAATACGTCAGGGGAGGTTTTCATCATTGTTTGGGGACTAACAGAGCATAGAGGCTGCCTGGTCCTAAAGATTATTAAACAATATCTATTAACTACAAAGCCCTTGATGACAGAGAAGTGATTTACCACACAGTATACGGTCCTGGCTAGGGGGGACGGAAGGAGAGGAGGAGCTGTAAAGGCCCCAAAGGCGTCAGTTGCGCTGACAGTGATAAAGGCCTGAGCTCTGGAGGCCGCCAGTGGAAGGGATCAGGGCTAAGTGGTGTCTGCATTTTGGTACAAGAAGGGATATGCTCAGACTCCTGCTTGTTCAGATTCCAAGTCAGAAGGCAGAGGTTCA
>NW_006790311.1:446743-450215 GCF_000442215.2 Lipotes vexillifer
TCAGCAGGGCCGAGGCCTGGAAAAAGCGTGTCTCTCCTTCTCACATTAAAGGTGAACCTCTGTAATCAGCCTGTACCTAGAAGTGGCTATTTCAGAGCCACCCGGCCTCTCTTTGTCCCTTTGTCCACAAGCCAGTTTTCTCCGCGTGTGTTTCCCCACGTTGGCACTCCTCCATATACCCCTCCATTTGATCCTGTTTCTAACTCCTGACCCATTTTGATTGAAGCATTATTGCGGTATCCTCCAGGGCAGGACAAGGGAGAGACAGGGGAGGCGTCACTCGCGACTGTGAGGGCCCCTTGCCTGCTCTCATCCCAGCCCTCTGTGTCCCCAGGGAAGACGGTTTGTCAGGGCAGTGCTGTAGGGGAAGGGTGGGGCGGAGGGCATGACCAAAGTACCAGTCATGTTATTAAATATTTTGATAATGAAATGCCAGTGGTTACCGAGTGCTCACTGTTTGCCAGCTGTGCTCTAGGAATGGAGTAGGTAGTGGACACAGAAAAAGGACTGACACCCTAAGCACAGGCACTGGGGTGACGTGACTAGCAAGGTGGGAGGGTGCTGCTGGCTTCGTTCAGGCAGCTGTTACGCGTGCAGCCCGCAGCCCCCTGCAGCTGGCCTCCTCTCCCGCGTGTTCTGGCCGCCCCAAACTCTTGGATCTGCCAGCGCTTGGCATTTCTGTCTGCCCACTGAAGCTGCCCATTAAGCCCCGATACAGATGTCGCCAGCTGTGCCTGTGCTCGTCCTGTCAGGGCTCATGTGGGCCGCTGGGACAGCGTCCCAGGGCCACAGGGTGGTGTGCTGGGGAGCTGACAACTGGCGTGCCCAGAGGAGGCAGTCGTGAGGACACAGGACCCGCGGGTGAGCCTGTGGGCAGTTCATGGGCCGGATACAAATCCCTCCACGCTGAGACAGGTTATACACACGCCAGTGGTGACAAACAGCAAGTCTCAAAGTGCCCAAGACCCACTCTGGCTTTAAAAGCAGGAGCCAGTTGGGATGTCTAAGTCCTCAGGCCCCCAGGGCGGAGCTGCAGCTCAGGTTCAAGAATGCGTCTCTCAAGATCAGGTTTACCTGGGGCTTCCCTGGTGGCGCAGTGGTTAAGAATCCGCCTGCCATTGCAGGGGATCCGGGTTCGAGCCCTGATCTGGGAGGATGCCACGGAGCAACTAAGCCGGTGCGCCACGACTGAGCCCACGTGCCTAGAGCCCGTGCTCCGCAACAAGAGAGCTCACGCACTGCAATGAAGAGTAGCCCCCGCTCACCGCAACTAGAGAAAGCCTGCGCGCAGCAACAAAGACCTAACGCAGCCAAAAATAAATGAAAAAAAAAACAAAACAAAAAGATCAGGTTTACCTGCCAGCAGCACTCAGGGAAGCCACTAGATGGCGCCATCATCCCACGGTAGAGCCCATGCCTGGGCTCCCTTTCTGCTTCCTGCAGGGAGACAGGCTCCCTCGCCCACCCGCTTCTGGGGAGGTGTTGGCAGGGTGTTGTCCCTCCCTGGGCGCTCACTCTGGAGGTCTCTTTCTCAGCCTTCCCACTGATGGCTTCGAGCCTTTTCCTCATTAGAAAACAGTAATGACGTTACCTCCCTCAGAGGATCGCTATGAATCAGGGAGACAAGTCAGTCAATGCACGCCCTGCCCTCAGGGGCTTGTTTACTTAGGGGATACGACAGGAACAGGGAAACGTTTAAACGATGCGAGAAAAAACACCAGGGTGGGTGACTCAAGTTGAGAGACTTCACCGTCCACTCGTCCAGCCTCGAAGGTTCAGGGCTGGCAGGAGGGCAATCCCAGTGGCAATGGAGGAACAAATGTGACCATCCGGAAGGAAGAGTGAACAGGAAGGAAGTGAAAACGGACGCATATCAAGCCCCTAAATGTGTTAGGCCCAGGGACTGGAAAATGAGCAGACATTCTCTGGTGCCGGCGGCTCAGTGTGGCGCTAGGGAGATGCACAGGGCGGGCGTGTGGGAGCTCGGGGCCGGCCTCAGAAATGAAGGCTGGGTGTAGGTAGGAGTCCGGGGCCCCGGGCCCTGACATCGGTCCTTGCACACCTGGGTCCCAGGCCCAGGATCCCTGCCCCGCAAGCCCTCTCCACAGCTCTGGGCACTGGCTGTCCCTGGAGGCCCAGGACCTGCCCCCTCTCTGGGCCTCCGCGCTCACTCGGGGCTAACGCACACGAGCATTACGTTAATTAGTTATTCATTTAATTTAACTTCCATTTGGTCTCAATTAAGCTCAAAGTGTTCTTCCTTATAGATGTGACAATAGCACTTGTAATTAAAAGGCAATATCTCTTTGCATGTCTCCTTTAGAGATCCGTTGGGAGGCTGGCCTAGTGAGGGGGTGGGGAGAAGCCAAGAAAAGGAAAGGTGGATCTCAGCACTGGGAGGCGGCCACTATGAGTGAAGTCGGGGGAAGTTATCAACGCATCATGGGTGTCAGGTGGGCACCCTGAGAACTGGAGAGTAGCGCTGGAGCCAATGGGGCAGGTCTCATGCATGAAGGCGTGGGGTACGGAGAGGATGGAAGAGGGAAGGTAGAAGGAGGCAGTCCTTAGAGGCGGAAGAGGGGCCGGATATGCTGGGGTAGGCAGAATAGTGCCCCCTCCTCCAGAGGGGTCCACAGCCTAGCTCCCAGGACCGGTGAATGCTACCTTACATGGCAAATGAGACTTGGCAGACGTGGTTAAGGACCGCAGGATGGGGAGACTATTTTGGATTGTCAGGGGTGGGCCCAATGTAATCACAACGGCTCCTTACAAATCAGAGGGGGAGGCAAGAGTGTCAGGTATCAGATTAGAAGATGCTGGCTTAGTAAAAATTTTTTTTTAATTTTTAAATTTAAAATTTTTGGCTGCCACCGAGTGACGTGCCGGGATCTTAGTTCCCCGACCAGAGACTGAACCTGTGTCCTCAGGTTCAGTGAAAGCGGCGAGTCCTAACCACTGGACTGTCAGAAGATGCTGGCTTTGAAGATGGATGCAGGGCCAAGGAATATGGGCAGCCTCCAGAGGCTGGAAAAGACAAGGAAACAGGATTCTCCCCTAGAACCTCCAAACCTCGATTTTAACCTCGTGAGACCCATTTTAGATTTCTGGCCTCCAGAACTAGAATACATTGGTATTCTTCTAAACTGCTAAGTTTGTGGTAATTTTTTATAGCAGCAAATAGGAAACGATCGCATGTTCCCAGTGTAAAATGGGGCCGACATCAATATGAAGACAGCAAGACCGAAGAAATCCGCAAAGATTTTAAAAAAAAGAGTGGAGAGAGGGCTTCCCTGGTGGCGCAGTGGTTGAGAGTCCGCCTGCCGATGCAGGGGACCCGGGTTCGTGCCCCGGTCCGGGAAGATCCCACATGCCGTGGAGCGGCTGGGCCCGTGAGCCATGGCTGCTGAGCCTGCGCGTCCGGAGCCTGTGCTCCGCAACGGGAGACGCCACAACAGTGAGAGGCCCGCGTAAC
>NW_006790311.1:450373-453598 GCF_000442215.2 Lipotes vexillifer
GGTCAATTCCCAGTTGGGGGACTAAAATCCCACATGCCCTGCGGCACAGCCAAAAAAAAAGGCCCCAGTACAGAAAAAAAAAAAAAAAAAAGTGGAGAGGATGGCCATGCAGCATTTGGATACCATAGAGATGCCACATGTGTAACTACCCCAAGTTCCCTGAAGGCAGGACCTGGGCTAAATGTACACCCTTTACAATATCCAACGTGTGTGAGGAAAACCAGAAAAACGAACTTTCTCATTCCGTCTGTGGTGCCGGGCCCCAGCTTTGATCCTTGCTGTCATTTCTTAGTTCCCAGGAAACTGAGGCAGGAGGGTGTGTGTTGAGCGGGCTGGGAGTGGGGGGACTGGGAAATATTTTTTTTTTCCTTGAGTAAACAGCAACCAATGTGGTCTGCTAGAGACAGAGATCGAGAAACAAACACACATTCTTGGCTTGTGGCTCTGATTCTTCCACTGGCACCGCCGGAAACCAACCCAAGTACCAAACTTTCTGGGCAGACAGAGCTGAAGAGAGAGCTTGCAGCATATATCCTTGATACTCAGTCCATAAGCCACTCCCCGGTATCTCTAAGCAAAGTCTCACAGCACAGAGACCGCCCCCCTCCAAAACCAGACGTGATCAGTGAGGCTGTCCCTGAGGTCCACGTGGCTTCTAACTGTATTGCCCTGGATTCCTGGCCAATTCCCAAGATTCTGGTTTTTCCTCTGGACTCAACGGCTTCTCCTTGGTATTCCTTGTTCCCTCCTTTTCCTTTGTTTTCATCTTATGGAGCAACATGATGTAAGGAAGTGAAGAACTGAGACTGCCTGAGTTCAGGTCCTGAGTCCTGTTTAACCCCTAGCTGAGTGACCTCAAGCAAACCCCTTCACCCCTCTGTGCCTGTTCCCCATCTGTGAAATGGGGGTATTAAGAGCACTTGTTTCACAGGGTTGCTATAAGGATTACATACGTTAATACTTAAGAAGGCACTTAGAAAAGTGCCTCGTACGTGTTTGCTCAATACAATAAAAATTGTGATCTCAGCAAGTGAAGAATAGAATATTCCGAAGTATTGCGTTGGAAATAGAGATGAAAGATTGAACTCCATGGACTACAGCATCCCTTCCAATCCTGAGCTTTTATGCTTCTGCGAGGATAATCAGCGCTTCTCCAGAATCATTTCCATGCGGTTCCCATTCCCGTGTCTGGAAACTTGCTCCTTTGTAATAAGAGCCAAATACTTGAAGCTTTATGCCAAGAAGTCATGATAAAATGTTTTTTATTTGTACTATAAATGTTAATTAGGAATTCTTTAATGAAACGTTTACATTTTTTGGATACGGGTCAGGGGAATGGTGGGTACACATAGCTAAGAAATAGCGTTAGCCAATGTAAAAATAAGAAGTTGTTCGAAAGCCAAAACGGATCCTTAAAACCATCGGAGAAATGAAATGTCAGGATCCCGATGCAAAGTGTGAGCCTCACTACTAACAAGCTGGGCAACTTTTTAATTTTTATTTATTTATTTTTGCTGCGTTGGGTTTTTGTTGCTGCGCGCGGGCTTTCTCTAGTTGCGGCGAGCGGGGGCTACTCTTGGTTGCGGTGTGCGGGCTTCTCATTGCAGTGGCTTCTCTTGTTGCGGAGCATGGGCTCTAGGCGTGCAGGCTTCAGTAGTTGTGGCACGTGGGCTCAGTAGTTGTGGCTCATGGGCTCTAGAGTGCAGGCTCAGTAGTTGTGGCGCACGGGCTTAGTTGCTCCGCGGCACGTGGGATCTTCCCGGACCAGGGCTCGAACCCGTGTCCCCTGCATTGGCAGGCGGATTCTTCTTAACCACTGCGCCACCAGGGAAGCCCCTGGGCAACTTTTTAAACCCCTGTATCTCTCTGCCTGTCTCTCGTCTGTGAAATAATTGCAGCAGGTTTCTTTACACATGAATAAAAATCAAAGCAAAACAAAACACTTCAACTGCAGCAGCAACAGGATACAGCTGACAGAAAAGTTTACGTCTTAGAGAACAGATCAAGAAATGGATTACTTTATGTTAGAATAAAAACATTTAAAAATGATTTGGGGGCTTCCCTGGTGGCACAGTGGTTGGGAGTCCGCCTGCCGATGCAGGGGACCCGGGTTTGTGCCCCGGTCCGGGGGGACCCCATGTGCCACGTAGCGGCTGGGCCCGTGAGCCATGGCCGCTGGGCCTGCATGTCCGGAGCCTGTGCTCCGCAACAGGAGGGGCCACAGCAGTGAGAGGCCCACATACAGCAAAAAAAAAAAAAAAAAAAAGATTTGGATCCCTTCATCCCAGGATGGAGTGAGGAAGACAGCCTGGATGCCTCAGAGCCTCATTCTGGGATGGATTTACTCCACCAGGACCGAGCTTCACACCCAGTGGGAGCACAGTCAATGCTGAGTGAGTGCCGACACCTGCTGTGTGCAGCATGCATGAATGGTAGTGCATTCCCTAGCAACTGAACAGCGTACAATAACTCTGATGAATTCTTAGATTAAATATCCGATACCATGCATCAGGAAAGAATGTTAGCTTTACTTCTGTTTTACCAGTGAGAAATAAAAGGAACTTGTCAAAAAAATTACCTAGTGTGTTCTGCCAGCTCGCGACAGCGCCACCTAGTGGATCAGAGAAACGTCTCCGCTGTGAACGTTGTGGCATCCTGCTCATGTGGTTTTCGTCAGGATGCAATTTTAAGAGGCTGTGAAATAACTTGTCTTCTTATACAGAAGCCCTGATTCACTCTCCCTCCCCCGCTTCCAGACAGTGGGATCACCACAGTCTCTTTGCCACAGGATCCCCTCTGGGTGGCACCACCTGTGCTAAGGCCATTGATCAAAGAAGGATGAATGGGATCCTGAGATGATTTGTTTGTATTTAAGGGATGCCCTCTAAGCCCTGTCCCCAGGAAGGCCGTGAGCACAAGGGGTGCCATACTAGCCATTGATTATCGGGGTCCTCCATGTAGAACTCAGTGAAATTCATTTTGTGCCCTCCCAGACTTCTACTTCTTATCCCAACCCTGTGAGGGTTGTTTTCAGGGTTGGACATGACTTCTTGGCATATGAAGGTAGAAGGTGACCCATCATTCATGTCACCACTGCTGGTAGTTACAGGATCTACAGAAGGCAGGCTGAGCTAAAATACCCTTTGTACGAAGCATATTTTTGCCCTTAACACACAAGCCTGTCATTTACATCTGTGTTAAAAAAAAAAAAAAAAAAAAAATTAG
>NW_006790311.1:454142-507963 GCF_000442215.2 Lipotes vexillifer
TAAAAAAAAAAAAAAAAAAAAAGATTAGTGTACTGCTGGCATTATAGCATGCACTCAATCAAAGTTCTTTTTCCAACTTGTTTTCTGGTTCTTAATTTTAAGCCAGAAAGTCCTTCTTCAAATAGCTCCAGGGAGCCAGGATGAGACTCTTCCAAAATGGAACCAGCCTAGAGCCCCTCTAGCTACTAACAAATTTCACTTGGTCTGGGGGCTTAGGTATAAAGTTATACCTAAGCCTGGGCATATACATTCCTCACCAGCTTCGGAGAAAGAGCTACGAAGATGAAAGAGATGACAGTAACCCCAAATGGACTCTTACGGTAACCAAATAAGGCAACAAAGGCCGCCGAATCCTGGAAGCAAAAGAATCCAGAGAGACAGAGCAGCAGGACACACAACTGGCATTTCCATACCCCGTCTCTAATCCCCGAGTAAACCTGAAATATAGCAATGCTAGATTTAGAAGGCTGTGGCCAGGAGTTCGAGGTGAAAGCCAGTCCTTTAGCTGCTGTTGCTTGCTTTCTCGGAGCAGCGGGAAGTGACACCGTGGCCTCTGTGGAGCCCGGTGTCGTGATATGCGGGGTGCTCCATAACCGGGGCCTGGATACGTCTCCAGGTCATTACACTGAAATAACCTTTTGAACTTTGATTGTCTTTCTTTCCCAAATGATCTTGACTTCGTAACTAACAATTTTTCATAGTATCAAAATGGACCAAGTTCTTCCATCTATTTGACAGCAGAAGCCAAAGTGCCCCTTTTCCCAAAATTCACTTACTGAAGTCTTCATTGAAAACCTACTCTAAGCAGATCCCTGTTGCTATTTCCTTTTCAAAAGAGATGGAAAATCTGAGGTACAGGTGCTAAGAAGAGGGCAATATCCCTCTTAAGCTGGTAAGAATCTCTCCCCAGGGGCAATTTTGCAACCCTGTTTCTGGAAGCCAGGACTCAAGGGATTTGTCTTAGTGATGAAGAGATGATCCTCCGATCTTTAGGCAGGAAGGCTGTCAAAACAAGACTCCAAACAATACCTTTCTGCTCATCAATGACATCAAAGCGAGGGAAAGAACAGGGTCTTGGTTTTCCTGAAGATGGCTCAGTGGGACCGCAGTGGTTTGGCATAGATTGGCTCCACGATGTGATGGATTAGAACCAAGAAAAGGCTCCCAAGGAAGACAAGAGTGAGGAAAGCCAGCAGGACATAGCGGCCAATGAAAAAGGCATCTACAATCTGGAGAAAGAAACATCGAAAATGAAATTACTGTCACTTCCGCACCCTGGCTGTGCTCATCTGTAATCTCTGATGAATGGGCCCAGAGTCTGTCCATATTTGTAACTTACAGTAACATCCTGCCCTGAGTCTACCCTGCAAGTGGATAAGATAGAACATTTTTTCAACGTGCTGAGCCAGAAATAGAAGATAAAGAGAGGCTTAATGAAGTCCAGGGAACAAATAGCTCCATGTAGGAGGTTCACAAACACTCTGAAGACCCTGGACGAGTCCTTTTCTGTTCTGAAATCAGTTCTCGGAAAGAGTTAATGAGAAGTTTGCGTGCTTGGTCTCTGAAAGGCTCATTAGGTGGCTGTCAGCTTTTCATCATGGAGAATTTTAAACATACATAAAGATACGATAGTATAATAAACCCCACACACCCAGGACCCAAGCCCTCACATCATCAACCCGCTGCCAACTCAGGAGACGTCATTTTCAAAATGAAAAGGTGACTCTAAAACTTTCATCAGAAGAGTTCTGAACCCTAAAATTCGTAACCCAGCATTCCAAGGGTTGGAGGAAATAGTCATTTTCCTAAGATACTGAAACACGAAGAGGAGAGATAACTTGCCCCGTTCGTACAGTTGGCTGCTTGGCAACCAGTTGTACTTGAGGCCCCGGAAGTGTTGGTCTTTGCTGACATAAACCTATGATTGGCCCTACCTGCTTGTCTACTGTCCACAGCCAGAGCTCTGTTTTCCACAGACCCAAATGGCGCTGCTTAAGTCCGGGCAGGAAAAAGCAGTTCAATCTACAGACTTAAGGGAGAAGCAGCACAAACCCAGTGACTGTGGGGACGTCACAGCTTCCGGAAGCTTTCAGAACCCAGTACCTGAAGGGCGACTGTGGTTGACAGAATAATGGCCCTAAAATGTCCACATCCTCATCTCCAGAGAGTCTGAATATGTTAAATTACATGACAAAGGAGAATTAAGGTTGTAGATGGAATTAAGGTTGCTAACCAGCTGACCTTAAAATAGGGAGATTGGCCTGAACTGTCCAATACAGGTGGCCCAATGTAATCACAAGGGTCCTTAGAAGTGGCAGAGGGATGCAGGAGAGAGGGTCAGAGAGAAAGATGTGAGGACGGAGGCAGAGTCAGAGAGACGTTACTTTGCTGGCTCTGAAGATGGAGCAAGGGGACTGCAAGCTGAGGGTGGCCTCCGGAAGCAGGAAAGGGCAAGGAAACATTCTTCCGCAGGACCTCCAGAAAGGAAGACAGCCCTGCCAACCCCTTGGTTTTAGCCCAGTGAGGCTGATTTGCGGCTTCTAATCGACGGAACTATATAAGATAGTAAATTTGTGTTGTAAGCCACTAATTTCGTGGTAATTTGTTACAGCAGCAGTAGGTAACTAATACAGTGGCCATACACAAAGCACCTGTCAAGTCCGAGCTCTGCTGTGATCACTGAGTTCCAAAGACACCAAGAAGGAAAGGGCTGCTCCAGAGATTACCCTGACAGCCAACTTACAACAAAGGTCAGCTTGATGAAACAGCTTTAACATAACTTTGACCTTGGCTCCAGGACTGAACAAGTCTCTCACGAGCTGCATGTTTGCTGGTTCGACAGGGTTCACTTTTTAATTAGCCAATTAGCAGGCCTGGGGTGAGGAAGGCCCAGGCCATGTATTATTGATACGGTATTGAGCCAAGCTGCTGAAGGGGCTGGTGCTCAAAACCTGAAAATGAGATCCTGCTGGCCATGCTGACGAACATATTTTGCTCAAAGCCCATTCTGCTCTCCTGGGTCTGAAACTCATATGACAGAGGAAAGAGGGATTGATTTCAAAACAGTGTTTGCTCTGTGCCCTTCTTCCAGTGTTCACATCCGCAGCAATCCAGAAATACGCAGCCTTCATTGCTCTCCCCATTTTAGACAGGAAAACCAGGGTGGGAGTCTGCGCCCCAGCTCACACACAGTCAGAGTGGTTTCCAAATGGTGACCAAAAAAAACCTGGCATGTATGAAAATAATTCCTCAGTTTTGTGTGGTAAGTATTATTTCCCTTGGAATTTTCAAAACGAATTTCCTCCCTTTGCCATGGTCAGTCCTAGATAGAACTGGAAATGTGTGCCGATTTTAGTTCAGGAGTTATATCATTTTGTGTAGTCTAGTGTCTAGTGTCAAAACAGTTGCCTCTGCACTTGCTGTGAAGGCCCCCAATATTCTGTGGAGTCCCCAACAATGAAGGTTTTGAAGACAGACCTCAGCTTGAATCCTTGCTCTGCCTCTTCCTATACATGTATGACCTTGGGCAAGTTACCCTAACCCCTTCCAGCCTCGGCATCCTTACCTATGAACTGGGGACACTAACAGCACATGTGTCATACCCCTTAGGGTTGTCCTGAGGTTTAAATGAGAGCTTGTAAATAACAGGCTTAGCACAGGACCTGGCACACAGTGATGCCTTAAAAAAACGTTAGCTGTTATCACCGTGACAGCTTAAAAATTAAAACAGGAAAGAAGCTGCTCGAAAAAGTAATGGGACACAGGAAGTCAATACTGTGATCAAGATCGTGGGGACCTGAGACCAGCTCTGTATGGCAAAGCCAGAGCCCCAGTCAGGAATGAACCAGAGTGGGTGGGGTCTAGGAGAGATGATAAAAATCCACGTAGACAGGTAGGTGCTGGGAGATGTGGTTCTAGAAACGAGGACCAGAGGGGCCTCCCCAAAGGCTGTTAGTATTAAACGCACCAACCTCTACAACTTCCGCTTTCCAGAGAAGCGCCCCTCCTTCCTCACTGCTCTTCTCTATGGACAGTGCTCGCTCCATGCCACAAGTGGAAAGACGCAAACACACGGAGGTGAAAAAGCATGTCGTTCAGCACCGGAGAGCACTGCCTAAGTGCGCCCGGGATGCGAGTTTCTGAGCCAAGGCCAGCCGGAGTGGGAGCCTCTTACTCAGGACAGGCTCTTCCCGCCTGTCTGCTTGGCTCTGGCCCTCACACCACGAGGTGGCTTCTGGGCTCATGGCTCGTTCCACTTGATGCAAACTGGAGACGAGAACAGATTAGGCAAATAGCTGCCCGGGGGTGTCGCAAGGGGGCATCGGAAGAACTGTCTCTTCCTGGGGGAGGGGGGAGGGGGTTAAAACTCCCTCTGAGCTCCCCCCATCCTGGTTTCAACTTTATAATTTTTCTAACACACTTCGGCCCTCCTGGCATCAGGGACCACGTGGGGCAGGATGGCGGTCCAAAGCAAGAGAAAGAAGAGACACAACTCAGGATGCAAAACAAAACCCATGGTTTTACCTTCATCTCAGCCTCGGGGGCTGGGAATTCACTGGCTCGGGGGAAGAGCAACAGAACTGCCGTGATAATCAGAGCACCGAGGAACACGAAAATGACGGAGAACCTGGGAGTGAAAGACAGAGGGTTAAAAGCACTGTTCAGTCTCCTCTCCATTCAGCTAGGCCGGGACTGGCTCTTCCCTGGGCGGATATCGTGTTTCAGTCCATTAACAGGGCCCAGTGTGCTGCCCACACCGCCCAGGGAATTTAGAAATGTTTTCCCCTTCATCCCAAAACCCTTCTTCCCAGACAGGTACCAGCGGGATGCATTCCTGTTTATTCCTGGGAACTCCAAATTCCTAAGAATGGGAATTGGTAGCTTTTATCTTTGCCTCTGTGCAGTCATGATCAGGAAAAAGCGAAGCAGCTCCTCCCCCCCAGTGCTGTGTTTTAAACCAGAAAACTTTAGTAAATGATGTAACTTGCTGATTTGTACCTACACTGTCTGGCCAGGGAGTGTGACTCCACGGTGACCTTAGAGTCAGTTTGTGGCCTGATTCTTTCTTAAGTCAATGCCAGCCCAAGTCACCTACGACTCTTCAGCGTCCCAGGGCCCAGGTCTGGAGCCTTAGGGGCTGGACCCAGTGCCTGCTGTAAATCTCAACAATTAAGGAACACGCACACATACAACCCCAAGAAACTCAACAGGCACCGCAAGCGGATTCTCTTCCCATCCCGTGTCCCCGTCTCCTCAGCACTGGGAGCTGACACCCCTTCTTCTCCACCTCCGCTTCCAAGCACAAATAACGCAGTTAGTGCTTACGATGAGGGGAAAATGCGACTCACTCAAACTGCCAGGAATTACAACAATGAGCGTCTGAATTCTAAACGTTTCATGAGCGTCAGAGATTGCACTTCTAATTGCTTTTACCTGGGACTCCTGGCTGGAGAGAAGGCCTTACCTAGCTATACCTGAGGCTCTGGACAGCAGCAGACACAGCAGCAGCACTGACACCCAGAGCAGGGCGAGGATGAACACGCCAGCCCCCACGCCCAGCACGGTGCCAGCCATGCGGGGGGGGCGCAGCTGAGAGCTGCAGGCCTGGACCCCCCCGGCCCAATGAGCTGTCTGTCCCTGGTGCTGTGGGTACCGCCAGGCTTCTGTGCGCTCCTGGGTTTCCTGGTGCTTCTGTGCGCTCCTGGGTTTCCTGGTGGGCGGTCAAACACACAAAGTCCCAATTCATTCTGGGGAATTTTTGATGATTGCTGTGGTAGGAGGATTCGTCAATACAGGTCTTTGGGAATGTCGAGTCCCTTAATAGGAATTAAGAATTTAGAACCCAAACCTTTCTTTTTGGTGAGGACTGAGAAGCTGCTTTCTGCTCCATGTGGGTCATTTCAAATTCGGAATCTGAGTTTGTCTTCCCACAACCCACAAGCTGGATTCTCCCTTGATACAAAACCCTAACAGAGGGCTGTAAAATGTACCAGGACCTGAGAGCTCCAGGGCCCACGAGAAGTCGTAGCTCTCGGGTTAGGTCTGCGGTGTGAGCTGTGACTCAGCAGGCAATCACAAGACAGAAACTCCTAATCCTTGGAGAAGAGCCATCACTGTTTCTGAACATTCACTTGTGCTAAGTACCTTACAAATATAGCTCATTCAATCATGGCAATAAGCTTCTGAGGTAGGTATTATATCCACGTTACAGAAGACGTAACTGAGGTATAATGTGATGGGATAGTATTAACAAACCCGGTGGCTTACAACAACAGACAGTTATACTCTCACAGTTCTGGAGGCCAGAATTCTGAAATTAATGTGTCAGCCAGGTCACACTTTTTTCCAAAGGCTCTAAGAGAGAATTCTTCCTGCCTCTTCCAGCTCCTGGCGGCCCCAGGTGTTCCTTGGCTTGTGGCTGCATCACTGCAATCTCTGCCTCAGTCTTCACATGGCCTCCCCTGTGTCTCTGTCTTTTTCCTGTCCCATCTCTTATGGGGACAGTTGTCATTGGATTTTGTTCCACCCAAATGATCCATCATGATCTCATCTCAAGATCCTTAACTTAATTGCATCTGCAAAGACCCATTTTCCAAATAAACCTGTCACATTCACAGGTTCCAGGGGTTAAGATGTGGACATATCTTTCTTGGGGCCACCATTCAACCCACTCCAGGGTAACACCATATAGTACCTCCCCTGATTTTCCCTTTCAGTATCAGAGGCAAAGCCTTAAGCAAACAATTTCCTCCTCAGGCTGATGGTTTTCTTTACCCTAATGGCTTAAATACCACAAAAATGATTACCTATGAGATTTTCTGTTATAAAGATATTGGAAAGTAAGTCCTAAGCATGAACTGCTAACCAACAAAACCCCACATATATTCACTCAACATTTATTTATTTAGTTAGTTTATTTCTTTGGCCACATGGAGAGGCATGTGGGATCTTAGTTCCCCAACCAGGGATCGAACCCGCGCCCCCTGCATTGGAAGCGTGGGGTGTTAACCACTGGACTGCCAGGGAAGTCCCAGTCAACATTTATTTTGCACCTACCTTGTAGAGCATTGCTACAAGATGGGGATCACAAGGTAAACAAGACATTTCTTCTGACAGAAGCTTAAGACCTATTGGAGAACACTGTTCTGCAGACAACTTTCCATTCTGATCAGTAGGAAAAACAAAGTGCAATGGGAATTGAGATGTGAGAAGGGCTTTACAAAGGAGGTGACTCTGCATGGGCCCATTTGGGAGAGAACCATGGCCAGAGGACAGAGTAAGGGAGAGGTGGGCAGAGAGGCCTGGCAGCAGATGGGCATGGCCCCCTTGCCCATTCTCCCCTCATGAGACACAGGGGTGTCGGGTGTCCTCAGTAACTCAATATGCCAAGGGTTTTCCCATCTCTGGGTCCTTGTGCCTGCTGTTTCCGCTGCCTGGAATGAACCCCTGGCCCCAAAGAAGCCGTCTACCATTTGCAGGGCTGGCCTCTCCCCATCCTTCTGACCCAGCTTTGAACACAGCGTCCTCAGAGTGGTCTTCCCTGACCATCCTAGCTAAAGAAACCCACATTGACTCTAGTTCCTTCAGAGTGCACTTCACAAACTGTAGTTCACATTCTGATTTATTGTTCACAGGTTTACTTTCTGTCTCTCCAGCTAGAATAGTAAACTCCAGGAGGGCAGAGACTTTGTATCTTGCTCACTACAGTCTCGCCGGTTCTTTTCTACAGAGGTTGTAAGTAATAGGTATTTGTTGGATGAATACTTGAAGCAGTGCTAACAAGCTCACAAAAGTCCAATGAAGGAGTGATGGGATCGTATCTAATTTTAGAGAAAGATGACTGTGCCTTCTGGTCAATACGCTGGACAGAGCTGACACGGGAATTACCCCACACAACAGCAAACACATAGAAAGGCTTAATAAAATAGAATGAAAAGAATTTAATACACAGCACAGCTTGAAAGCAATAAAGGGAAATCCTTAAGTACTATAAACAAAAATGTAACTCAAAGCCTGGATAGTAAGCAGGAGCTGAGCCCAAAGACCTGCAGGGGTCCTGGAACCAGGTGCAAACCTTAGGAGTGGTCCTGTCCTTGACAGGTGAGGCCTCAGACCCATGATACAGAGAACTAGAACTGAGAACAAGGTATAAAAATGGGCTCTGTAAGGGCTCAGCTGTCTTTGAAACAGGGACTAAAAAATTTGATGCTGACGTGGCTGGAAGAAAGTGGGCCAAGTACCTGAGCCCATGGGTGAAAAAAGAACAACCCAAGAGAAATCTGCATCCCAATCCTTCATCACATGCGGGAGAGGGGTTCAGATCACACTACCACTGAGGTGTGGGAATCCCAAGTAGTAAGAGTAACATGAAAACTACACGAACAGTGAGAAGCCCATAGGATCCCAGCAGAGACAAATGGAAACCTCTCTGGAGGGAGGTCAGCATGCAAGGTTCCCAATGGAGTGAGTGTAAAACAGAGGTTTTCAGACATACAAAGACTGGAATGGAGTTCACCCCTCATAGATATAATTCACCAAGAAGGAAAATGAACTAAGAAAGAAGGTGTGAGATGTAAGGAGGAATGGTGAGAAAAATAGTAGTAAATACTGACAGTAAAGACTTCTTTAATGATAAGGACTAACTTCTTGATGAGTTAAAAACAAGGAAGAACTAAAAGATTTGTCGACAAGTGGAAGGTGAGGAAGGACAGCTCAAAGTTAAATCATTCCATAGTTATTATTTCGCTCTGAAGAGGTGAGAGTTAATGATTTTACCTATAGGCTTTGTTAAGCTAAATATGCATGTTAAACACCAGATACCACAAATAGGATGAATAACTTCCATACTAGTAGAGTGAGAAAAATAAAGGAAGGAAGCAGAAGGCAGGAGTGGAAAGAAACAAAGGAAGATACAGAATAAGACTGTAAAAGTCAGCCCAAATATAACAGCAATCATAGTAAGTGTAAGCAGATTACACTTGACTATTACAAGAGATTCTTTTATTAGATTTTTTTTCGAACAGCTCTTTATAAAAGCTGTGCAGAAAGCATAATGAGAGAGAGGCTGAAAATAAAGAGAGTGAAAAACACATACAAAGCAAATACTACGAAAACAAAAAGAGGGGAAAAGGGGAATTGTTCAATGGATACAGAGTTTCAGTTGTGCAAGATGAAAAAGTTCTAGAGATCTGTTACACAACGATGTGAATATACTTAACACTGCTGAACACTCAAAAATGGTTAAGGTAGTAAATTTTATATATGTGTTTTTTACCACAATTACCAAAAAAAAGAGAAAAAAACAAACAAAACAAAACAAAATACAGTCTGGTAAAGCAATATCATTATCAAGCTTTGAAAAATATGAATAACGACAGTCACACAAGGAATAATTTAACAAAAAAATACAACTCAAAACACATGAACCTAAAACAAAGCCTCAAAGCATATAAAGCCAAAAGCGAATCACCGCAATAAACAGAAAAGCCCACAAATTTCGTGCAAGATTTTAATATACCTCTCTCAGAAACTGATAGATCAAGCAGCTAAGAATAAACACTTGACAAAGAGGATACACAAATGGCCAACAAATATGTGAAAAGGTGCCCAACTTCATTAGTCATCAGGAAATTGTAAATGAAAACCAAAATGCAGTACCTGTAGACACCTACCAGAACGGCTAAAATGAAAATGACAGATAACACCAAGTGTTGACAAAGATGTGGAGTAACTGGAACCCTCATACCCTGCTGGTGAGTGTCTACCAGTAGACTACCAGTGGTTGTTACTACCGCTTTGGAGACTCTTTGGTAATATCTAATAAAGCTGAATATCCGTGAACCCTAGACCCAGCTCTTCTCTTCCTGGGTGTGCCCCCAACAGACACATACACATAAGTTCACTAAAAGACATGTACAAAAGTTCAACGCAGCCCTATCTGAAACAGTTAAAAACTGAAACAACCTGGGCTTCCCTGGTGGCGCAGTGGTTGAGAGTCCGCCTGCCGATGCAGGGGACACGGGTTCGTGCCCCAGTCCGGGAAGATCCCACGTGCCGCGGAGCGGCTGGGCCCGTGTGCCACGACCGCTGAGCCTGCGCGTCCGGAGCCTGTGCTCCGCGACGGGAGAGGCCACAGCAGTGAGAGGCCCGCGTACCGCAGAAAAAAAAAAACTGAAACAACCTAAATATCCATCAGTCGAATAGATAAAGTGTGGTACATACAATCTCTTCATTCATACGATGGAATAGTAGAAAGCAGCAAAAATGAACAAACTACAACTATACCCAGCAATGTGGGTGTTTTGCAAATATTGAGTGTAAAAAGCTAAAGGCAAAAGAGTTCATACTGCATAATTCCACATATATAATGTTTAAAAACAGGTCAAACTAATTTTGGGGTTAGAAGTCAGGAGTGTGGTTACCTTGTAGAAAGTAGTGACTGGAGGGGGTCTGAAGAGGGTTCTGGGGTGCTTATGAAGTTTTGTTTCTTCATCTGGGTATTGATTAGATGGCTTTGTTAATTCTGTTAAATTGTATCTAGCTGTACACTTCTGATTTGCATATTTTTCGGTATGTGTGTTATACCTTTTTTATTTTTTTCCAAAAAAGTTTACTTCAAAGAAAGTCTGAAGAGATATACCAGACAAATGCAATATATGGGCCTTGTTTGGGTCCTGATTCAAACAAACCAACTATACAAAACCGTTTATGAGATGACTGGGGAAATCTGAACAGTATCTGGATACTTGATGATATTAAGGAATTGCTGTTTATTTTTTAAATGAAAAATATATTTTTTTAAAAATGTGGGGACTTCCCTGGTGGCGCAGTGGTTGGGAATCCGCCTGCCAATGCAGGGGACACGGGTTTGAGCCCTGGTCTGGGAAAATCCCACGTGCCATGGAGCAACTAAGCCCATGCACCATAACTACTGAGCTTGCGCTCTACAGCCTGTGAGCCACAACTACTGAGCCCGCGTACTGCAACTGCTGAGGCCCGCCTGCTGCAACTACTGAAGCCAGTACGCCTAGAGCTCGTGCTCCGCAACAAGAGAGGCCACCGCAATGAGAAGTCCGTGCACCGCAACAAAGAGTAGCCTCCGCTCGCTGCAACTGGAGAAAGCCCACGCGCAGCAACGAAGACCCAGCCCAGCCCAAAATAAATAAATTAATTAATTTTTTAAAAATGTGATGGTGTTGTGGTTATATTGCTAAAAGATTATTTCTGATATACAGGTACACACACACATGCACACCAGAGATAAGCGAAAACGATGTCTGGGAACTTTATAATTATTCAGGGGAGAGGAGAAGACGGGGGCTAATATGAAACAAGGCTGGTCATGAGTTAACCGTTGAAGCTGGGTGGTGAATACATGAATGTTTGCTATACTATTTTCTGTACTTCTGAATGTATTTGAAACTTTTGCAATAAAAAGATGTGTGTATGAATAAGTATACATGTATAAGTAGGAATAAATCCAACAAAAGATGTGAAGTTCTTTGGGGTTTTTTTTTTTTTTTTTTTTGCGGTACACGGGCCTCTCACTGTTGTGGCCTCTCCCGTTGCGGAGCACAGGCTCCAGATGCGCAGGCTCAGCGGCCATGGCTCACGGGCCTAGCCGCTCCGTGGCATGTGGGATCTTCCCGGACCGGGGCACGAACCCGTGTCCCCTGCATTGGCAGGCGGACTCTCAACCACTGCGCCACCAGGGAAGCCCGTGAAGATTTTTATAGCAAAAATTATAAAACTTTATTTGAAGCTACATATTTTTAAAAGGCCTGAATAGAGAAATAACCCATGTTCCTGAATGGATGGGATGGTTTAATATTGAAATATCTCAATTTTCCTTAATCTATCAGTTCAATGCAATTCTAACCAAAATCTCAAAGTAATTTTTTGTGGAACTTGAAAACTGATCCTAAATTCATATGGAAAAGCAAAAGCCCAAGAATAGCGAAAACAATTTTGAGAACAGGATGGAAACTTGCCTTTCGTGTTACCAACTGCCGCAAGACACATTATAAAACCAAGGTAATTAAAACAGTGTGATAGTGGCATAAAGACACGTGAGCCAGTGGAATAAAACGGAGAACCCAGAAGCAGATCCATGCATTTATGAGAACTTTGCACAAGACAGAGTTGGCTTTATACTCAGTGGGTACAGGATTTCATAGATAGTGTTGGGACAAGTGATTATCCAGTCAGAGAAGAATAAAACCAGATCTCTACTTTATATCATATGCAGAAGCCAATTTTAAATGGAAAGTAATTCATAATAAAACAGCATATGTTTAAATATACAAATGTTCAGGCTGACTACACTAGAATACATAAGGAAGTAACGCACTCAGATGCTCGCACCTAAACTTAGAATCACCATGAACGCAAAAGCTACAAATGCTGGCTGATGCAGGTGTGTTATACGGCAACTCAAATACCACGAGCTGGGCTGCCTTCAGGTATGGGGTTTTCTAGAGTGATGAACAACTCTTGTTAAAAAGTTCCAAACCACAAATAAGTATACTTTCCCCTTGATTTACATTAGAGTTGCATTCCTGGAAATTTTACTATATTAAACTGTGCCAAAAAATACATTATGTTTATACAAAAAATGGAGTTAGGTTCCAGGCTCATATTATAAATGAGTATCCTGTGAGACCCTCAAAAGTTGTGCAGGAGGAAGGACAATTCTTTACTATAAGGGGCTGTCCAGTGTATTGCAGGACTTCTAGCGTCCCCAGACCTGCTTTGTAAACCCTGGTAGTGTCCCCCAAATCACAATAATAACCAGAGGTGCCCTCACGAATTCCAAAATGACCAAAGGGACATTACCATCCCCTTAAAGAACCATGGTCCTAGATAAACTCTGGCATAAAGGGACATGTAGAAGGGTGTTCATAATAGCAAAACATCCGAAAAAAATCTAAATGTCCATCAGTAAGGGAATAGGTATTATATACTCAGAATGAACACTTAAAATGAATGAACTTGAGCTAGACTTATTGATATGAATGTATCTCAAAGACAATATTGAGTCTAAAAGCAAGTTGCAAAATGAAGCCCACAGTACTATGCTACTTGTATCTTTAAAATTTAAAAAATACCTAAATAGTAATATACATATAGTTTATGAGCTACACATATACAGTAAACATAAACATGGACATAAATAATGGAAAGCAATTTCAGAAGAGCGTTTGTCTCTGGGGAGGGAGGAAGGAAAGAGAATGAGCCCTGCTTAGAATCTGCAGGAATTAGGAGGTACTGACCCCAGTGCAGAAGCTGGCACCGGAGGGCTGCCTGCTGGGGGCCCGAGTGGTGTGGTTAACGGACGAGAGTCGCTACATGCTTTCAAATCACAGAAGCACGAAGGAAAAAGGGTGGAAGGGTGTAATCCAGATACACTGATCCCCCTTTTCTGTCAGCGCGTTAACAGATGATGACACATTGATGGCATTTTGGTAGCGTGACAATTGATTTTTCCCAGACTTGCATTTTATTTCATTATAAAGGTAGGGGCATTATCCTAATATTTTAAAATTCAAACCTTATTGAAGTGTTTAAAGTAGAAAAAAAAGTGTGAAAGTTATCTCCCGCCCAATTATCTTTGAAGGTTTGGAACAGCTATAAAGGAAAATGAAGAAGAAACCTCCAAAAGGGCAGGTCACTCCTGTAACCCACTGTTTTCTTTTTTCTTTCTTAAAGATTTATTTCTTATTGAGGTAACACTGGTTTATAACATTATATGTTTCATGTGTACAACATTATATTTCCACTTCTATATGCCCTACTGTGTGCTCACCACCAAAAATTTAGTTTCCATCTGTCATCCTACATTTGATCCCCTTTACCCATTTTGCACCCTCCCCGCCTCCCCCTCTGATAATCACTACTCTGTTCTCTGGATCTATGTCTTCTTTTTGTTTGGTTTGGTTTGTTCATTTTTGTTTGTTTATTCCACGTATGAGTGAAATCATTCGATATTTGTCTTTCTCCATCTGATTTCAGCACTGGTAGGGACTTTGGAGATACAAAAGAAAATGCGATGTGACTCTTGCCTTAATAGCCTGTGGTTTGTTAACATCAACAGCACATGAAGCAATTAGGAAACACTAAAGAAAGATATGACAATGTGCCAAACTTAATTTATAGTTAATTTCCCCCCAAAATAATACTACTGCTACGTATCTGCAGGAGCACTGTCGTCTTCAGAGCACTTCTCCACTTGTACTATTTGGGGGAAATATTGCTTTGGCTGGAGTTACTGTGGGTCTTCATGGTACAGCTAGAACTAATGCTGGGCCCTGGCATATGGGTAGGAATGGGAAAGGTGAATCAGAAATGGAAGGGGATCCACGGAGAGAAAATAGTTTGAACAAAGAGGGTGAGACAAGATTGGCCACTGAGTATCTGGGGAATAATGTGGAGACTGACCTCAGCCAGAGCAGAGGCAAATAATGGACAATAACACTGTGTAGACCAACTGTTCAGGACCAGTTCTGGGCCTTTAATATTTGGGGGAAAAGTGTTTAAAAGCTTGAGATTTGGAGTTAACCTTCTTATACTCGTAGTGATCAAACTGACTTTAGTTAAATTATAAACTAAGAATAGGGCATGACTGAGGAAGCACGGCAAACTTCTTACATCTTCCTGAATGGAGATAACGTTTTAGGTTTTCTCTCTCATAAGAAGGAGCCCTCCCCCAAAACCCACCTCTGTCCTCCCTTAACTGGGAGAAGGTATTAGTCTAATTTCCCCCGCCCTGTCGCAGATTCAAACTGGCGACAGGAAAACAGTGCCCACAGATCTCATCTTCAGAATTTTCGCCCGCTATCTACCAGTAGTTGGGAGAGAGATTAAGGTTTCGGTCACAAGGTATTTCGAATCGGGCACTGACATTTCACTTTCTTAAGAGCATGAGAAATAAACCATTCCTGCCTTTTCCACCCCCAATTCAGCAATTATTGGCCGCCAGGCCTTGGGTCCAGATCGGCGGTGAGGGTAGCCTGAGAGGTCCCTGCACCGCCATCCGCCCACGCCTTCCTCTAGCCGTCTCAGCCCCATCCACTGCCATTCTCTCCTCTCCGCGGCCACCCCCACACATCTCACCTCCACCCCGACCCCCCAACCTGGCTCCCCATCTCCCGGGTCCCCTACTCACCCCTCTCAGTCCGGCCTGTTTCAGCCCACAGGGGATTTGGTCTACTCAGGGCGAATCACAAGTGGGCTTTCATCCAGGCAATTCCGGATTCGCTAATCAGAGCCGCTCTTTCAACTCCCAAATTCCCCCTCATTTGCTTACAACCGCCGCGGCTCCAGGCAACGCGGAGCGTGGTGGGTGGGCACGTCGCCCTCCGTTACGCACTCCGATTGGTCGGTGCCTGCTGGTCCTGGGACCGGCCTCATGTTCTATTGGATAGAGGCAGTCCCGGCTCCCCACGCTAGCCCCACCCTGTTGTCAATCACACCGTCCCTTAGGTAACCCAGAGGACCATTGGTCAGTCTAGCCTGAGGGCGGGTTGTTGGGCGGAAGAGTTGCTTTCCCGGCTTGCCTAGCTGTTACCATGGAGACAGGACCGCAGGGCTGTGAGGCGGAGAGTCCCGGCCACCCCTTCCTCCTTTCTAGACCTTAGTGCCTGTTCCGGAGTATAATGGTCGTCACAGTTCCCGACCTACTGGCTCCGGCGGACCGCGGGATTTGGGGGCAAGTAAAATTAGGCCTCAGAGAGGGGGTCAGGCCCAGTCATCAAGGGAACCTAACAAGCCTCCTGGAGAGAACCGAGTCCGAAGCACCTTGTAATAACATCACGTTTTCATTCGTCCTTACCTCGCTTTTTTGTATTTGCCATTATTCTTCCGTTAGCCTTACGACGTACGCTGCAGCAAGGATCATTCTACTCACGGGACAGACTGGGGAAGAGGAGCCAGCGTCAAATCAAGTAAATCTTCTGTAGCTGCGCCTCCCGGCATCTGGAAATGGTCCATGCTTTTAGCAAACTGCTCTTGCCTAACTGCAAACTAAAACTTGCCATGATTTTGTTCCTTACCATCTTAGAGGTCTCTAATGAATCAGTTTTCATGGAATGTTGGAATTGAAATAGACTTTCGAAATCATGAAGTGTTAATTTAAAAAAAAAAAAATCTTACCTTGAAAGAGATAAGTTGCTTCTTCTTAAAAATCACAGTCAGGGGCTTCCCTGGTGGCGCAGTGGTTAAGAATCCGCCTGCCAATGCAGGAGTCACGGGTTCGAGCCCTGGTCCAGGAAGAGCCCACACGCCACGGAGCCACTAAGCCCGTGCGCCACTGCTACTGAGCCTGCGCTCTAGAGCCCACAAGCCACAACTACTGAGCCCACGTGCCACAACTACTGAAGTCCGTGTGCCTAGAGCCCATGCTCTGCAGCAAAAAAAGCCACCACAATGAGAAGCCCTCACACTGCAAAGAAGAGTAGCCCCCGCTCGCCGCGACTAGAGAAAGCCCCGCACAGCAATGAAGACCCAACACAGCCAAAAATAAATAAATAAATTTATTTTTTAAAAAAATCACATAGTCAGTGGACAAAACTGCTACTAGAACCGTGGTTCCATTGGTCTAAGTTTTTTTTTTTTTCATTGAAGTGTCTTTTCTCACATGGAGCTTATCTTATGATGGGAATGATGTTATATAATCTGGAGGCAAGGAGAGTTAATCAAAAACTTTCCTGATTTTGATCTCATGTCTCATCCAAATATACTGCACCATAATCAATTTATGGATACTTGGACTTTCATTACTTCAGCCAATATGAGTTGTCTTCTGTCTTCCACTTTTCTCATTTCTCAAAAGGTGTATGGCCATCATGAAAAACTTTCTCACTTTTATGCTCTTTAAAAATAATCTTACTCTTTCAACAAAGGAATTCAGAGGCGGCTGACTTTCTATTTCAGTCTAAGGTTCTTAAGGGAGGCGAAGACAATTAGAAAAGCATAGGACACAGTTTTTACTCTGGAGCCCATGGATGGGCCATACGTGTGGAGAGGGGAGGTGGGTGTCCACAAACCCACCAAAGGGTAAGGTTTAGTGTATATGTGCATATGTGGGCTTTTCTGGGGGGGGGGGTCGGTGGTATCCATGGTTTTCATAAGATTTTAAGAGTCCATAACCCCAAGATGTGTTCTGTGGAGAAAGCTGCTCAGATGGGTGTGGGGAGACTGGTCTAGGTTCTCAGGTCTGTAAGACTTCAGCAGATAAAGAGAAGAGCTCTTTGCTCGCTTACATCAGCCCACCCAAGTTTTGTGTGTGTGCGTGTGTGTGTGCGTGTGTGTTTTACCTCTTCTGCCACTCATAGAGGTGATAAAAATTCATCAGATTCACATAACCGATGAACTCAGAGGGTGATGAAATCCCAGTATAATTCTCTCCAAAGAACGTTCTGATTAATAGAAACTGCAGATGAACTAATTTTATGAAAATAGCAAATGGGATTGTTTTAGCTGAAGCAATGCGGGAGAGTGAGTGCTGATGCCCAGCGGAAGATGCAAACAGCCATGTTGTGCAGAGCTGACAGCTCCAATCTGGCCGTTTATTTATTAAATGTCTTTCCGCTGTAAATTATTAAGCCTGGATTCTGGGACTTGAGGGAGCTGACAGAATAAGACAATAGAACGGAAAGCAAACCTGGACAGCTTCCTTCAGAATTACTGCAGCACTGTGTCTTGTGAAAACCCCTGACATCCGGGGTTTGGAGAAGGGGGAGAGTCCCTCTTTGGTGGGACTCAGAAATGGATGAGACAAGTAACATGCTTTTGATTTCTGATTTTTATTTGCCAGTTCTTACACATCAGAATGTTCTTCAGAGAAAATTCAACCTGTTGGCTCAACAGCTGGGAGCCAGGCATTTTGTCTGCTCTCTGCAAAGGCTGTTTTGCCCAAATAAGGAAGAACTTGGTCAGCTTTACCATTCAGACGTATCAAATGAAATGTTTTAGGGTCCTCAGCCGTGAGAAGACTGGGTTCATTTGGCTTATTTGATAGCTGGAAAGGCCTTTCCTGCCAACGAGGCGTTCTAGGGTCTAATTCTTAAACTGAAAAAGAGGAAAAGGCTGGTGAACAGAGAGGGAGTGGAACTTTGATTATGCTCATCATCGAGTGAGAAGCTGGAGTTCTGGTAAATGGGGAGTGGCTGATTTATGTGAATCTCAGGCTTCACTTTTAGACCTCTGTTTTCTAAAGAGTGTAATAGAGGGCAGGAGGCTTCACTTTCTGGCCAGGCCTTGTAGGGCTTGAGTTTCCTCCTGGGTGACATGGGAAGCATTGAAGGATCTTTGTAGAGAGGAGTGACATGATCTGACTTGTCAAAAATACTGACTGGGTGCCAGTTAGTGTAGTCTGTGGTCAGAACGGGGCCTGATTCCCATAACACTAAGCCACTCACTGGCTTTGGGTGATTCCTCCCCAGGATGTCGAGTGAAAGGGCTCATTTTATTTCTCCTCACCTGTAGGATGGGTGGGATTTCTTTGTTCTTTGTGAAGTCCTCTCCTGGAGAGTGCCAAGGCTGGTGATAAGGTGGAGTTTCAGGTCCCTCTGTCCTCCTACAGACACGGGGGAGGATACAAAGGATCAAACAGCAAGAGAATTTGCTACCATTGGCCCTGCCCTGGGCTGGGTTTGTGATCCAGTAATCCTGTCCGGAGAGCTGATAGACAGCCGGCTGGCAGGAGAAGGATTCCGTGAGTTCTGATTTCCTCAACTCTGGGGAAGGAGGAGACGACTGCAGCCCAAGAGGCAGGACACCAGGCAGCTGCTTGGAGGCTGGCTATGGCAACACGCAGCTGGAGCCTATACGGGACCTGTGGTGGGTGGGAGAAGGAAACACGTGAGGCTTTGTGGGAAAGCGCGAGAGTCTTAGAAGAACCATGCGGTTTCTGGACTAGCAGAAGTCTTGAGGCATTTGTACAGCCCATGGCAGGCCTGAGCCCACACTGCCTTACAGGATGGAGAGTTCACTGTGCCGGAGGAGCAGCTGAAAGGTGCTGCTGTTCAGCGGGGTCACACCAATGAGTGTTCTCATCCCTTCTTTCGGGGTATTTTAGAACAGGGTCAAAAGCTGAGGCTGTGGGCAGTGTAGCCGTAGTTCTTGAGCTCTGAGCAAAAGGAGATGGTCAGACCCGGAATTGAGGGATTTTTAAATATGGGTACAAATCTTATTTGAGTTCTCAGCTACTCAAATTGAAAGGGCTTTTTATAGGTCGGTGCTGTGTTCTGGGATTGAAAGGCCACATACTTAGGAAGAAGCTGTAAGAGCTAAGTCAGGATTAGGGATCTAATTCTCTCAGAGGCACACAGGTACCTAGGCCCAGCATGACAGTGCAGGCTCACAAATATCCCATGTTTTTTAATTGGTGAGGGTCCCTGTCCATAAGAAGGAAACAAACCTTGAAAATCTCATTTCTGGAATTTTCTGCCCCAGAACCTTCTTTTGCTAACCTTTGGGTACCACACCAAGCTATCCCCAATAGAAAATATTAACATAGGAGTTTGATGCACAAACTCAGAGGCCCTGAGGGCAGGAGATGTGACTTAAGTTGATCTAATAAATACATGATTATAAACAGAATTGCTTCTTTGATTTGCTTTGCCAACATATTCTTCAGGTTGAGACAGTTAGGGGAGTCAGCACATGAGCAGGGGACAAGGAGAGAAGAAAGGAGGGGAGTGACAGAGAGCAGGAAGCTTGAGGAATGAAGAGAGTGAAGCCAGATTCCTTAAAGAAAAAGAAATCACAGTGTGTGATCTCATCTGCGGTGAGAAGGATGGCCATTCCTGAATGGTCATTTCCCCAGACCTTCTGTTTCCGGAGCTGAGCTGATTGCCCACTTATTAAACTCCAGATTCTGCCTGACACCTTGGTTGTGTTTTGACCTAAGGAATAAGAGCCTGATACTATTCACTTTAAGAACTGAGCATCCCCCATCCATCAGGTGGTGTTCTAGAAATGGGGGTGTGGAGATAGATACAGTGCCTTTCTTCAGCTCGTTCACATTCTACTTTCAAGACTAACAAGAAAACACCCTGTGTGATAAAGGCTACATCACAGGTACTTCCTACCTACAGGGGAGGGATTAGAGGGGCCAAGGAAAGTTTCCAAGGTGATGCTGAATTGGGCCTTTATGGATGACTGGAAGTTAGTCACAGGGATAAGAGGGAAGAGGTTCCAGGCACAAGGAACAGCATATGCAAATATCTAGCAGTATAAGAGAGACTAGCAGAACAGGTGCGGGGACAGGAGTTCAGTGTCTGTGGTAGGCAGTGTGGAAGGCAGGAAAGGGTACAAGATGAAGGGAGGGGTCATGGGGGCCTGTGTCATGAAGGGCTTGCGTGGCCTGATAAGGAATCTAAGCACTGACCTGCCGATTCTGATGAGCCACTGAAAGATATAACAAGAGAAAGTCTTTATACTTTTTGTGTACACACACACACACACACACACACACACACACACACACACACACAGCTCTTCCATAAATCTCTCATAGATATTTATCTGCTTCTCTGGCCTCTGCTTGAATATATTCAGGGTTGGGGAGCTCTCAACCTCCCAAAGCTGCCCACTTCATTGTTGGATAGCTATAAACCTGAGAAAGTTCTTACATTGAGCCAAACTCTGCATCCTCATAATTCCTGCTCATTCTGTCTAAGCTTTGCCATTTGTAGCAACATGTGAAAGGCCACTTGAAAAATATTTGAGGATACAGTGAAACCTTCCCTTGGTTTTCAGTTTTCCAAGTTAAGCACACACAGAGTTCCCTCATTCTTTGTTTATTTCATCGATTCTAGACTCCTTTACCGTCCCCGTCACAGCTATCTGGATGAACTGTGGTTTATTAGAGCATCTTTTAGAATCTGGCACTAGAATTGCTCATAATACTTCACATAAGCTCTAAAAGTATGGAGTGTAGCGATTGTGATTACTTCTTCTTTTGAGCTGGACACACTGTGACCATCAGGGACTCTCAAGACCTTAGTTTGTTACTGGTCACATCTCACTGTTTGCTTTTAAAGCTTTTTTTTTGCGGTACGCGGGCCTCCCACTGCTGTGGCCTCTCCCGTTGCAGAGCACAGGCTCTAGATGCGCAGGCTCAGCGGCCATGGCTCACGGGCCCAGCTGCACTGCAGCATGTGGGATCCGCCTGGACCGGGGCACGAACCCACTTCCCCTGCATCGGCAGGCGGACTCTCAACCACTGCGCCACCAGGGAAGCCCACTTTTAAAGCTTTTGATTAACTGAAGCTTCTAATTCTTCTGCACACTAATTACTGCCAAGTAAATTCTGCACTGTACTCAGTATGTGCAATTTATTTCTGAAATCTAAATATAGGACTTTACATTTATTTAAATGTTACTTTTTAGTTTTCTAGACCACTAGATTCCAGCCTATTAGATTCATTTTTCAAGTCTTGATTCTCTTTCTTATGATATTAGTCGGCCTCCCTGCACATTTGATAAACATTTTTTGTATGTTTTAATCCAGGTCATTAATAAAAATATTGTCTAGGATAGACCTTGGTATCAGTGGAGACCTCCTTCCAGTCTGAATATGTGTTCAGACAGCTTCAGTTTTGCCCTAATGACCCATTTTACAACATTATTCATGTGATTACTTTAAAGATACATTGTATTTGGCATTTTCTCCCATTCAAGTCAATAAATGTTTATTGTTGACCTCCCATCTAGGTTCTGTGTTAGGTGCTTAGGACTCAAAAAATGATCAAGGTATCATTCTTAAAGAACTCATAGAGGTGACATTCATATATACACCAACTCCAAATCAAGATGTGTATAATTAAATATGCATTACCTCAAATTTGTAGTAGGGGTATATATATTTTTCAATATAAAATATAATAGATAGATATAGCTAGATATATAGATATATAATATATATATATATATAGAGAGAGAGAGAGATATCTATATAATAGATAATATGCCATAACTTCATATTAATACTAGCAGTATAAATAAAGTATATAGAGAACCCAGAGAAAGGGGAGGTTACTTCATCATAGGGGGAAGAGGAGAAAGAAGGACTTCATACAAGAGGTGACATTTTAGACTTCCCTGGTGGTGCAGTGGTTAAGAATCCGCCTGCCAATGCAGGGGACACGGCTTCGAGCCCTGGTCCGGGAAGATCCCACATGCTGCGGAGCAACTAAGTCTGTGTGCCACAACTACTGAGGTCGCACTCTAGAGCCCACGAGCCACAACTACTGAGCCTGCGTGCCACAACTACTGAAGCCCACACACCTAGAGCCCATGCTCTGCAATAAGAGAAGCCACCTCAATGAGAAGCCCGCGCACTGCAATGAAGAGTAGCCCCCGCTCTCCGCAACTAGAGAGAAAGCCTGCGTGCAGCAACAAAGACCCAACACAGCCAGAAGTAAATTAAAAAAAAAAAAAAGAGGTGACATTTTAACAGAGCCTTGAAAGATAGGTAAGATTTTTGTGAGATAAGTGGAGAATGGATATGGAAAGATATTCCAGACTGAAGAAACAGAATAAGCCAACCATGGAAGAGTGAATGTCTTTGGTTCAGGAACAGCAAATATTCTAATGTAGATGGAGTGCCAGTGTCAGGGAAATGAGCGGCAGAAAATGAGACAGCGTGTGAAAGGACATGAATGCCATGTTAAGGGATTCAGGCTTTAGCCTGTAGGTGAAGAGTTTAGCTAAATCAGAAGTCTTTGAGCAACGTGATCTGATGTATCAAGGTCATAACTCTACTGTACAGGAAATGAGTTCAGTTTGGCAAACTTATCCTTAGTGAACCCATGTTGACTCTCGTATTAACCAATTACTAAGCATCTGTTTAATGAGCACCTCAACCTTTGTGTGTGTGTGTGTGTGTGTATTTTTTTTATTGAAGTGTAGTTGATTTACAATGTTGTGACTATCTCTGCTGTACAGCAAAGTGACTCGGTTATACACATAAAGACATTCTTTGTTAATATTCTTTTCCATTATGGTTTATCACAGGATACTGAGTATAGTTCCCTGTGCTATACAGTAGGACCTTGTTGTGTATCCATTCTAAATGTAAGAGTTTGCATCTGCCAACCCCAAACTCCCAGTCCACCCCTCTCCCTTCCCCCCTTTCTGTGTGTGTCTTGCTCCTACTTCTTCAGCTTCTCCACATTTTTGACTGTTGCTTTGACCTTTGGGCCTCTTGCCCTTTTTGTCCCCTTAGGTATTTGTGTTCTGTACTCTGTTGCTTTATTTGTTCACTCACAGCTTGCTCTGACCTTCACTATTTAATGTGTCCTCTGGCTCTGACCTCTGAGCCACAGCAATTCCCTGACCCTCAGAGCTGGCCTTGCCTCCAGTCCAGTTGCTCATGTGCTTTCACTTCCCCGGGGCAGCTGTGACCTCTGCATTTTCTGTTCCTCCTTGGTCTCACCTGGTCTCACCCTTTGTGCTACCGTCTTTGCATCAGTTCTCTTTTCCAACTCCCTGACCTGCAAGTTGGGCCCATTTGCTCACTTTAGTTCCAGTTCTGGCTGGAGAATGTGATCTTTCCTTTTTAGGAGCTGTATGGTACAGTTGAAGTGATAGGACTAACACACAAGAAACCCTCTAAGTTACAACTGAGTGACAGTTGGATGTACTAACTAAAAGCGTTCTATGAGTTTAGAGAAAAGATTGAGGTGGAAATCCAAGAAGGAATGGTCCATTGGACCAATCCATTAGAGGAATGGTCCTTTCTAGTCAACTCCCTTGTAGAAAGGTTTGGATATTTGAGACACAAACATTTCTTGGGAAGAAGGAAGAACTCCTTGCGCACTTCCCTGTGATTGGCTCCAAAGCTGCCCGTCTTAGAGGAGCGGCCTGGTCTGTGCCATTTAGCGGTGGTTGCCACCAGAAGCCTTACCCGCCTCAAGGAGAGAGCAATTTAACGCCATTTCCAACTTAAGCACCATATCTACAGGGCGTGAAATTAGTTCCAGCAAGCAGCAAATTTGCTGCTAATAAAAATATTTAGCGATTCACTTGTCTTTAAATCAGCAGCAGAATATTCTTTTACTTGCATCAGTGCTTGTTTCTCCCAATTCTAATATTTGATAATCAAGCCGGCGTTGTTTAGCTAAAGCTGTGAAACAGCAGTTCTTCAGCTCTGCAAAAATTTGGGTTTCCTGAGAGGGAATTTTTTATCTCTTTCCTTTGGTCAAGAATAGGCCTAGATGTTCGAATCATGGAGATGGAACACTTTCACTGGTTTGGGGGTCTTGGAAATAAGTTTTCATTCTCTTCTGCCTGCCAGTACTATCTCCTGAGTCGTTGCACGTGGAGAATCTGGGACGCTAAGAACGAACACGATTTCTATCTCATGTTTAGACACAACTTTACCCTGTCTCGGTGCCAAACTCCTTTTACTTTCTTTTCTGTTTCTTTTAGACTCTGGTCCAGCGTGAGGGTGATCTAAAAGCTGAAGAGATACTGTAGGATGTTCAAACTTCTTTTTCATTCATTCAACAAATATTTATTGGGCACCTCCCATATGCATTCTTTGTTTTAGGTCCTTCTTTGGATCAGAGTGTTCCAAGAAGGCTAGCATGATAGTTGGGTGAGAGGCTGACCTGACAGATGACACCTCTTCTCCAGGTCACTGGAATAGTGGGTCACATAGACGCCTACTTCTTTTTCTTTTCCTTATGGAGTTCATCAAAGAAACAAAGAACAGCAAACATTCTCTCTCTTATCCCTTAATCGGTCCAAGGGTCTAAACAGATCACTTGTTTCAAAGTCCATATAATTTAAAGAAAGAGTGTAGTGGCACCCCGGGGGCTTTGTCCTCTACCCCAGAGGAGCATCTGGGGTAGAAGTTGGCTGGATCGTCTTTCTTAGGCTCCTGGTAGAAATCAGTTTTGATCATCCTGACAGGAAATCAAGATGTAAGCTGCTTCTGACACATACCACTATATCCTTCTCAGAAATCAGCCAACTTGAGATGCTGATGAAAACGGGCCTCTTGCTTAAGAGAGGGACCCTGGGGCTTCCCTGGTGGCGCAGTGGTTGGGAGTCTGCCTGCTGTTGCAGGGGACACGGGTTCGTGCCCCAGTCCGGGAAGATCCCACATGCAGCGGAGTGGCTGGGCCCATGAGCCATGGCCCCTGAGCCTGCGCGTCCGGAGCCTGTGCTCCGCAACGGGAGAGGCCACAACAGTGAGAGGTCGGCGTACTGCAAAAAAAAAAAAACAAAAGAGAGGGACCCTGGCAGGGCTGATAATTAGAACCAAAGACAAACGGAATGGCCAACTAACACTAACCTCACTGCTGGAGATACTGGAGGGGGTAGATTAAAAACACGCCATCAGGGAATGACACTTGGCAGTGGCCTGGAGGTCAGCATGGAGGCTCAGGAAGGGGAGAACCCCTCTGTGCATAGCAGCAGGAGGTACAGAGGACTGGAGATTAGGGTTCTAGGTTCTGTGCTGGGTCCTTTCCCTCAGGTACACGACTCTGACGAAGCCCCATCTCCCCATTGACATCAGTTTCCTTGTCTGTCAGAACAGAGAGATTTTACCCACCCTCCCAGATCGTCCTACTATAGCATGAGAGGATCGGAGGGTGACCGTTTTGAAGGGCTGTGAGAGATTCCCCAGAGGAGTAGGTACTGCGATGAAAATGTGCAATTCTCCTGGGATGGAGAGCACGACATCATGATACATTTAAGTTAGACAAAGCAAGACTGTTCTAATCGTAAGGGACGTAAGACCAGATTAAGTGGAACAACCTTCACTGAATGAAATACGCAACCCACCCTCGCTTCACGCTCTAATCTCCAAATCCCAAATATCTGCTACTCGGTGACAGTCAACAGAAGTTCCTCGTGTTTAAAACCTTGATGATTGTATCCTAGCTCTGGAGTGATGGGAATCATCAGGTGTGAACTGTTGGGAAAGTATAAAAAGTGATTTGAAGGACAAGTGCTATCAGTTAGTACTTAAGCCAGAGCCAGAATCAGGATCAGGAAAATAAAAACCTAAATAATTTAGTAATTCAGTAGAAATAAAGACATTCTCCAATCCTCCTGGTCCTGTCTTTCTTCTATGTCAGTATGTAATCAAGAAAGACTTTCTGGGAACGAGTGTACAAGGAAAATGTGTAACCTGGAGGCTGCAGATTGAATGTTGTTGCGGGCAGCTGGTACGTAGCGCAGCATAAGGCCACTAGGAGAGCAGGGAACATAAGGAATGAGAGAAAGAAGCCGGGGGGAGAACTGGAGAGAAAGAAGGGAGCCGGACAAGGGGAGCCCCGAAGTCTCCCGTGAGCCCCATGACCCTCGAGGCAGAGCTGGCAGAGGCTGGGGAGAGGAATGATGGGCTTGGAGCAAGGATGCTGTTTTTCTCTGCCAGGTATCCTGGTCCCTTGGCCCCCTTCTAGCTGCTTCTCATCTCAGTGTCCTTTAGGGAAGCTGTTTGCTTCTCCATTTCCCATGGCAGCCACCTCGCCCCTGCCAGCTACCACCCAGGTAGGGGGTCTCATGCCTACAGCCCTCTTGCAGTCAGGTGCCAGAGCTGGGTCAAAAGTCAAACAGGTTGAGGATGGATTAATGATGCTTTAAAGTGTCTAATCTCTTCAAATGCCCATCTGTTTCTTGGGCATTTCTCATAACAACATTCATCATAAGCCTGTCATTAGGTTTCCCTGAGTTCTCCTTGAGTTAATGCACATATAAGGTAGAACCTTAGCAGTGCTTCTGCAAGGTCCTCATAAACACAGCCCTAGGAGGTTAATAATTCCAAACCTAGGCTGGGCAGAGCATATGATCAAGGACCAATAGTCAAAAAGGGCTTTACAGGTAGAATGAATAATGCTCAGAGGCAGTAAATCACTCTGTAATCTCAGAAAGAGGAGCATGGCTAACACATTGGTTTATAAAACAGACTGGCCTTCGGCAGAATTTCTAAGGGGTTAGGTTGCTGACCTTATTTCAAGTAGTTTATTCTCGGAGGTCATGTAGAAAATACTTGATTTCTCTCTTATGAAAACTTAACCACCTTCCTAGCCCTTAGCATCAAGGATTTGGATCGTTGAAATAACTGGACCCTGTGTAATAAGGAAAGGAGATATGTGTGGTGCAGAGCTGTCAAAAGAGATGCCTTGCTAGGACACCCACATTCCAGAATTGGGAGGTCATTCGAAGAGTGCCAAAATGAGAAGTGGAAGCAATGTTAGAGGTCACCTAGAGGCAACATGGCATCCTGAGAAGAATACAAGCACTCATGTCAAACTACTTGGGTCTAAATCCTTTCCCTACCCTGCACTGGCTGTGTGACTCTGGGCAAGTTACTTAACCTCCCTGTGTTTTTGTTTCTTCATCTGGAAACCAGCAAAAAGTTGCCTACCTCAAAGATTTGTTTAAGGTAATAAACGTTAGATATTTATACCATTAGTAATTGATTTACGACATGTTTGTAAAGCCCTTCAAAATGAGACATTCTATTTATATGAGCTCTCTCTGCTTAATGTAACTAGAAAACAAACAAAACCCCAACCAATTGGATTCACCGTAAATTTATGCTGTTTAAGCTGGGTTGGCCCGTGCAGCTGCTGAGCAATCTTCCTTCCCATTTCTTATTGACTTCTTAGTGCAATTCTCTCCATAGTTGTTCTAAAGCATGGTTTTTCAACCTTGACACGAGTAACATTTGGGGTTGCATAATTCTTTATTGTGGGGAACTGTCCTGTGTATTGCAGGATGTTTAACAGCAGCCCTGGCCTCCACAAGATGCCGCTAGATGCCTGTAGCCCCTTCTCCCCATGGTGACAACAGGTGATGTCTCCAGACCTTGCTAACCCAAAGGGCCTCTGGGGTGGGGGGCAAAATCCCCCCCGGTGGAGAACCACTGTGCCAAAGCTTTTCCGTCTTCCTCAAGCTCATACCTTCAAACACCCACTTTCAGATGATAATTACGCCTCCTGTTTTCCTGAGAAAGAGATCATCTGATCTAGGTTTTGAATATCCCTTTCTTCCCACTCGAAATTCATCTGGATATTCCCCATCACTTTCTCTTCCCCTTTAGTCTGGTGTTGCCCTCTTTTTCAAAACTAATCATTGTACTTAGGTCTTTCATTAATGTCCACCCAGGTTCTCCGGCCCTCACATCCAGCAGTCGTTGCTTTTCTCTGTTCCTTTAGTCACTTGTCTTTGCTGGGGCTTCACTTCAGTCTAGATGCACATTTTTTTTTTTTTTTCCAAACACCTTTAAGTATTGATACTTAACTATCCTCCCTCAGCTACTAGCTTTTTTTTTTTTAATCATGTTTTTCTGAAAAAGAGATAAAAACTAATATTTGGGGAGCACTGAGTGTGTGCTAGGCACGCAGGTAGGTTCCACTGCCTCAGCTCCCACATAATTTTTAACCCCCTGCATTCTGGCCGTTCCCACTCCGCCCCAGGGTGCTTATTTCCTCAGTGATCACATAATTGCCAAATGTAATGGCCTTCTCTTGGTCTTCAATTCCTTACGTTCTCTAGAGTTCTTACCATGGCTGACCACTGCTTGGTTGAAACTCGATTTCAATTTCCCTTGGATTTTAATTTCTCTGAGCTTTGATTTGATTAGCTAAAGGTCAAAGGATTTAATTTCAGGAACTTCTAAGACCCCCTTTGGTGCCAGAATCTTATACATTTAAGATCCTCTCAGCTTCTGTTTGCCAGACAACTGCAATCAGAATACTGTACCTTTAGAAGCCACAGAGGTGCACCAGAGGGTGCAGACAAAGGGACCCCACCTCACAGAACACCGCTGAGCCCACTTCTACCTTCCATACAAGCAGCTAACTTTCTCAAGCTTTGCTTTGTTCCCCAGCGCCACCATTACTCTAACCAGGCTTAAAACCAGAGTGATTTTGTTTGTTTTTTCTTAGTTTTACGCTTCCCTCTCCTTTGCTCTCCATTTAATCAGCCCACAAATGCAGCTTCCACATCTCTCGAATCCATCTCCTTATTCATGCCCACCAACCACTGCTCTAACTCAGGACTTCATTACCTTTTTAAGATTAAACTTCCCTTACAGTATTGAGTCCGTATTTTCTAAAAAACATTAAACTCTAATGCTACCTTCCACCTCCCCAGCTTTGCCGTCATTGTTGCCTTCCTCATCTGGAAGATGACCATTTAACCCTTTAACACTTGCCACACACATAAATACATACTTCTCCCTCAAGCCTCCTAATTTAGTTATGATATAATTTTTGGTTAAATTGATGTTCAGAATTTACAGTATTTTAACTATGGAAATGTTGTTTGTAGCTAAGCCATGTCGTGTACTATGATTACACTTCCTTTCTTGTATGTTCTATTTTTAAAGTTAACATTGATATGTTAAAAATTTGCTTAGTTTTATATGTACTCACTGACAGCTCTGCCCCAAACATTCTAGGAGAACTATAAATTTCCTCCAGTTTGGCCATGGATGTCAGATAATTCATCAGCTCCCTGTCAGTTCAGTTTCGTTTTGTTTTTCCTGCGCAGATGCCAGCTACAGCATCTTTTTCCTGCTCCAGTCCAGACAGGTCGAGCTTTAGGCCTGTGGCACGTCTTTGTGTCAACATTTCGGGAATTCCTTTCATTCCGCTCCTGCTTGAGCCCCTTATTTCCTGGATCCCGGATCTTTCTCCTTCTGAGTTTACTGCCTATTTTGAAGAAATTCAAATCTTCTGTAAACCTTCATAGAAAAGATTTAAGGAAATAAATATTTCTTAGTATTTGCATTTTTGGCAATGTCTTTGTTTACCTTTATAGTTGATTCCTAATTTGTCAAGGTGTAGAAATATTAGTTAAAAGTCATTTTCCCTCAGGATTAACATACACACACTACTGTATATAAAATAGATAAACAACAAGGGCCTACTGTATAGCACAGGGAACTATGTTAAATATCTTACAATAACCTATAATGGAAAAGAATCTGAAAAAGAATATATATGTTCTGAAATAATATGGAAACGAATGTATATAATATATACTTCAAAAATATATATACATCTTCCCTCAAAATGTTGAAGATCTTATTTCACCAGTTTTTTTTTGTGTGTGTCTAACCCTGTTTTTAGAAAGTCCAATGCTATTCTGATTTCAATTCCTTTTCATGCAATCTTTTTCCTCTCTTCTTTCTTTTTTCTTTCTTTCTTTCATTCTCTCTCTCTTTAATATATCAGCCTTATTGAGATATAACTCATATATCATATAATTCACTCGTTTAAAATGTACAACTCAGTGGCTTTTAGTATATTCACAGGGATGGGCAACCATCTCAGCAATCAATTTTAGAACATTTGATCACCTCCACAAAATACCAGTCTTGTACCTGTTAGCAGTCAGTCTCCAATTCCCCTCAACTGCCAGCCCCTGCTCCTTAGCCCTAGGCAACTGCCAACCTACATTCTGATCTATAGATTTGCCTATTCTGAACATTTCATACAAATGGAATCATACAATATGTGGCCTTTTGTGACTGGCTTCTTTTACTTAGCAAAATGTTTTCAGGGTTCCTCCATGTGGTAGCATGACTCAGTGTTTCATCTCTTCTCATTGCCAAATAATATTCCATTGTATGGATATACCACATTTGTTTATCCATTAATGAATTGATGGATATTTGGGTTGTTTATACTTTTTTGGCTATTATGAATAATGCTTCCACAAATAGGATTTCCTTTTTATCCCTGACCTTCTGAAGTTTCACGGTGACATTCCTTGGTGTCACTTTTTCATTCATTGTCCTGGGGGCCCGAGAGATCCTTTCAGTCTAGGGAACTGTGGCCTCTAGTTCTGGGAAATGTTCTTGTGATATTTCGTTGATAATTTCATCCTATCAGTTCTCTCTTCTCTCTTTCCAGAATTCCTATTAGCTGGGTTTTGGGCCTTCTAAATTGAGTCTCAAATGTACTTATCCCTTTACTTCCATTTTGCTCTATTTTCTATGAGCACTTCTCAACTTTTTTCCAGTTTTTCTATTTAATATTTTCTTTTAGATATTTTATTCTAATATTAAAAGGCTCTTGTATTCTCTTCTTTTTCATAGCATCATATTCTTTTTTTATGAATACAATGTCATCTCTTTATTCTCGTAAGTTTTAATTATTCTATTTTTGAAGTTTCCTCTTCTTTCTGCATTGTCTATTTCCTCAAAGTTCCTGTATTTTGATCATTAGGTCTTTCATGGTAGAGATTTCTCTCAAATGTTCAGTACTCATTGCCTGGAATTAGTATTTAAAAATGATGCCCTAAAGATCAGATAGAGATTCTGTGTGTGTTGGGGGTGGGCGGGGGGTTGGTCTTGTGACTAGTGGACCTTGTGGCAGAGTGATTGGGCAGGGGTCTGGCCATTTAATTGGGGGCTCTCAAATAACAGTGTTGGTTAGTCTTTTCTCTTGAGCTGGTAAGTTTCCCAGGAAAGGAATTCTCTAGTCTTCTGCCCAAGGAGGACGTGAGTATAAGCCTGGCTGCTGACATTTTGGGAGCCTAGCCAGGGAAGGGGAACATGGGATCTCACCTCTCAGTATGCAATCTTTCCCTTTCCCTCCCACCCCCCGACCCCCATTTCAGAATGGCCCGTCACCTGACCTTTAGCTGTGACTACTGTCCCTGCATGTGGACCTTTTCCAGTTCAGTCTCTCCAGGGAGGTCCTCTCATCTGCTGAGGATCGGGGTGGGGTTGGGATGTTGGGCAGTTACTTGGCTGCCCACTTCCAGCCTCACCCAGGTCTGTGGCCCTCAGAGGTTCCCAGCGCTTCCCACTCCAAGTCCGATTTTGTTGACTTCTCTCCTCTGCTGTTGGCTCCTCTTCCATCGTCTTTGTGGGTTCGTGTCCTTTTTATTTACTGTCATTTTAGTTGGATTTTACGAGGGAGAATAGATAAACAAGGATGTCTAATTCACCATGTTTAACCAGAGTCCTGCTTGCTTTTTATTGAGCTGTTCCATCGGCCTCATGCTCATCTGTTTTAAGGTTGTTTCTACTTTGACCCAATCTATACATTTCTGCCAGATGAGTTTTTCTAAGGCACAGCCCTAATTATTTAACCCCTCACTTAAACATCCTTCACTGCTTTTGCCCATTTTACTGTAGAATCTTAACACTAGAAAAGACTTTACAAGTTTTTCAGACCGGCTCTCTGCTTGATGCATGAGTCCTCTGTCCGCAGTGACGGCTCATCAGGCCTCTGCCTGAGTGAGCGTCTCCATGGAGAGGGCAGAATTCTCACTGGCCGTCCATTCCCTTACTGCACAGGTCTGTTTGTTAGAAAGTCCTTTCCTACATAGAACTGAAATCTTGCTTTTGAAACTTCCAGCTTTTGACCCAAATTCTCACCTATGGATCCTCACATTAAAAGCCTAATCTCTCTTCCACATGATGGCAGTTTATATAATTGAATTATTGCTACCATGAGCCTCCTAGATCTTCTGTTCTTCTAGTTAAAAATCCCTAATTCCTTTTACCATTTCTTACCTGAGGTTGCCTATTGAATAATGTCCAAAATTCCAAACTCTTGTGTTTAGGACCCTCTGCAGCAAGACTCCAACTCCTCTTACCCTGTCCTCTCTCGTATTCTTCTTTTGCCCTACACTCCAGGCACATGACTTGCCTTTTCCCTTCTGACTCCTGTTCTTTACCTGTGATACTGTTCTTCTCTTTCTGTGAAAATCTAAGGACTACGGCTGATACACGCCAAACTGTTAAAGTAGTTAGTTGCAGGGAATGGAATGGGATGGCTGAGAAGGGAATATTGACTTTTTTACTCTCTACAATTTTAAAAAAAGAAGTAAGATTGTTGAGCATCTTTTTAAAATGTTCAATGTATTTTTCAAATGCATTAAAATTAATTTGAAAATTATGTTAATAACAAATTCTCTCCATCAATTGCAATCCATCTCAAGAGTTATTTTTTTTTTAACTTTTATTTATTTATTTTTGGCTGTGCTGGGTTTTCGTTGCTGTGCACGCGTGGGCTTTCTCTAGTTGCAGCGAGTGGGGGTCACTCTTCGTTGCGGTGCACGTGCTTCTCATTATGGTGGCTTCTCTTGTTGCAGAGCATGGGCTCTAGGCCCACGGGCTTCAGTAGTTGCAGCACGCAGGCTTCAGTAGTTGCGGCGTGTGGGCTCAATAGTTGTGGCGCATTGGCTTAGTTGCTCTACAGCATGTGGGATCTTCCCGGACCAGGGATCAAACCCTTGTCCCCTGCACTGGCAGGCAGATTCTTATCCACTGCGCCACCAGGGAAGTCCCCCGTCTCAAAAGTTATATGACCCAGGAAACCTTTGCTTCTTCCTTCTAATGTGAGCATTCCCACTCTGAACACCCGGAACATTGGGGGGTAACTTTCTCAGTGACCTTACCATGTTGCACTTTACATCGTAGATATTTGTGTGTGAGCCTTACATTTTTACCAGACTATAAACTCCTGGACACCAAGGATTGTGTCTTACTCATTTTGGAAGCCTCTGCCTTCCAAACATACTTAGGTGCTACATAGCAGGAGTGCAATACATTTTACTAAAAGGGTGGGTTGGTGAGTTCACATTATAATTTACTTATACTCCTTCTAATATAGTCCTCTGGTTTTTGTTTGTTTGTTTTAACGAGGAGACAGAGAACTCTGGGTACGTCAGCCTCTGGTCAGCCACTGAGTGGCCTTCCTGAATACCACACAGCCTCTTCCCAGGGCGCTGACGAGTGCTGTGGCAGGAGTTTTTCTCTTTCCTTCCGTGTCTGGGCGTGTGAAGTTTACCCGGAGACCCACGTAGACCCTGAAGAGGGCAAAGGACTCTGGGGTTGTGGGGTGGGGTGATGGGTAGAGAGGAGATGGGCTGGGTCAGGGCCCAAGGAAGGGAACAAGTTTCTGGCACAGCAAAATATGAAGCGGGAGAGTCAGAGGAGGGGAGAGGCCGGCAGGATGGGGGATAGAAGGCAGAGCAGGAGCCCAAGTCGGTGTGGCATGTGGCGCAGAGGCAGACAGAGCTGCTCACCCAGATGTAAGTAGCCCCCTCCCCACGAGTGCCATAAGGATCTCTTGCTCCATTTGGTGTTGGAGTGAATGGAAAAAATAGAACTTTTATCTCTGTTGAATCTTGGGCTGTGCAAGCCATTTAGATTTCCCTTTCTATGAACTACCTATTTGTAGACCTATACTTTGCTCATTTTTCTATTATCTCCTCTTTTTTTCTTACTAATTTGTTGGGATTCCCTGAACATTTATTAGTGCATATGTCTTCTTCCAGGCAGTACTCATCTGCTAACTCTATCGATGGTGTATTTCATTGAACGACCATCTTTAATTGTGATGTAAAATCCACCCATTTTTCTCCTCATGGTTTCTTTTCCCACCTCAAGGTCACAATATATTAACATATATTTTCTACTATTAGATTATGATTTTACCTTTGACATTGAAGTATTGACTCTGTAGAGAGTTTATTTTCTCATTCAGTAATGAAATAGATTCAAATTTATTTTACCACGTATGAAGTAACTCATCTTTTTACCGTGATTTATGATGCTAGATTTATCACACGCCAAGTTTTCACGCACGTATAAGCCTGCTTCTGGACTCGCTCTTCCATCTCACTGGCCCATTTCTGTCTTCTGTTGAGGTACCTCACTATTTTAATAACTCTGGCTTTGTCATATTTCTCAATGCCTGGAATGGTATGTTCCTTTTTCCTGCTCTTTTTTTTTTTTTTAAAACCAGCATTAGCACATCTTTATTCTTCTTCACAGGTTTAGAATGTTTGTCAGGTGTTCTTTTGCCCCGACTCTCAGACAAATCTACTGGGATTTTGATTGGAATGAATTAAATTTACAGGTTAATTTGGGGAGAATTGACATTGTGCGGAGTTAAGTCATCCCTCCCATGTGTATGATAGACTCCTCCATTCATTCAGGTCTTCTTTTACATTCTTTAATAGGGTTTAAGGGACTTCCCTGGTGGCGCAGTGGTTAAGAATCCGCCTGCCAATGCAGGGGACACGGCTTCGAGCCCTGGTCCGGGAAGATCCCCCATGCCGCAGAGCAACTAAGCCCGTGTGCCACAACTACTGAGCCCACGTGCCACAACTACTGAAGCCCACGCGCCTAGAGCCTGTGCTCCGCAACAAGGGAAGCCACCGCAATGAGAAGCCCGCGTACCACAATGAAGAGCAGACTCCACTCACCGCAACTAGAGGAAGCCTGTGCACAGCAACGAAGACCCAACGCAGCCAAAAACAAATTAAAAAAAAAAATAACGTTTAAAAATATTCTCCAAGTCTTATATATTATTTTTTAGACTATTTAAAAATAATTTTTGTTGCTATTGTAAATGGTATTTTATTGTATATTGAATTTGCTTTTATTTATAAAAAGGAATTGTGTTTTATTCTCTGTTGTTAAGACAATGGATAATTCACGCTCTAGGGGGTAAAATACCAAAAAAAAAAAAAAAAAAAAAAAAAAAAAAAAAAAAAACAAAAGAAAAAGCAATATTTGAGCAGCCTCTTACCTTTTGGTGTCAAATAATGACCAAAAATGCTGCTGTAGTCTGGGAACTACTAGTGTCTGGATTCTCTACTAAGATGCCACTAATTTTTATTTGCGTCCATTTTCCAAAAAATGTAAACATTTAGTTGGCGCCAACATGCCCGCCATTCCTCCCTACTTCTGCTTCCTCTCCTTCAGAGAACTCAGTGCCTGGAACTTCCGACTGAACTGACCTGCCTGGGCTTCACTTAGGTGGGTCCAACCTCGAGTACTGCTGACTGGAAAGTTGGGCAAGGGCCAGAGCAGGAAATATTGACAACTCTTCCCAGACACCATTAAGTAATACCTTTTCTGTCTCATTTCCCAGACTGACTCAGAAGGGGGTTCTGGAAGGCAAGAGAACAAAGAAAGCAGAGCTGGGCATGAATAGGGCAGCAGGGCCCACCAACACCATCAGGGAACAAGGCTGGAGGGGCAGCCCTGCTGTGTCTCTGAGCTATGCAAGGTACCAGCAGGCTCAGTGCATGCTCATCTTCTGTCTCCTTCCTTCTCTTCCATGCAATCTTCTTAGGTTAATCACAACGGAAGCAATACTTTTTTTTTTTTCTTTTGCTGCATGTGGCATGTGGGATCTTAGCTCCCCAACCAGGGACTGGACCCGCACCCTCTGCAGTGGAAGCATGGATTCTAAACCACTGGACTGCTGGGGAAGTCTCTGGAAGCAACACTCTTATTAATCTCACTGAGTTCAAGCAGGCAAATCCAAGGACTATCCATCTCAAATTAGATTTTATTATGATGCTATGGAAAATGCTTTTCACATGCTTTGAGCAACACTTTTTAAAATGGTTACTACACATCCATTATCTCATTTGATCCTCATAACAACCTTGAGAAAGTGAAAAGGCACAGACTTGCCCCAGACGCCCAGTGAATTATGTTAGAATCAGGCCCCAGAGTGTTCTGACTTTCCAGGCCAAAGCCTTTCCCCTCTACCACTGTTACTCATATTTGATTAATGTTCAGGCCATTTCTCAAAGAGGAAAAATGTTATCTCAGACATCTAATATGGACCTAAATTTTTTGTATCATAATGTAGCCTAAAAGATACAAACAAAAAGTAGGTGTGACTTCCCGATGTTTGTAGCTTTTCACAACTAAGAATTAATTAAATGCTAACAAAATTCTAAAATTTAAAAAAGTTTAAGTTAACAACATTAGTCCAGTTTGAACCATCCTGTGGTTTTCCTAAAGCTAAATCACTGCTGTGGAGGAGCATGTAGCCCTGACTGCTCAGTTGCAGGTTCTTTTTTATATTTTTCTCCTAGTGCTTGGGCCCCACTGTTCTTCTGGACTCGAATTTCTGAGACTTTCATTTGTTGAAAGCACCATGGTACCATTTGGCTTTTCCTGGCCACAGATACATTGTTTAGGTCCTGGGTCTGCCTCTGTCTTTTGCCTTTTCAAAGTTGATTCCTTCATAAGGAGAGGCAATTAGTAATTCTTATTAAACCCGCTTCCCGGCATGAACCATGGTGCAATTAACTCTTTGCATGTTGCAATCGAGTGATCCTCCGGGACAGAGGGAATCATTTCAAGATTTTGGGTCCTTTTAAAAGATGATCAAAAAAGATTTTCCTCTTTGGGGAGGAGGCATGAAGAGGAAAACAAATACTGAAGAATTCAATTTTGCTCTGTGACGGCCTCGTCTCTGACAAGTAGTTTATCTCTTTGTTGAGACTGGGAGAGGCAACCCTCAAGCAAGTAGAAAATTAAAAAACACTCAGCACCAGTTGCTGCCCTGATGAATCCCATCCAATTACTTAACAGGACACTGCTGTTATGCTTCTTTATTATTGTTGTTTTAATTGTATTATATTCTCTATTGTTTGTCATACCACTGTAAAACTTTTTGGAATTAAAAAAATTTGTTTTCTTTGAGTCCATCCTTTTTCATTTGGCAACCCTTGATTTCTTTTGCTTCTGCTTTCATAACTGAGTTCAAAATGAATATAGGATTATTATTAATTTATGTATTTCTTTATTTACTTTCTTCCTGAAATGGAACATCACAGAGGTTAAATTCAGAAAAGAACTTTAAAGAGCATCAGTTGTAGTAGGAGAGTTTTGGGTAAAAATAGTGTAGAATTGCGTAAACTTTTGCAAGAAGTTAATTATACTCCTCTTTTGCTGACAGAGTCCCCCTTTTCAACATGAAGCACTGAGGCAACACGCTCTCAGCTGAGGAAATTCTTTCTTATCAGTTTGGATCTAGTCAGCCTCTGGGATTCCAGTAGGTGCAGAAAGAGATGTTTTTTTTCCTCGGGGGACTCAGTTGTCTACTACTTGGATTTTGGTTCCATCTCAAAGTCATTGACAGATATAAGAGGATTTGGCCATACTCTCTACATAGTGAGGGGCCTTCGAAAATGACTGGGTCTTTCACAACCCACCATAGCTGGAAGAATCTGACCCTGTACGGTTAAGGCTCTCTGGCATGTTTTAGCTCTAGGAAGATTTTGACCTCTTAGATCTATGAAGATCCCCTCGTACTCATCCAACTTGTGACATAGCCTCCTGGCCACCACTGCAGCCCCTCCGGCCTCAAGGAGAGGGTGCCAGATAAAATATAGGACAAGCTGTCAAATCTGAATAGCATATAAACAATGAATGCTTTTTGGTCTGAGCATGTACCGAATCTTACAGGAGATGTCCTTCCGGCTCTCTTTTCCACACATGCCCAGAATTTGATTGCTCCTCCTCTGGCTCCCTTTTCTCTTGAAGCTTCGAACCTTCAGCAATCTTGGATTCCTTACTTTTTTCAGTCTCCTCACCTCCAGCTCTGAAGCCAGGCTCCCCCCTGCTCAGGGCAGCCGCTGACATTCGAGGGCCAAGGCAAGAGTGCACGGGGATGCCCGGCCCGAGCATGCCTCCCTGTTCCCATCACCAGCATCGCGCTGCTCTTCCAGGAGCCTCGTGCCACTTGGCCCCCGTCCCAAGGTGTGTCTTCATCGTAACCCCCCACTCCCCCTCCAACGCTCACCCCTTGGTTGGCCTGGGTACCTGGAATATGACCTAGAAGGGGGAGCAAGGCTCCTGCCTCCTGTCCCTGGGGAGGGGTGCCCTGGAGGAGAGGCAGCACGGGTTCTTCTAAAGAGCAGGGTCAGGCAGAGATGGGGTGGGGGGTCTAAGGGTGGTACTGCCCCACCACCCTCTGGAGAGGAGTGTGGCCAGCCCCTGGGCCTTGTGGCCTGTAGTTGCTGGACAGCATCCTCCCTCAGGAGGTTCTATGAAGATCGAGGTATCTGGTTATCCTAGTTTCTGTGTCCGTCGTCCATACCCGCCCCTTCCTGGCCTCAGCCTTGTCTCCCTTCCTCTATCGCTGCCACAGGGCTTAGGGCTTCCTTTCTTTGCCATACACATTACTGGTGTGTGTGTGTGTGTGTGTGTGTGTGTGTGTGTGTGTGTGTGGAGGGTCAGCAAGTTTAACAAAATCTTGACAACTAACAGTTTTGATTTAGTGTGTTCTTAAGGCCAGAGGAACAGTTAGGATGGCGAAGTGACAGTGGGAGAGGATTACTGTTTTGGAGAGAATTCAACCATTCAACCGGTGGTCTTCACCCCCTGCCCCTCCACCCCCTGCTTGGGACTGAATTAGCTGGTTATTTTCCAACCCCGCTGTGTGTATAGACACACCCACAGCGGCTTTGATCCTCCCACGCTTTCCTCCTAATAGACTTACTGCTGCCAAAGCGTGCAGCTTCTTTCCCCATGGTGACCAAGCCCCTCATTTCCATTTAATCTCAGCCTCCACCTCCCGGTAGCTGCCCTCCCCTTGGCAAAGCCTGGCCGTTTTCTTCTCTTGTCCCCTTTGTGTGCCTCTCACTTCTTTGCCCCGTCTTCTGGAGATTCTCCCCACGGGTGAGGAACACACGTCCACACGTCCTGGGCTCCATCCTTCCTCCTTTATCTGCCCTCTTCTTTCTCTTTGTCCCTTTGCTTCAGTGACTCTTGTAGCTTTCTTTCAGGCCCCTCAGGCTCCCTTCCCGGCCCCAGCTTCTGGATAAAGGACGCAGAGAAGGGAGGCAGAGCAAAAGGGCGCTTCCTTCTCCCCTGTGTCTGGCTCTGCTGGGACCCTGGGGTTTCCCGGGGAAGATGAGTCTGTGGCCCAACCTCCCTGCCCAGCTCAGGCTGGTGGTCCAGGCCCTCAGAGTTCCCTGGAACAATGCCTGGAGTCTCCTGCTGCTGGCACCGCCTCAGGTGGCCCAGCCAGGCCTCTGCTCACGGGCAGGCTTTGCGTGCAGGTGAGTGGAAGGACCAGGTCGGAGAGCTGGCCTCTGTACCTGTCTGGGCTGTGGCGCCCAACTCCAGGTCTCGAGACAAGTTTGCAGAATTCCCTTCATACCTCCCCTCTGCCCCAGGTCTTCCCATTCTAATCAGTGATGCTTTCCTAATGGAGAAAATGGCCCGGTCTCTAACCGACTGTTTATGTTCCAGTCCTTTCCAGCATACACACATTCTTTTTTTTTTTTTTTTTTAAGAGAGTGCAGCCTTGAATGCATGGCTAAGGAGGCTAGCATTTTTTCTTTTTATTTATTTATTTGAAAATGGCCCGGTCTCTAACCGACTGTTTATGTTCCAGTCCTTTCCAGCATACACACATTCTTTTTTTTTTTTTTTTTTAAGAGAGTGCAGCCTTGAATGCATGGCTAAGGAGGCTAGCATTTATTCTTTTTATTTATTTATTTAGGCTGCGTTGCAGCTAAGCCCGTGTGCTGCAACTACTGAGCCTGCACGCTGGAGCCTGCGAGCCACAGCTACTGAGCCCGTGCGCTGCAACTACTGGAGACCGTGTGCCTAGAGCTCGTGCTCCGCATTAAGAGAAACCACCGCAAAGAGTAGCCCCCGCTCGCCGCAACTAGAGAAAGCCCGTGCACAGCAAGGAAGACCCAATGCAGCGTACATACATTCTTACCCAAGTTATCTTCCTCGGTCCTTGTGACAATCATGTGATTCTGATTTTTCAGATAGAGAAACTGAGGCGTGGTGAAATGAAACGTATGACCCAATATTTGAACAAAGAAGTAGCCGCAGAAGCCGAGGCAAGGACCCGGCTTGCACCCCTCCTCGTCGCGCCTTCTTTCTCTTAGTGGTCTGAGAGGGAGCAAGGAGGGGAGAGGGTTGCCCTTTGCCCTATTGGGCCCAGGTGCCAGTAAGAGGGATGAGCTGCAATTTCCCCCCTTTTGCCAGATCCCCTCATGCCCAGTTTACATTGTTATACAACGCTAACGTGTGCCATTCTTGTTAATATCTCTTCATAGATGTTTTCGTTGTCTGCCCCATATGCGTGTCTGATTCTTTCCTGGACTCTGAGCTTCTTGTGGGCACTTTCCACTGCATGACCCCTCCTGCTCCCTGCCCCTGGGTCAGCACAGGCTTCAGCACATGGTCCCTGGAGTGTCTGACTTAAGGCCCTGCAAGGGGCATGAGGAAACAGTACTGACACTGTCTATAGTGGGGCAACCCAACTTACTGTCTTGTTTTCCTTTCTTGCTGTTACACAGCAGCCAGGCTTCTCAGCCTCCTTGTTAGCCTCTGTGAGAAATTAAAGTCCCCATAATCAAATCAACCCTTGTAAATTCCCTAGAAGCAGCTCCAGAGCACCAAGGAGCCAGCACACCTCAGACCCAAATCCATGGCAAATTTCATAAATATAATTCAAACAGGGATCAAAACCCACACGAACCTAGTAACTGAGGCTGCTCAAAATGCAGAGTTTATAGTCCTTATGCCTCTCTGCTTCGGGGAATCTGTATTAAATTTATTGCAAAGTAAAACAAATAAACCCAGGCAAAGGCAGGATGGAAATCTGCACACTCGTCAGAGAATTAGCAGCCCTCTCGGGTTAGGAAGGCTGCCTCTCAATTTGCATCTCTAAGGAGTTGTGACTGGGCGGGCTGGGGGCTGGGAGGCTCGGGGCAGGATGGAGACTCGCTGCAGGACTGCCCCCTGCTGGCAGATTGCTGAACGGCAACCCTTTGACCTTCGTGGAAGCATGCGAGGCTGGGGGTGAACAGTGGGAACCGGGCTCGCTGCGGGCAGCTGAAAAGAGAATCTGCAGCTGAAATACGTGTTGGGAAGGTGTGGAACTGGAAGAGCAGGTAGCAGAGAGAGGCGGAACTGAGGAAGAGAGCCTAACTTCGAATGCCAGGACTGGGGGGCCTTGGGGGAGGCGGAGGTGGGGGTTTAGAGCTGTCTCCAGTTGTACAGACCAGGGATGCGGAGACTTTCCTGACCCCTCTCCCTCTCCCTTTCCCTCTCCCTTGCTCTCCACAACCCCTGGGTCAAAAAACCCAGAACACTGGCGCTGTCTTGTTGGCTGTTGACGGCTACAGACCGGTTGCGTGGACCCTGGGGGGCTGGGACTAGGGCTGGGCCACACTGGTGGGGCTGTGCCTGCAGGGCTGGCCCTGCTCAGTTTGCTCATTTGTGGACACAGGGCTGAAATGAGATGCCCTCTAAGGCTCCGCTCACGGATCACATTCTCAATTCTTTGCCTCCGTGTCCAAGGATTCAGGGATCTATGACGTACTCTCCAGGGACCCTCTGAGGAGCCCAGCTACCCTCCTAGGGTAATCCCATCATCCTTCACAACAGGCTCAAATGGCACCTTCCTCAAAGTGATGCCTCCCCTGACACGTTTAGGCAGAGACGGGCTATCCTCCTTTTAATGCTCTATGGATAGAAAGACATATACTGACAGACATATATAATCACACTGTGATAATTTGTTGTATTTATTCATATATCAGCTCCCTCCCCCAGAATGTAAAGCCCTTGAGCTCCTTGGATGAGGGCAATGGGAAGGGGCAGGTGAGTGTCATGGTCATTCTCAGTATTTACCTGCTCCTCTTTTCCCAGCCCAGTGCCTGAATCATAGTAGGTTCTGGCTAAGTATTTGTTAAATGAATGAAAGAATGAATGAATAAACGCAGAAGGTGGCACAAGATGATGAAGGTTTGGTTGTGCGATTTACCAGAGACCTGGGTGTCACCCCAACCTCCTATTTCTCTCCGTCTCCCTCTCCCTTATTCTTCAAATGCTTCTTGGTAGTCTACCTAGTTTCCTTCTGGAGTAACTCTCAAATCTTTCTACCTCTTCTCCATTCCTTCAAGAGGTTAAGAGCATAACGTCTGGAGCCAGAAGGACCTCTGGCACTTAAACTAGCCATGAGAAACTACTTGAGTCCTGGTTTTTCTGTCCTTACCCCCCCGCCCAAAGACAGTATAGCTTTGTGGTTAGGAGTATGGACACCCAAGCTAGACTACCCTGGTTTTAATCCTGACCTCTCCATTTAGCTGAGTGACCCAGGGCAAGTGTCTTAATCTCTCTGTGCTCAGCATTCTCATCCATAAACTAGAGTCAATAGAATCTATTTTATACGGTGGTTTTGAGGATTAAAAGAGCTAATATACATAAAGCCCTTAAAACAGTGCCTGGTACACAGTTAGCCTTAGCTAACTCAATAAGTACTAGCAATTATTAACAAAAAGCAAAGGAATTTTGCAGAATTGAAGGCCAGCGCCTGAAGAGGGAACTGTCTCAGCAGATGCTCTGAAAACTAGGAGGAAGCTTATGGACAAGACAGCAAAGTATTTCCACGAGGAACATATACAGACATGCCGAAGAGAGTTCCCTGGCCTGGGTGGCAAGAAAAGCCAAATACTTCTTCGTGCCTGTAGAACCCAAGCTGTCTTTTTTTTTTTTTTTTTTTTTTTCAGCAGAATCAGAAGCATCAATGAGGTGGGTCCTAAGTTTCCAAACGTAGAGCAGCTTCTCGGCCTTCCAGGTCTTCAGGGGCACGTTTGCTCATGAAACCTCCCCCAGCTGGCTCCCCTCACCTCCTCAGCCTTGTTCTTGCTACTCCTTCTCTGACACGTCAGGCTCCATCCACGCAGCTGTCCCACCCAGAGTGCTCTTCCTTTGCCAGTCCTCTGGGAAGCTTCCCTCATCCCTAGAATTGGATGAGGTCCCTCTGCCCCCAGCCCTGGCTCCCAGAATGTGCTAGTCTGCTTGGGCTGCTATAACAAAACGCCACAGAGTAGGTGACCTAAACAACAGAGCTTTCTTTTGTCACAGGTCTAGAGGCTGCAAGTCCCAGACAATGTGGCAGCAGGGTTGGTTTCTGGTGAGGATTCCCTTTCTGGCTGGCAGACGGCCCTTTCTCCCAGTGTTCTCACGTGACCGCTTCTCTGTGTGTGCATGGAGAGAGAGAAAGCTCTGATATCTCTTACTCTTCTTATAAGGACACCAGTCCTATTGGATGAGGGCCCCACTCTCATGACTTCTTTTAACCTTAATTACTTCCCTAAAGGCTCTGTCTCCAAGTACAGTAACACTGGGGGTTAGGGCTTCAACATGTGAATTTAGGGAGGGACACAGTTCAGTTCATAACGCTCCATCAGACCGTAAGTTCCATGACAGCAGGGCCTTGTCTATTGCTTATCCGCACGTCCCTCAGCTTGGTCCTCACCCCACCTCCCTGTGAGTCTCTGTAATTTCTATAGTACCTGCTCGTAGCAAGGGCTCAATAAGTATTTTTTGAATAAATTTGTCAGTTATCTGTGATGATAGTAGGAGTTTGAGACACATAAACATTCAGGTATGATCTAGTTGAGGTTCCCGACGGGAGGCTCCTTGCTAGCTCGTGACAGATGAGGACTGGAAGTCGGGTCTTCATACTCCCTTCTACTCTAAGTCCAGTGCTCTTTTCAGAAACCCGGAAAAAGAGTTGTCAAAGATCTGTTTAGGGACTTCCCTGGTGGTCCAGTGGTAAAGAATCCACCTTCCAATGCAGGGGACGCAGGTTTGATCCCTGGTCAGGGAACTAAGATCCCACGTGCCACTGGGCAGCTAAGCCCGCGCACTACAACTACTGAGCTCGCGCACCTCAACTAGAGAGACTGTGTGCTGCAAACTACACAGCCCACGTGCTCTGGAGTCCGCGCGCCACAACTAGAGAGAAAACCCACACATCCACAACTAGAGAGAAAACCTGCACGCCCACAGCTAGAGAGAAGCCCGCGAGCCGCAACTAAGACCTGATGCAGCCAAAAATAAAAAAAATAATAATAAATAAATCTTTTTTTAAAAAAAGATCTGTGTAAAGTCGGAGATTCTTTAAAAATCCTTGCCTGAATTTCCTTGCAAAGAAAAGGTCTTTGGACAAGCAAAAATTCTTCCTCATTTTGTGTCTCCTGCACATGGGCTGGTTTCCTCTCGTGCTGATAATCAGTAAAGCACTTGAAATGCTTTTTCTGCTTCCCCTCTGTCTGCTTAGGGGCAGCAGAACTGGTCTGGGTTGGGGCAGGGACTTCCTCTCCACAGGTTTGATTCCAAGCCCAGGTACGTGGCTCTTTGACTGCCACCTTCTCTGCTAATGGATTTTGTTAACTGTTTGTCATTTGCTTATGCAAATCTACCTCTTTCTGCATTAAAATGAACCCAATTATAAAGTGAAGTTTCACAATTAAACCACTTAGTGAAGGACATTAAGCGGCCAGAAGGAATCTGGTCAAAATTTCAGTGATAATTACAAAGTGTTTCTGAAATGTGACTAAGTTCTAGGTTTTTCTTTAAACAAACATGCATACGTGCACATTTTCATATACGTACTGCACAGACACATGCACATATTTTCACACACCTGGTTTCCATCTTCTCACCAGGGGACTTGTTCTTACTCCTTCTCTGGGTCTAAATTTTCCCCAAATAGAGGAAATTCCACCAGCCATCAGATCATGTCTGCAAAGTTCTTGGAAAGCTTCCAAAAGAAATGGCCACTGGGCTAAGGAAGCTGCGGTGGGCAGGACGGTAGAAAAAGGTGTAATGGTTTTAATAAAGTCTCTTTGCCATCTTGGTGATTGATATATTTTGGTATTTGCTTCCCAGCTCTGCTGTAATCAATAGCAGTTATAGACTGAGGAGCAGGAAATGGTGGGGATGTGGGATGGAGCAGTATTGATTGGTCTTTACAGGAAAGAGCCTTGCCTGATGACTGCAGTGCTGTGGCCACCAGAAATGAGACCTAGCTGTCCCAGGGAGAGGCTACCTTTCCTTATATTCATCCAAGCAAGGGGCATGGAGTCCAGGAACTTGGAGATGGATGAGGATAGATGAGCATCCACCTAAAAAATGACTCTTTCTGGCATTTGAGGGAGCCACTCACACTGACTTTCCTCATAGCACCCACAATTTGAGGGTGGAAACCACAGTCTCCCGGGCTGGTGCAGGAGTAGGATGGGAAGGGTCTTTAAGAGGGAGAGGGTGATGGCATGCTGATGGTTTCAGGTTACACCTGTATCCAGGAATGGATCCAGCTTACTTGGCAGCATGCTGCACCCTCAGAAAGAATAAAGTAGAAGGGACTTTAGCCCAGACTCTGGAGCCTGATTGCTTAGGTTCAAAACCCAGCCCTGCTTCTTAATGCATGACCTTAGATGGGTTAATTAACCTTTCTGTACCTTGATTCCCCCATCAGTAACATGGAGATAACAGTACCTATTTCCTGGGGTTGCTCTGGTAGTTATGCGAGTTGATATATGTAAAGAACTTGGAAAGGTCCTGGCATATAGTAAATGCTGTGTACATGTTGTTATTATTATCTGATGGTGGTGGATACCTGTGCTGGCATCCATGATTTATGGGTGGAAACTTAAGGGTACACATTTCTCTAATCAAACAGGGTCATCACAGCATTCGCCTTCTGCTGATGAGAACACAGGGCTCAGGACTCAGCCTGTTAAATAATTCTTAGTACATCAGCCATCAGCTACGGGATTTCTCAACACTTTCTAGATTAATTTTTTTCTAAAAGCTTTAAAAAAAAAAAGACCAAGTGCAAACATACAGAAATAAAGATAAATTAGACTGGGAATGATAGCTTCAGAGCCCAAAAAGTCCAACCAAGACAGGTATGTATTTGTTCAACAAACATAGAATTCCTACTATGTGTGAGATAGTTTCAACTGATGTGACAATTTCCATGTGTGAACCTGAACTCAATGTTGATGCATTGAGATGTGTAATCCCCCCTCTACAGTGCCTTGATAGCTTTCCCATAACTGGAGATCCTGCTGCCTAGAACAATGTGCTCAAAACAGAAAATGGTTTATTAAAAAAAAACACATTTGGGTTTCCCTGGTGGCGCAGTGGTTGAGAGTCCGCCTGCCGATGCAGGGGACACGGGTTTGTGTCCCGGTCTGGGAAGATCCCACTTGCCGCGGAGTGGCTGGGCCCGTGAGCCGTGGCCGCTGAGCCTGCGCGTCCGGAGCCTGTGCTCCACAGCGGGAGAGGCCACAACAGTGAGAGGCCCGTGTACCGCAAAAAAAACCCCAACACATTTGCCACGATATTTTTGTTGAAAACATATTCATTTTTGAAGTATAGTTTTATTTTCTTTCACAGACATGGGTGAATTTTCAGTTTTGACACATGAGGTGATCTGGGGGCCTATTTTTTTCCAATTGTAGGCCTTGACACCACGACTAATAGAAGTTGGCACATTGGCAAGCAGGTACTAAGGAACCCACTACAAATTCCTAAAAGTTTAGAACCGGAACGGACGCTAGAGATCCTCTAGGTCATCCCCTTCATTTTAAAGATGAGCCCAGAAAGGTGTCACGGCTTTTGGAACCTGGTCTTTTGATTCCAAGTCCAGTGCTATTCTGCATACCATGAGCTTGTACGTCAGCCCTTTCCCTTTTCCAAATCTCCTTCTATTCTCAGCTTTGTATATTTGATAATTCAGTTCAAGTCAACGAAAATGCACTGAATATCTACTTGGTGCCAAGCATAGTGTTAAGTCCAGGATACAAAAATAAGATGTGGACCCCACCAAGGAGACCATAGTAGGTGGTTTTATTGTACCCAATTTGCTGCCTCTCCCTGTGAGAGGATTATACTTGTCTGTGCCATTGATATCAGACGTGGTCATGTGACTTGCTTTGGCCAATGAAATTTCAGCAGAAGTGATAAAAGTCACTTCTGAGCAGAGGCTTTTGGGGACATTTTATGGTCCCACTCACATTTTCTCTTTCCTATCTGCCAGAAGAGTGGCATGTCCAGAATAGGGGTACACCTCTAGCTGGCTCCCACCTGGAGAGAAGACATGGAGTGGAACCAGAGCCACAGCTGCCACATAACCTGATGGGAGATAAACCTTCATGCAGTGAGTGCCTGAGATTCTGTGGTTGCTTATCCTGTGGTGTAACTAGCATAAGCTGATGAATATAGAGAAGATCGCAGGTTTGTTGGAGAGTTGGTTTATTTCCAACTGAAACACAGGGTGATGGATGCTTTGCTAGATGTATATGCAGAAGAGTCAGAAGTAGGCCAAAAGAGGGAAAAAGAGCTCTGGGGAAGAGGCATCAGGAAAGATTTTCTAGAAGAGGCAGTAGCTTAGAAGAGTTTTAAAGGTTGAAGCGAAGTTCATCATTTAGGGGCTTGGGATGTTTGTTTATTGGGGCATTCTAACCAGAAAGACCTGCATGCACAGACATGAAATATCTCAGAATGTTTGAGAATTGCCTGTAATGTCCACAGTGGGGGGCCAGGATGAGATTTCGTAACCTTTGAAGCCTATTAGGTATATGCAGACATTCAGGTAAAAATGCATCATTTATTTTCATCAGATATTTGGTGCTAAATTTTCATCTGATCTCACACCCCGAGGATCTAAGATGGACTGTGTGTGAGCCATAGAGGGCCTATTTCAAAAGTTTAATTTTAATTTTAATCAAAGAATACATGTACATAGTTTGGAAATCAACAGTTGCCTTGCTTCACTCCTTCACACTCCCATTCTCCAGGGCAATCACCCTCAGCTCTTATAGCTTATTTCTCTTTTGAATATATTGCCATGTTTTAAAATAATATCCTGTATTGCTATTTCTTGATTTACTAATTTTAGAAATTGTATATTGACTTTCTACCATGGTAGATGAGAACTTAACTCTCCCACACCGTTCTCCCCCAATTTCATCCCTACACTTCCCCTCCTTCTATCTCTCCAACATAAATTTTCTTTTTTGTTAAACTGATATTTGTGTTTATATACTAATGACTATGCAAATATTATTTATTCCTGAGTCAAGTAGTGTACTGTGATCATGTGTCCTCTTTTGTATAGCTCTTTGGGTTTTTTTCCTGTAGTTAATAATTGCCTCCATTTTTATTGACGTGATGTTCAAATGTACTTATAATTAATTTATTTCAAATGGTTTAACAATTCTGCTATGTACCTGTCAACACTATGCTCCATACGTTCAAACCCATCTGTTCCATTTTTTCCCCTATAGTTATCCCTCTAAGAACTTTCTGTTTTTCTGCTCCAATCTGGATTGGCTGCTCTTGGAATTGAAATAGTGGATAGCTGTCATCTTGAGATTTCCCTTTACCATCTTTTTGAATATTTTCTTTACTGCCTTCTCATGTTAGATCCCCTATTTACTGAACCCTCCATCTTTTTATCATCTAACTTTACTAAGTCCCATCTTCCAATAACTTCTTAAGAATGAGTGCTTGGGAGGTAATTGTCTTGAGTCATTGGCTATCTGAAAATATCTCTATACTACTCTGGTATGTGACTGATAATTTATTTGAATATAGAATTCTGGCTTAAAAAATATTTTCTGGGCTCCCCTGGTGGCACAGTGGTTGGGAGTCCACCTGCCGATGCAGGGGACACAGGTTCATGCCCCGGTCCGGGAAGATCCCACATGCCACGGAGCGGCTGGGCCTGTGAGCCATGGCCGCTGGCCCTGTGCGTCTGGAGCCTGTGCTCCGCAACGGGATTCTCTCAGATTTTAGAAGGTGTTTTAAAAATCTGATGTTGTTTTTGAAGAAGGTTGATGTTTTCTTATTCGTGCTTCTTTTACCTGTTTTCTTTTCTTTTTAGAAATTTTAGAAACTTTTATTTATTCCTCATGATTTAAAATGTCATAATGATGATGGTGGTGGGCATTGATTGGTATATATCTTTTGCTCATTTTTTTATGCGTGGCTAATCAGAAGACTAATCCTTTGTTTTTCTCCTAGTCATCTCTTTTTCCTTTTGCTTCCTCCCTCTTTGCAAGATTTCTTCATTTTTGGCTTCTAAACTTACAAGTTTTTGAAAAATATTTAATTATATTTTTAATTTAAGAGGCTTTTAAATTTTTTTTCCCGTTTTCATTGTAATCTCTTCTTGTTTTATGAGTACAGCCTTTCCCTTTATCTTTCAGAATTGGTGTTATTGCTCCTTTTGAACTTTTCTTTTGTTCCTTGCAAACTCTCTATCAACTTAGATCTCCTTTTTTTCCTGTTTGCTTGCTTCTTTTTTCACATTTGAGGCTTTCTTTAAATAACTGATGGATCTCAACTGTTTATTCATATTTAAGAAAGAGGCACTAAGAGTAGATTTTGGAAGATTGCTTTGTAAGTGCCAGAGTTTGTTGACTTCAAGTAGGGTGTTTGTTGACTTCAAGTAGGGCTTCAAGTAGGGTGATGGGGTGGAAAATGAATCTTTTTATTGAGGGAGCTTGGGATATCACTAACTGGAGTTCTCTCTGGGGCTGTTCAGTTCTTCAAAGTAGAATCTTCCATTCTACTGGTTGGTGGTATGGGAGAGTTGCTAGCAAGGCCAGGGAAAGGACTAAAGGTCACTGCTCCTTAATCCTCTTCACCTTCCACCATACTTGGTGTTCCCATGTCCAATATTGTTCTTATTTAGTTTCTCCAAAGGGGAAAACCTCTTATTTCCTGGAGGATAAAGGGCATGGCTGACTGGCTGTGTGGGGAGAGGGAGGACCCCTTCTATAGACAGACCTTCCACCAATGCCTTCTGTCCAGCCAGGCATTCGACCCCAGCCCTGAGGTGCTTGGTGCCTCCAAGGGCTGAACCTTTCAGGGCTCTGCAGGGTGGATCGGCCCTCCCCACAGACCCTTGGCTTGTGATTCCTCTCTCTGTTGAGCCAGTTACCACTCTTCCCTCTTCATTCTCTTAAAAAAATAACTGTGAAACTCTCTAATCCTCTGTTTTCCTTCTCGCATTCTTGTGCTTGGTTAGTACCTTTGTAGTTTCTAGAGGGTAGGCCTGTTAGGCTTCCCTGGGGTGATGCCTCCACAATGGCCAAGAAAGTGGTGGGTGGCCGGCTGTCTGTCTGGGTCTCACAGCTCCTCAGTTCCCCTTGTTGGCTCCTCTTCTCTGTGCTGTCCCTTGAATGTTGGTGTTCCTCAGGCTTCTGCCTCGCAAGGACTCTTGCTGTCCCTGTAGCATAAGCCAAAGACTAGGGGCAGGTTCACGGTCTGCTCTGCAGCTCCTTCCTCTCAGCTCACAGCCTGGTTTTGGCTCCTGAATTGGAGAAGGAAGCAGAGAAGATGGAGGAGCCAGGGCTGGCCTTTGCCAGCCGCTCGAGGCTCCTGGGCCTCACCTCCTTTGGTCCTACCTTGGTGCTTGTCTGGTCTTAAAATGTTTTTTCGTGACCCCAAACAGGAGGGGCTTCCAGACTCACCCAATTGTACCAGCCTCAAGGGAGGGCAGGGATGTATGGAACACCCCCCTTTTTCCTGGTCCAGCTCTGTCACTCATTCCAAAATGAGTCAGGCACCACACTGGATTTAGAATTATACTTGTGAGCAAAGCAGACTGGATCCTACCTGGATCTTATCATCTGGTCGCAGGAAGTATACCAACAATAACAACAAAACAAAAACACTCCACTCCGTAGTACAGAAGCCCCGTGTGTCACTGCTGAGCTGCCCTTTCTCAGGCCTGGAATGGGAGGGTGAGGGGAGCTCATGGGAAGCAGGGGTCTTTTGAGTAGGTGACCATTACACACAATACTGTTTCATGTCTCCATGTCATTTGTGTGTTGGCTTTTCTTCCCTTGTCATTTTGGCTAATTCCATTTGTACTTTAAAACTGTTCAGTAAGCTCTTCCTCTGCAAAGTCCTCCCTGACCCTTCCCTCTCCCTCTGCCCCCCCCACCCCGCCCCCAGCATTACACACTCCTCCTAACGCCTCCCTCCTTGGTATAATCAATGGCAGCCTGGGTTAAGCACTGCTTCAGGGGCTAAGGGCACAGTATGGGGAGACCATGAGCAGGGTGTGGGGACATGCCAGCTTGGGTGGAGTTCCAGCTCTCCCACACACTGCTTTGGCTTCGGGCAAGTGAATTAACCTCCCTGAGCCTCAATCTTCTCATCTGTAAAATGAGGATAATAAAATCCACCACGAAGCGTGATGGTGGAGATGAAGTGACTACAGTGCATAACAGGAGATATAACTGGCCCTCAGATACTGGTTCCCCCTCCTTTCTCCTTTTAAGGAGCTTCCAGTCTAATGAGGGGAGAACAGCAAGCAAATCAATAATGTTATTTGTCACAGGTGCTGTTATAAAGGATAATGACGTGCGTGCCATTGATTTATGAGTCCCTCCCTGTCCCTCCACTTGACTGCGAGCTCCCTGAGAGCAGGCTTTGCCCCAGCACGGAGCACAGTGCCTGGCACTCAGGGTTGCTCAGTAAACATTTGAGTGAACGAAGTTGGAATGACTCCTGATCACAGTGATGGTTAGAGCCATGCCCAGCGGTGCTTTCCGCCCCACGCCCCCAAGAGCTGTTCCTACCTCAGAGGAAGGACAGTTATGGTTTGCCAGCCATCTGGGTAAGAACATTCCATCCTCACTAGCGGCTAAGTTTTCCAAACATTATCAACGTTTGGGACATGAGTATCCGCCACTGCTCTTGGATGGTGAGAATGAGTGGACACAGAGATGAGGGATGACCCATCCTGGGTCCTCCTGTGGGACCCACCTCTCTCGGCCTCCCTCTCTCTGGGCATCCAGACACACAGACCTCCCTGCACCAGCTTATCCATCCTCTCCAAATGAGTCTGTCTCCCAAGAACCAAACATTTTCTCTCCCTGGCCCTGACTTGAAATGAAACGACTTAGCCCGTAGACAGTTTTACGGTCCTGTGCCTTCCATTCCTCTTGTCGAGTCATTGCGCTGGTGAGAGCCCAACCCAGGCTCTGATTTATACAGCTCTCCCAGGCCCTGGTGGATTCGGAGTCTGGAACAGTAAGACAGGGCTATTCATCACCCCTCTGCTCAGATCTCCCTGGACTCATTGGGAAAGAAAGAGGGGTGGGTGGCAGAGAAGACAGCCGCAGGTGTTCTGCCCAGAGAGCATTTGTCACATTGATCGAAGGCGCAGGGCCAGAGTGGGGCGGGGGGAGTGGAGGCTTTTTATCTCACCCCAAGCCTACCTTGTGACAGCAGGGATAGAGTAGAGCGGGAGAGGGGTGAGAACACACACGGGGGAGGGACGGGAAGGGAATTAGAGCTCAGAAGGCTGCTGGTGACCACCAGTGTGCTACTCCCACCTGCTCCAACTCAGAATGCGGCAGCCCCTGGTCCAGCTATGCTGGACCACCACCAGCTTATCCATACTATTTGTACCATCCTATAGCACGGTGCCTGCCGCATGGTAGTCATGTAGCAAAGATACATATTTGCTGACTGACTAAGCCTCCCTTTCCTCCTTACTCCCTTACCTGATCTCAGGGTCAGGGACCACTCTGAGAAGTCCTCACACACGTGTGTGCACTGCCTCTGTGCTTCTGTGGATGCATGGATGTGTGTCTTACATGTTCAGCTGTGATGAGTATGTGTGCGTGTGCTGCACACATGTCCACACAGGTCCACACATGAGTAAGAACTTTCTGAGAGTCAAGATTCTTAAATTCTAGAGTGAGTGACCCAAGGGAAACCATGGCTTTGGCTTCTATGAGGAATTTAATTATCTAAGCCCAGGGCTGGAAGGGGTGCCTCTCTGCCAGGAGGGAAGGGAGTGGGTGGGGTACCCTCTCATGGCCTTCTCTACTTTCTGACCCCTGGTCAGCCAAGGCAGGATGGGGCTGCTATGTGGTTATCACCTGTAAACAACTTGAAATCTTCATTGCTCCCAAGATCCCCACCCTCTGGTCTTGGGGATCACGTCCTAGGAAACATTGTGATTGGAGAAGTGACAGCCTCTAACACTACCCAAGCAGAGGGAAGGCTGCAGCGCACCGTGTGTGCCACTTCTGGCCGCAGGCAGACTCTGGGGAGAGCATTTGTTTGTCAGGAAATTAGAGGCTTTGTTCAATGCCAGGAAAAGAAAATCGACGCCCAAATTTAGGAGCTGAAGAAAAGAGAATTCAAGAGCTGCGGGGTGGTTGTGCCTTTGTTGTGTCTTTTTTTTTTTTTTTTTTTAATTTTTTTTTGCCTGTG
>NW_006790311.1:508058-517891 GCF_000442215.2 Lipotes vexillifer
TTTTTTTTAATTTATTTTTGGCTGTGTTGGGTCTTCGTTGCTGCGCGCGGGCTTTCTCTAGTTGCCGTGAGCAGGGGCTACTCTTCGTTGTGGTGCACGGGCTTCTCATTGCGGTGGCTTCTCTTGTTGCGGAGCACGGGCTCTAGGCGCGCAGGCTTCAGTAGTTGTGGCACTCAGGCTCACTAGTTGTGGCGCACAGGCTTAGTTGCTCCTCAGCATGTGGGATCTTCCCAGACCAGGGATCGAACCCATGTCTCCTGCATTGACAGGTGGATTCCTAACCACTGCGCCACCAGGGAAGGCCCTTTGTCGTGTCTTTTTGTTTTAGTGCTGCTGAAGCAATAACATGTAATGGCCTGAGGGCCGCTGCCTCCCAGTGCCTGGGAAGTTGGCTGACCTTAGGAGAAGCCAAGGGTGGCTAATGAGTCATTAAGAGTCTTTATCAAATCAGGATTATAATCCATCTCAACATGCAGAGGAAAATGTTTCAAATTATCTACTTTCTTAATTGCAACTCAAAGATTTGGCAGGGAATTGTCATGAGAGATAACGTCTGGAAATTGATGGATTGTGCTGATGTGTGTCTAAGCTTCCATAACTGTAATAGCTGGAGAATTCATATACACACGTGTGCATATGCTCACACTAATCCTCGGATGCACAAACACCCCTGCTATGCATACGGATTCAGGATCCTACCCAGACAGACAGACAGACAAACACACACACAGTTATGTCTGCACACAGGACATCAAGCCAACAGCATTTATTAGGCCATTCGAATAGGCTGAGGTTGCGACCAAATGCTGCGAGATTGGGAAGAACAAGATACAATATAAAAGAAACACTCCTTGCTTCTAAAAAGTTCGAAATCTGCTTGGGGAGCTAATGCATACATATTTGAAATTTAAGAACATGTACAAAGTGGCATTCCAGTGCATACTACTATAGTGGAAATGTCAGCACACGAATTCAGAAGGTTCCAGGACATGGGTGTCCGAATTACGTAGAGTTTCTGGAGAGGATGAGTTTTGACTCGAGTGTGGCCTTTCCCACTGCACGTTGTGATAGCTGCCAGTGGGGTGTAAAGCAGGAGAAGCCAAGCTGAGTCTGTCTAGAGGACCTGCAGCCAAGCAGTGACACAGTACGTCTGCAGAATCTCCAGGGATGGGTGGGGGCTGGATGACAAACTGGTTTGGTTGGAGAATCCAAGGTGACTCATCCTGGCCCCATTTCGTCAGGAGAGATTTGAAGCTCACCCCTTCCTTGCCCCTCCTACTCGGCCTCACTTTCTCTGCCTGCAGAATGGGAGAGGGATCTGAAGACAGAGTTAGGCTTTCCACCCCTCTCTTGGCCCCCGAACAAGATCGCTGTGCGTTCAGGGAGGGTGATTCGTTCATCTTTATAGTCCCAGGGCTTTAGGATGTGCCTGGCCAGCCTGGATGCCGAATGGGAACCAGTGAGCTGGCACGTTTCTTAGTGGCTCTCGGTACACACATGCTGAGGAAGGATGAGGGAGGGAGTGAGGGAGGGAGTGTGAACACGTACATGCTTCTGAAGCAGCAATGCAGGGCCGTGGTTTGGAGTGTGGGTTCCAGAGGCAGCCCGCCTGAGTCCACCCCTGGTGACAAGTTAGTCTCCTCACCTAAGCTTCACGGGAGTGCTGTGGGGAGCTCATGAGACATTGCATGTTGAGCACTTCGCATGGAGTCTGGCACTGAGCAAATCAATACATAGTGGCTATTATTATTATTGGCGTCACCTGCGTCTGTCCTTCTCTGCTGAGCAAACCATGCTCCCCGTGCTGGGTAAGTCGGGTCTCTTGCTCTCTCACTAGACCACTCCTCTTCACCCTCCCCCTACAACGTGATGACACATGAGCAGCTTCTGCCGGGGCTGTGGCCTTCCCCCTTTCCCAGAGCTGTTGCTTGGTTCTCTGAGCCCTGCAGTCAGGCTGCTGTAGGTCCCAGTCACCAGAATGAAGATGGGTGTCCAACCATGCACAATCCTCAGCTCAGGAGGGCTTAGAGATTGGCTGCAGCATCAAAGGCAACAAATACGGATAGGGTCATCCCTGGAAACAGGGGCGGGATGGTCCATTGGATGGGTGGAAGGATGCAGGGCAGATCTGTGAGAGGCGGTGACGATGAGGGTGGTGAGGGTGTGGATGGAACCAAGGGAGAGGACGGTGAAAGCAGAGGTGACGATTGTGTTGGTGACGAGGTGGTTGAAAAGGATATGGGTGATGAGAGGTTCAGGGCTGCGTCCTCCAGTACAGGTAGGAGAAGAGAGCTTTGTTTTGGAGAGAGTAGATGTTTCAAAACTCCATGTAACCCTGGGAGCAGAGGAGGGGAGATCTTAGCAACTTCTGCAGTCTGAAGGAGGAGGCATTGAATGTCCTGCTGGCCTCCGCCCACCCCATCACCCTTCGGCTGGTCCTGGGTGGTGTTGGCAGGAAGCAGAGTAGATTGAAGAGCTGGTGAGCCTGAGTGATACATGATCAATGACAAGGGTTTCAGCATCTAGACTCAGTTTATACGAGGGCAAAACCGAAGCCCAGAAAAGAGGCTTTAATAAAAATTGAATGCAAGTCACATAATAATTTAAAATTTTCTAATAGCCACATTAAAAAGGTGAAAGAAACAGGTGAAATATTTTACTAACCTATTTTGTTTAATTCAATGTATCCAGAATACTACCACTGCAATATCTCATATGTATAAAATAATTATCAATAAATATTTTACACCCTTTTGTATACTGTCTTCTAAATCCATTATGGGTGTTACACTTACAGCACATCTTAATTGCACAGTTGCATTTCAAGTGCTCAGCAGCTTCTGGTGGCTAGTGGCTGCCATGTGGGACAGCACGGCTTTGTATCTTCCTTTCTCAACTTTTTGAGACCAAATTCTTGGGATGCCATTTTTGGAAATCATCATAGCATTTTTACAGTCCAGATATCCTCTCTCTCAACAGTCCTCTTGCTCAGTTCTTTCAGACTGGCCGTGATACTGCCCACTCCTTGCTGGAACGTGGAAAGAAATGAAGAATTACTCCAAACTCTTCTCTTTCCTTTCCTGCTTCCCACAGACTCTCTCATCTGGAGCTAAGGCCGCAGCTCCCTTGACAGCGTATATATTCTATATTCGTGTGTGTGTGTGTGTGTGTGTGTGTGTGTGTGTGTGTGTGTGTGTTAGGGGCGGGGTTTGGCAGAATAAGGCAAGGGCGGGAGACAGTGCTTGAAGAATCTTTCCAAATGTACATCAGCACCATAAGAAAGATGGGTTTTTTTTTTGCAAGGCTTTGGGGACTACATTGTTCCTATATTAGAGAAGCTGGTTAGAGACATGACCCAATTAGCTGCCTATCTGTGCCCAGAGGACAGGTTGCAGCCCCCATGCTTCAGAGGGTGGGAGTTGAATGGAATGGAATACCCAGAGAGGCTTTCACAGGGTAAAAAAAAAATGAATCAGAGACGTACAAGGGGCCTCGACATCCCCACTTCCAACTCAGAGCACAGTCCTGGAGCCCTACCTTTCAGAGGATTTATAGCATCTGAATTTTCACTGCTCTGGTCCCCAAATCCAGTCTCCGAGGGACATTGCTTCATGCATTTAATCAGGAATGGGATCTTCCTCACTTGGCCCTGGCTGCCCAGAGCACCACAGTCCCACCTGGTTCCAGGGTCAGGAAGGGGCCTTAGGTAAAGAGTAAGCACCCCCTTCCTCCTTTCCTTGTTCCCATTATCTGTGTTTACAGCCTCAGAGCCTGTCACAGCATTCTCAGTAAACGCTATCTCCCATCCTCAGGACAATTAAATAAGCTTTATAATAAAGGCGCAGGCAGGTGCTGTGGAAACCCTGGGAAAGGGCCATTAAATCTAATGGCTCTGTTTATTAGAGAGCCTCCCATGTGCCAGGGACTGTGCTGAGTGCTTTGCCTTCATGATTTCACCTAATCCCCGTGGGCTTAAGAATTGGATACTATTATCATCCTCATTTCACGAGAGCAGAAACAGAGACTTGGAGAGCGTCAGGAACTTCCCAGACACTGGGCTACTTTGTGGCAGGGTGGAGATTTGAGCCAGGTCCCTGCGATTCCAAAGCTAGTGCTTTCTGCCGGGGAATCCAAGGAAGTTTTGAAAAGAGGTGATATTTCAGTTAAGTCTTAACAGCAGATAGAACTTTGGAAGGTAGGGGAAGAGGGAAGGAAAAGTCAAGGCTGAAGACACAGCACGAGCAAGTGCGGGAAGGGCTGGGAGCGTGTGGTGTGTTCTGCTTTCCACGAGCGCCAGGGGTGGCTAGGGTGGAAGTGTCCAAGCCTCTCCATCACAGTGGCTTTTTAAAAAAATTAATAAACTTTATTTTTCAGAGCAGTTTTAGGTTCATAGCAAAATTGAACAGAAAGTACGGAGGTTTCCCCTATACTCCCTGCTCCCCCCCCCAACACGAACAGCTGCCCGCATTATCAACATCTCCCATCAGGGTGGAACATTTGCTATAATTGAGGAACCTCCATTGCCACGTCATCATCCAGAGTCCGCAGTAGGCAATAGTGCTCACTCTTGGTGTTGTACATTCTGTGGGTTTGGGTAAATGTATAATGAGCATGTATTCATCATTAGAGTATCATACAAATTATTTCACTGCTTTACAAATCCTCTGTGCTCTACTTATTCATATCTCTCCCCACCCTCTAAGCCCTAGCAACCACTCATCCTTTTACTGTCTCCACAGTTTTGCTTTTCCAGGAAGTCATATAGTTGGAATCATTCAGTATGTAGCCTTTTCAGGTTGGCTTCTTTCATTTAGTAATACGCATTTAAGGTTCCTCCGTGTCTTCTCATGCCTTGATAGCTTATTTCTTTTTAGTGCTGAATAATATTGCATTGTCTGGATGTACCACAGTTTATCTGTTCACCTACTGAAGGACATCTTGGTTGCTTCCAAGACTTGGTAACTATGAGTAAAGCTGCTGTAAACATCTGTGTGCAGGTTTTTGTGTGGACATAAGTTTTCAGTTAATTTGGGTAAACGCCAAGGAGTGTAATTGCTGGGTCATATAGTAGGAGTATGTGTACTTTTGTAGAAACTATCAAACTGTCTTCCAAAGTGGCTGCACCATTTTGCATTCCCACCAGCAATGAGTGAGAGTTCCTGTTGCTGCACAGCCTCATTCCCATTTGCTGTTTTCAGTGTTCCAGATTTTGGCCATTCTAGTAAGTATTCAGTGGTATCTTGCTTTAATTTGTATTTCCCTGATGACATATGATGTTGAACACCTGTTCATATGCTTACTTGCTATCTGTACGTCTTCTTTACTGAGGTGTTTGTTCATATCTTTTGCCATTTTCTAATCAGATTGATCGTTTTCTTAATGTTGACTTTTAAGAGTTTTTTTTTAATACATTTTGGATAACAGTCCTTTACCCGATGTCTTTGCAAATATTTTCTCTCCGTCTGTGGCTTGTCTTCTCATTCTCTTCAGGCAGCAGTTTTAACAATACAGATTCCCAGGCCCTTCTCTAGACCAGTTTTCTCCGAGGATGGAACCAGGAACCCTGAACTATAGAGAGGTTCCCCAGGGGATTGTCAGGCAGGAAGTCCATGGGCAGCACTTGGAACCACTGAAGGTGGAGTTGTGAGGTGTAGGTAGGAATACAGGAGATGAGCCTGGAAGGTGGACAGGGCCAGACGAGGAAGAGAGGAGTGTGAATGCCGTGCTGAGGAATGCGGCACTGAAGGCCATCCTTTTTATTATAAGGCCCACTAAACATTTTAGGTTGAATCTCATAGGCAATGGAAAGTGACTGAGGATTTTGAGGGGAAGCCAAGGTGTGAGACAATCTTTGTTTTAGGAAGAACATTCTGGTGACAGTGTATAGGAAATATTGGGCATATTGGAGGCATTGGACCAGTTAGAAAATCATCAAAATACTCCAGGTGATGGGTGATAAATCCCTCAACTGGACTGGGGCAATGATAGAGAGATAAATTCCATTCCATTCAATTCAACAAATATTTCTTTACTATGTTTTCTGGACTGAGCACTGTACCAGGTTCTAAGGATTTTAAGATGAAATAAGATACTGTCCCCAGGGCTTCCCTGGTGGCGCAGTGGTTGAGAGTCCACCTGCTGTTGCAGGGGACACAGGTTCGTGCCCCGGTCTGGGAAGATTCCACATGCCACGGAGCAGCTAGGCCCATGAGCCATGGCCACTGGGCCTGCGTGTCCGGAGCCTGTGCTCCGAACGGGAGAGGCCACAACAGTGAGAGGCCTGCGTACCGCAAAAAAAAAAAACAAAAAAAGATACTGTCCCCATCCTCAAAGGACTCACAATCTATCAAGATTCATCAAAAATAATTAAGTTGAGAATAACGGAAACAAGCATGTGGACAGTGTTATGGACTGAATTGTGTCTCTCCTAGACCCACGTGTTGAAGTTGCACTGTGACCATATTTGAAGATAAGCTTTAAGGTAATTAAAGTTAAATGAGGTCATAAGGGTGGACCCCTAATCCAATAAGATTGGTGCCCTTATATGAAGAGGAAGAGACACCAGAGATCATTGTCTCTCTCTGGTGCACACAAAGGAAAAGGCCATGTAAGGACACAGCAAGAAGGTGCCATCTGCAAGCCAGGAAAAGAGGTCTCACCAGGAACTAATCCCACTTGGCACCTTGATCTTGGACTTCCAGCCTCCAGAACTGTGAGAAAATAAATGTCTGTTGTTTAGGCCACCTAGTTTGTGGTATTTTGTTATGGCAGGCCAAGCAGACTAATACAGACAAGTCTTAAATTTGTATTCATAGGGTGATACAGACAGGATTCAGTTAGGCCATTGATTATATATGTCTAGGGCTCAGAGGGGACAACCTAGGCTGCTGTTAACTGCTTATACTAAAGACAAATCAAGTGCAGATAGAATGAGAACATGGCCCAGAACCACGCCTTAAGAACGCCAACATATAAGAGAGATGGCTAGGATTGGTAGGAACTCCTGTTTGGTTCTAATGTTGACGGGTTGGTGACTTACATGACATGTGTGCCCCTCTCCATCCTCTTCTTCATTCTCGGAAGGATGATGGGGGAGAGATGGGAGAATATCTGAAGTGAATTCTACAGACTTAATTTCCACTCTATCCCTTCTCTACTCACCGACAAAGCCAACATTTAGATATGGAACTCACGGAATTTGACATATTGTCGATTCACTTTTTCATTAATTATTTACTAGCCATGTCTTCTGTTGGATTCTTGTATTATTATTATTTAATGTTTTATGTATTGGTGCTTTGCCTTCTTCAACAAGAATGGAACCTCCTAGAGGACAGGAGCTGGTACTTGAACTTCTTTGCTTCTGCCCTTTATCCTTAGCTCTAGCACACAGCTGAGCTTCCAGGGGGTGCAGGAGAAATATTTACTTTGAATGATTATAAGAAGAATGGTTACATTTAGATAATCATTTTTTTAAAATTTATTTATTTTATTTATTTATTTTTGGCTGCATTGGGTCTTCATTGTAGTGCATGGGCTTTTCATTGTGGTGGCTTCTCTTGTTGCAGAGCACAGACTCCAGGCGTGGGATTCAGTAGTTGTGGCACACAGGCTCAGTAGTTGTGGCTTGCAGGATCTAGAGCGCAGGCTCAGTTGTTATGGCGCACGGGCTTAGTTGCTCTGCGGCATGTGAGATCTTCCCTGACCAGGGCTCGAACTCGTGTCTCCTGCACTGGCAGGCAGATTCTTAACCACTGTGCCACCAGGGAAGCCTGAGGTAATCATTTTTTTAAGCTTTTGCAAATTACAAAAATAGTCAAAGCAAGATACATTTATTTAAAATTACAATGTGCATTTTAAAGCCTCAATAGGGTAATAGTAGAAATCACAGTATGTAAGAAGACTCTAAAAATTAATAGCTCATGGCAATGGATCTCCTGTACCAAGAAAGAGGTGGGCACCGAACTAGATTTCAGAAATTGAGGGGTGTGACAGGTGTGAATCAGTGATGCACGGCTGTTGCCTGCAGTACTATTTACGACTCACTGACACCTCTCTGATGGGGTTAAGTATTTACATTCAGTCTGATTCTCCCCTCTGACTCTGCAAGCTACAGCAACTCACTAGGAGTCCTGGGAAAGAGAAAACCCTCTCTCCAGGCGTCCTGGGCCAGGGCAAATGGATCTCCCCTCCCCCTCCTGTATCTGAAGAGGGCTTCCCTCTGAGAGTTTATGGCAGCCTGACCTCCAGCCTCTGGGTTGGAGAATCTGGCTGCTTCTGAACTACATAAAAAGGGCAAGTGCATTCATTATTATTATATTATTATACAATGTATAATATATAATAGCGATTATGCTGTCAGCAGCCAGAGTTTCTGACTACAGATCAGAGGCTGGGGTGACATGAATACACATAGTGAAGTCTTCGGAGGTTCTGTGTGAAGGTGAGAGCATTGAACTCCGTCTACGATGGGGGCTCCAGTGAAGTTTCTTCCACAGGCAACTTTGGAAGTTGAATCTGGGGGGGACTGGGAGGATCTGGAAAAACAGTATTTGCTGTATCTGGGATATGATTCAAAAAAGGTCTCAATTGTCTCCTCTGAGCCACAGCTAATGGTTCTCATCCGTGCCCCTGAGAAGGCAGACAAGGAATGACCCAGAGGCCTGGAAAGAGCGAAGGGGCAGCCTTCAACTTCTTGGGTCAGATTCTTTACCCCAAACCTGGCCTGCTTGGATTTCACTTTCTGCTTTCCTTGCTTACATCAGTGTCTTTGTCTAGGCCCCCTGCCTGGTCTGGGGTCAGCGGATCAATCGCTGCCTGACTGTGGCTGAAATGGCTCCCCTACGGGGAGCAAGAAGCAAATTTCATGGGGGAAGAGGGGGTTCTCTTGTCCATTTATGCAGAGGGCCATGTGCTAAGTTGGGGAAGCAAGCAAGCCTGCATCTGTAGGTGGCTGGGTGTCTCCACCTGGCACTCACTTAGTAGGACCGTAATCTTTGTGGAATGAAAGAAGGCACATGTCTGACCACACATGCTTGCGTTGGTCTTCCTCCTAGAAGGCACTTAGGTGAATTTCCCCCCTGGAAATCACCCTGGCAGGGCCAGGCTGAAACCGCCCAGCCGGCCTCCCTCTTTATATTACACCACCCGACCCCCAGACCTCTGCGACTTTTTAGAATAAAAATAGCAGTGGCTTAAAACAGTCCTGCCCGGCATTTGCAAAGAGGTGATTTACTGACAAAGCCTCTGCACCTTTTTATCTGTCCCTCTGCCCCACCGTTGCAGTCACCCCTCGGTGAACCAAACGCCCCAGGAAGCCCAGAGCAGAAAACTCTTGAGACTAGGAATAACTAACCAGAGTGTCACCTGAGCAACTTTTCTGGGGCCAGGGTAATGAGAATTATTCAAATGCAATCATAAAAATGAGGCCAGCCAGGCAGGAAAGGGGTAGGAGTGGGGGAGGAGTGGTGGTGGAGAGAAGGATTTCTTGCCAGTTTTAAGTTTCATAATTTCTGGGGAGTTCTCTTGGGGTCCACGGAAAATTTCACCTCATCTCCAGCCCCTGAGCCCAGGATGTCTTGAAATTCGGCCTCGGGTGTTTGCCGAGGAGGACTTGGCCTGGGGGGCGAGGGCAGAGTTCTCGAGCTCCTTGGGGGTCCGCCGCGTTCCTGTGTCCGAGGCACCCTCGCAGTCTGTCTCTCCAGCGCTCTGCTGCCTCCCAGGCCGCTGGAGGAGGCCCGCGACCGGCGTCTTAGAAAAGCCTCCAGCAGAGGGAGACACTCCAGCGGCTGCTCCGACTTGGAAGCGGCCGGGGCCGGGAGTGGGGGTGGGGG
>NW_006790311.1:517927-519682 GCF_000442215.2 Lipotes vexillifer
GGGAGAAAGGGGGAGTGAGGAGAGGGGAGGTGTGTGAAGGGGGGGGGGCTCCGGGGGGCGGGCCCCTGTGCCGCTGACGTCCCGAGCAGTGCTGGGAAGTATAGGCTGTGTTGTCACGCCGGTGTCAGTCTGATGAAGATTGGCATCAGGTAAGCTGTCATTCATTTCCATGTCAGAGACGCTTTTGCAGGCGGCGGCGGCGCGGCGGCGGCGGCGGCAGCGGCGGCTGCTGCTGCTGCTGCTGCGGGCGGCTGCCTCAGAGCGCGTGTGTTTTATTCCAGTCCCCAAGCCAGAGTATTATTCATTGCGACAGGGCAAGGAGGAGAGAGGGAGAGAGGGAGGCAGCAGGGAGGAGAGAGGGAGGCAGCAGGGAGGAGGGAGGCAGAGAGCAGCGAGGGACGGCGGGAGCGTGCAGAGAAGCTGGGGAAGCGCCGAGAGAGCGCGGAGCGAAGCAGCGCGAGTGGCGGCGAGGCCGGGGACTGAGGCGGCCGGAGCCAGGCGGCCCGTCCGCGCCCGGGCCCGGCCAGAGCGCAGCCCCGCCGCCGCCGCCTCTACCCGCTCGGGCCGGTGGCCGGGCGCGCATTGTCCGCGGGTGCGAGGAGCGGGGCTGCCGACTCGGACCGCCACTGGCCCAAGACACCGTAGCGGGCGGGCGGGGAGCTGCGAGCTGGGAGCGCCGGGGACCCGAGTAGGGACATGCGAGCGGGCTGGAGCCCCGGTGCGGGCAGCTCGGGGCTGGGCGCTCCGCGGGCGAGGCTGGGAGCGGCGGGCCGGCTCCAGGTTCGCTTTCTTTCTCCCGGCTTCGGGCGCCCTTTGGGCCGGCGCTTACTCTGCGCCAGCAGCTTGGGGCTGCCTTCGAGCGGCTGGAAGCGGGAGCAGCCCCAGACTCAGGCCGGGTGCCTGGAGTCCGGGAGCCGCGGCCGCGTCCCGCCAGGCCTGGGGAGCCAGGGTCGGGGTTCGCAGGCGGATCCGTGGGGAGAGCGGAGCACAAGCTGTGGGCCAGGCAAGCTGGTATCGCAGGGGCCGGGCTCAGGGACCCTACCCGCGGGAGGAGCCATAATTTGTAGGGTTACTGGCTTTCCGCGGATTGTTGGGAGTCTTTGGCGAGGTGTGGGGAGGCGCAGGGGCCCTCGGCGAGGTTCGGGAATAGGGAGCCCTCCTGGCTGTAGAACGGGGGCATGAGTTCGTAAGAGGGGGGAAAGGAAAGCGCCCCAAAGCAGAGAGCCGAGGGGGATGGGGCAGGGTCCCGAGTCTGCCGCGCAAAGTTTGCGTTTCTTTCGGGTTAGGGGTGCGGGGCTCTCCCGACTCCAGATCCTGAGGAAGAAACGAGCAAAGCGTGCCGCCTTTTCCGGGGGCTCTCAGCGGGAGAGCCCGAGGTTCCGGCGCGGTGGGGAGAGCCGGGCTAGGACTGGGAGTGGGGCGGGGGCGAGCTGTTTTCAGAAGCGGGATCGAAGGGCCGCTCAGTAGCTCAGGGATCGAATCTATACCCCGGCCAGAGCTGGGTGTGGGGCGGGGGCGTCTGGAGTTAGGGGCCCGGGGTTACATCTGAGGCTGGAATCGGAGGAACTGGTGGCGTTTTTAGGATTTAGCCAGGGGGTCACGGCTTTGGTGGGGGTGGGGGTGGTTGAAGCTATTGGAATTTGGGGAGGGTCGCGCGCGCGACTCCCCACGCTAAGTGGGTTGTAAAGCGTTTATGAAAGTAGTTGATAGGAGCCATGGCAGGCGAGTCCCGAATTCCTGCCGCTTTTGCCCCAA
>NW_006790311.1:519692-533812 GCF_000442215.2 Lipotes vexillifer
TTCCTGCTGCTTCTCCCCAAAAGCGGATCTGGAGGAAAGGACTTAAGGCGCGCTGGACCCGGCCCTAGGAGAAGGATTCCGGGAAGCGGACAAATCGAAGGGATGTTCTGGGCGAAGCGACGGGGTAGCCTCGCAGGGCTCGGGGTGGATCCGAGGACCCGACCCTGGCGGCTCGGCGGGCTCCGGAAGCCACTTCGGGTCTGCGGGCGCAGCGCGGCCGGGCGGGTGCGGTGGCCCGCAGGGGCCGCGGCCTGCGCGGGGGGCGCTAGCAGCGAGGCGTCAGGCCGGGCCCTGGGAGTCCGGGCTGCGGCAGAGGGCAGGGCGGGCTCTGGAGCCCTGACCGGAGCCGCCAGCTGTTGACCCGCAGGCGCTGTCTGCACTTCTCCCAGGCCCGGCCCGGAAGCCCACAAGCCGGGCCGCCGGTGCGACGTTCCGCCTGGGAAAGGGGCGAACTCGGGGTCCCTTCCCTTTACCACACTTGTCCCGGGACTCCTCCAGCGTGTTGAAATATTTTCCAACTAGTGGGAACCTAAAGCTTAGCATTTTAGGCAAGTTTAGACTATCTCCTCCCCAAATCTGAGAAAATGATGGTGTCCAAACACAAGCTATATTGCGCAAAGCCTTAGTCCCTAGCCCTCCTGCCTGCCCTGCCATTCTGGCCTTCCCGAGGCTTCAGGAACTTGCGGGGAAGGTAGGGAGGGTCTCCAGTCTTTGGGATCGCGATCTTCCACTCGAGCTGCACCCCGCTTGGCTCCGGCCTAGCTCGGCGGTGGGAGAGAAGTCCCTGCTCGGGAGGGAGGTTATCCCTCGGGCCGCTAGGGAAGCAGATTGTGTTGGCGGGGGAGGTGGGGGTGAACGGGAGGAAGATCTGCAATTTCTCCTTTGCAGTCGCGAGCCCACCCTCCCAGCCCTCCGCAGCCCTCGCACCCCTTCTCTGGGGCAGCCAGACGGCGCTTCCGGGACGCAGAAGGCTCTCGACCCATGAGTGGCCGCGGCTGCCCGGGGCGCGGCGACCGCCCAGCGGCGGAGCTCCGAGGTTGTTGTTTTGCAGGCTTGGAATTTGTGCGCTCTCTCTCCCGCCGAGAGCCTGAGGGCGGGAGCGAGCCGTGACCCCACGGAGACTCCTCGGTCACCGCTTCCCCTTTGTGAGCGCTAAAGGCATGCAAGCCCAGAGAAAGAGAAGCTGCTCAGAATCAGGGGCAGGGGGTTACCGGAGGGAGATGGGCCCAGCCACCGCTCACAGTAAAATGCCTTGTGCAAATTGCACTGAAGTGTACCCAACTTGAGACTGGCTGTTTTATGAGCCTTTCTGGGAGTTTACTGCTCTCTGCTTTTAAGTCTATAGATTGCTTTAAGTTAATGAAAGTGCTGCTTTCAAAAAGGGCTTTTATTGTGCAGCACTGGCAATGCAGTACCTCACCTTTACTCTTCCAAAATGGGCCTGTTTAAAAAGAGGGAGCGTCCTGGAGTTCCCACAAGGACAGAGCTTGGGGGAGGAGGCTGTATGACAACGAGGATTAATAAAAATCAATGTCCAAGTCATTCGGAAAGACGAGTTCACTTCTTTTCCAGTCAGGTGCCGTCTGTACATTCCTTTATTGCCTTTTGGACTTTCACTGAGTCTGATTTTAAATGTTGCTTGGTGCCTCCCCCTGACACCCCCTCTCCACATTGCTTTATGTAGGCCTGACCCTGTTCAATTAAACTCAAACTGGATTTTAGGCTTTCGACTGGCTGCCCATTCAAACTGCAACTAAAATATTTACTCAGGACTGGGGGAGGGGCTTTGCCTTGCATTCAGTGAGATAGATGTGTTAAAATGTCAGGGAGAAAGGCTGGGAACCTTGAGAAGAAACATGGAAGGCTTTTTCCTTTTTTCAATTGATTTGGCACAAAAGGTGAGATGACAAGGTTTTTAACTAGGTCCTAACACAGAAACTGCAGTGGGGCTGGGCTGTGGCTTTGACCGCATGTCATAACCATTTAAACTGTGGTTAGTTGTTCAAAGCTCAAAGCTTCTCCAAGCTGGGTTTCATTAACTCTACACCAGTTCCCTGGAAGTTCAGTAGCAATAAATTGTATAAACACATTTGAAGTAAGTTAGTGATGAAATAAGGAGAATTACTGTCTTGTGAGTGGAGAATCCTGAATTCACGGAGTTCTAGCCTAACTGGAAACATACCTCCTCTCCCTTGCCCTTGAGTTTTATGGGTGCACCAGAGTGTGTGTTAAATTTCTTTCTGCTATGTCCATCTCCAACCTGGGGCTGTAACTCATTAGGGACCAAGGCTTGCCTAGAAAGCAAAAAAGGCTGGGTTTTAAAGGGCTCTCTATTAGCCTGGTTTAGAAACCAAACCAAACCCCTCAACCCGACTTCCTTACCCTGGGTGAATGCAATGTGCAACAGAAACAGCAGCAGAGCAGAGTCCAAATTAGATTTTTAAATGTTAGCAGCTTAATAATACTGTGTTATTAGCAACTGAATTTGTTTTTATTAAAGAAGCAACCTATAAAATTTATAGGCCTCCAACATGTTGCAGGATTTCCTTGCTATTTATTTAGCGCCCCCCACCCCCGAAATTCTATCTCCAATTTCAAACTTTTGTTCCCGATTTATTTAATTTGGAGCACACTTTCTAAATTAGCTCACGGAAGGTGAGAAATGCTGTTATAAGTTTTCCTTTTTCCTGTGGCACCAGGACAGCGATGCTGTAAGATATATATAACTGTGTGATGCAATTGCCTGAGGTGCTGGCATGTGAAACAAAGTGTCTGGATCAAACAAAATGCAGATCAGAGTATGGAGAGGGTGAAAATGATGCCACAGAGGAAGTTACATGGGAAGTGAAATCATCATGAGCCACCATCAGCCTTGATTCTAGCCAACACAACATGCTTTGTATAAAACACTTCACACGAGATCCGTGACTTATTGAGGACTGAATTATGTTGAGAAGCAGAATTTAGAAGGAGGAGCTGCACTGGCTGGGTTCCGTCCAGGCTGCGTGGCCAGGCTTGTTGTGATGGGGATCTGCTAATTTAATTAAATCTAATACCTGGTGGGAAAGGGAGGAAGGAGATAATCAAGGCGGGCAGGTCAGCATGCTGAGTAGTGTTTAGGCTGGAGTTTGGGGACCTGGAAGTTTTATACCCTGTTACTCTCTGGCTTCATGACTACAGTGGGTCAGTTAGCTTCCTGATCTCGGTTTCTTCATCTGTAAAGTGGAATGTATCACATGAATTCCTCATCAGGCTCTGAGGAGTGACTGCTGCCTGAGTCCTGCACTCTAAATAATAAAGGAAATGGGAGAGAGGAGGCTTCTGAGCAGCAAAGTCATTTTCTTCACTGTGTTTTCTTGCCCTGCCTGGCCCCAGAGCCTTTCCCCACAACTCTCAGGAGTCCTTAGACTTGGGTGAAGGGGCTAAACTCCTGCCTTTCTTATATCCTAGAATTTGAAGTCCCTGCTGTGATTCCAAAATGCACCTGCACTTTTCCAGGAGAGGCAATTAAGCTGGAGCTGCGGGAACCAGCATGCTTATTCCCAGCGGTGCTACCTGGACTAGCTTTCATGCATCAGATGAACACAGAATCTGACTGGTCAGAAATGCGGCCTCTTCCCTTTATGTCATTGGGGAGAAGAGGCCACAGCCTGGACTGGTGTGTGACATCTGGTCGGGCTAGGGCTGGGGGGGATGGGCGTTGGTCTGCAGCTAGCCGCCGCTTGAACCTCACTTAGCAGTCTCCATGCTGGCAGATCAAAGCAGATTCTGGGCCAGAAAGCCTGAGAAGTTACACCCCGGCAGTTATACAAAAGTGTATACGCACTTGGAGCCTCCTTCCGTTCCGGCGCCTGAGTTTTTAAAGCTATCCCTGATACTGGAGACAGGCTCCAGTGGAATGCTTGCCTTTAATTCTCCCTCATCGTTGAGGGGGACTCTTCTTGGGGTACTTTTTTCCCCCGCATATACTTCTCCAGCAGTCTTGGGCAGCATCTTAACTTCCAGTCTGATCAGGGGTGAGAGCTGGGACACACAGGATGAGGGTGGAGGGAGTTGGAAGGAACGGTCCTTCAACTAGAGCCCGGCTTTTCCTCGGTACTGATCCCCCAGGAGTGAGGAAGAACCAAGCCCTCGGGCCTCTCGGGAAGAGCTTGCTGCCAACGTGTTGTCTTGAGGGGGATCTGCTGTTTGGCTTGGATGGCTCACTGCAGACCCTGCCTGCCTGGGTTTCTAATTACAAGAAGGACGGTTCTGCTAAGACCTATCTCACTAAAAACACATCCCTGTGTGTAATAAGAAACCCTAAACCAGGCAGGATATTTTAATACTGAAGCAATGAAGATTAGATTAAGTCTCCGCCAAACAGCTTCGTTCTTATATTATTTTTGGCTGGAATGTGGAGAAAAGCGGCTAGCCCTAGGGCCCAGAGCAGACTGGAGGGTTCAGATGGGGCCGGAGTGGGTGGTGTAACTGTTAGTTTCTCTGCTCAATAGGAATGTGGCCAATTTCAGTATAGCTCAGTCAAGGCAGTGGGGTGCCTGGTGGGGGAGGAGGGTCAGGCCCAAAGGGGCCAGAGAGTGGCCCCGAATCAGCAGGTCACAGGGCACTGAGAACCTTTTAAATCCCTCACATCGTCCAGCCTTTTGTGTTCAGCTTATGCTTCTACCTCTCCCCCCAGTCCCCTGCCAGCCCCATCCCATGCCTAGTTAACCAAGCCATCCGCCACGTGGCCTTTGGAGGATCCTTAGTTTACTGGATTATTTTTCTGGGTGGAGAGAGGAACAAACAGTTGTCCAAAATTCCTGGAAATAGAGGAACCAGTAACCTGGCATCAGAATCCCTTGCTCTTTCCTGCTAGGGAGATGCAGCATGGTATCCATCCATTCCTTTGTTCCTTCGTTCAGCAACTATGTAGAGAGTGTCCCCTCTGTGCCTGGCACAGTCCTAGGCGTTGAGGATACAGCAACAAAAGCAAAGGGAACAAACATGTGTAACCACCAAGTCCCTGTCCTCAAGGAGCCTGCGCGCTGAGACAAGTGCAGAGTGTGGGCTTAGCAACAGATAAAACCCGCACTGAAAGTCTCCTACTAGTTACCTAATCGTGTGGATTTAGACAAGTTGCCTAACATCTTTGATCCAGTTTCCCCATCGGTAAAGTGGGAAATAAAAGCACGTAGCTCATAGGATTGTGGAGAGAGTGTCTGGAAAGTGCGAGCACAGTGTCTGGCACCCAGGGCAGGCTCAGCGGGTTTCCTCTCCAGTTGGTTCATTATCCAGCCTCCCCTTTCCCCTGGCTTTCTCCTCCCCCAGGACATGGCCTAGGCCTTCCACAGGTTACTGGCACATCAGCAAGTGTTGAACAAACAGCTGTGTGCTGTGCACTGCACACAGACTTCAGACGGGGACACAGACCCTGTCCTCAGGGACTGTGCAATTTGGGCGAGGACAAACTTACACACAAACGCGTGAGAGATGCTGTGCACACGCACTGAGGTGAAAAGCAAAGAAGGCAGAAATCAGTCGTTAACCAAAGGAGGCAAAAGTGGGATGGGAGGAGGCAAAAGTGGGATGGGAGGCTGCCGAGTGATGGGGACAGAGTGGAGGTGAGCTCTCAGCGGGGCTGGAGGGGGAGGGGCGAACATGAGACTGTCCAGGTCAAGGTGCTCTGGTGCTGTCATGGCGATGGCCTGGGGGGCAGCGTGAAGAGTTCAGCCTCCTCTGACCACGGCCAGGGGGCCAGAAGGGGCCACCACTGCCTCAGGAGAACCTCCCAGGCCTCCCTGTTAGAGGTGCACTGCTTTCACACAGTGACCTTTCAATGCGTAGAACTTAGGCTTATGATTTAGTGCAGGAGGCCGACCAACTCATTTCATTGCTGACTGTGATACTCCTCTCTCACCTGCTATCCCTGCTCTTCCTAAGCCGAGAGAGCAGAGACTGTAGGCCCCACACCCGGCCCTCTTGGGGGCTGCGAAGCTGACCGATGTCAGAGCGGTTGGGATGTGGAGAACAGGGATTCCGACTGGGAATCAAGGACAGTGGATTCTGCTCCAGACTTGGCCATTGACTTGCTGTGTGACCTACAACACGTGACTGACCTCTGGATGTCAGTTTCTTCAGCCGTCCAAGGAGGAGCTGGAACTTGCTCTCAGAGGCCCCCTTCAGCCCAAAGTTCCGTGATTTTGTGTTTCCTCACATTGGATTGGTTCACGAACAGACAGTGGTTGGAACCACCATCCAACCACAAAACCAACAAGTATCATGATGGCGTTCAGCCGCCAAGGTAGGGGCTGTGAGGGCTTGGCCCTCGGGTGCCCTTGTGTTGTAGGGTCTCTCAAGACAGTGGGGAGTTGGTCTTGACTTGACCGATGGCCTTCCCAGGGCAAATGGGCAAGTCTAGCAGTAGGGGTGGCTCCACGAGGGCAGCATTTTGTCTGAAGACTCAGAGGCTTTTTCATAAAAAGCACTGTTTGCTTCTTTTTTTGAGACAGTGTGGTGTTGGAAGAAGGAACACTGGCTTTGGAGTCACATTCTGGGTTCTGAGCTTGATTCTACTATGACTAAGCTGTGTGTCCTTGGGCACCTCGCTGAACCTCTCTGAGCCTCAATTGTCTTACCTAGTTAGGATAGTAATAATATGAAGCACACAGGACCGTTGTGAACATCCTAGAAGAAAGTATCTGTAAGTGCTCATGGTGAATATTAGTTTTCTTTCCTAATAAAGAACATTCTCATGCGCTCTCCCTTTTGAGCCTCTCAACTTTGTGAATTAGGTGAAGTGTGAAGCAGTCGTTGTATCACTTTACGAGTGGGAGGAACCTGGGCTCAGAGAGTGGCTGAAGCGACAGGTCCAGGTTGGCAAACTCTGCAGAGACCTACAGGCTGTTACAGAAACCCAAACCTAGAAGATCTATTTTTTTTCATTTCCACAGAGCTTTTGGTTACGGGAGGGCTGAGCTGGTCAGCACAGAGAGGAGGAGGTGGATTTCGGGCAGGGAGGTGGGGTAGTGGCAGTGGGGCGGTGGCAGAGCTGCAGGGCCATCTCCCTGCCTCCGCCTGCTACCCAGGCTGGAAGCCGGCCCACAGCCGGGGTGAAGAGAGCGTCCTGAGGCTATACCCGTGGTCCTCCTGGTGACGGACACCAGGGAACACTGAGCCCATTTTTGGCAGGGCCTGCTGACTCCGAGTAGGCCGAGTCCAGGGTGGCACAGGGGGTCCGTGATGGAGCAGGGGGAGCGAGCCCCACCCCAGAGGTCCCTGTCACAGTCCTCACTCCGTGGTCCCTTGTCACTGAGCACTGCTCTATTCTCAGGCCTGTGCTAAGCCGGGAGTCCAGGGCTGTCCCCGCCCTTTCTCAGGTGAGGCCCTGCTCTGTGTGGGTTGTGAGTTCAATTCCAGGTCAGAGGCAGAGAGAAGCAGCCCAGAGAGACTCCGGCTGTGCTCCCAGGGCCTCGTGGTGACAGGTGCTTGTTCTCACTCCCGAGCCCTCCCTGGCCATCCTTCCATCCGTCAACGACCGGGGCCTGAGCCCACTATTCAGTGAATGCCCAGCTGTGTGCTGTATGGGACTCGGGGCCTCTCCCGTGTGACCTCTGACACATCTCTTAACTTCTCTTGATCTTAGCATCCTCATTTTATATAAGGAAGAGGTTAGATGAGATTATCTTCAAGGCCCCTTCCGGATCTACTATTCTGTGACTCTATGGACTTTACATGCTAAAGTGTGTGCTCCAGACCACCAGGCACCTGGATCAGGAAAAGGTGGTGAGGCACCAGGGGACATCTGGCCCACAGTGGTAGGACCTGCCTAACTCTGAGTGAGCGAGGGGGTGGGGAGAGTAGATGTAATGGCAGCTGGGCATCCTTTGTTTGCGTGCAGGGGCTGGGGGAGCTCCTGCTGACGGGGGGCCTTTCTGAGTCCTGCAGTCTCCAGGAGGACCAGGGGGACAGAAGCCAAGCAGGAGAGCCCAGTGGTTTGGGAGCTCCAGTCTGCTGCTCTCCCGTGGCCCCGGTGAAAGCGGTGGTCTTGTTCTGCTGCCACGATGGGAGCTCGTCTAGTGGCCCCTCTCCTACTAGGCCTCTCCCAGCTCTGGGAGGAGAGAGCTAGACACACAGTGGGGCGGCAGACCCCTGGGGACCCTCATGTGTGAGTATGATCTGGAGGAAAGCCAAATAGCTCGACAGGATTCCCCAGCCTTCTCTGGAGGCCATTCCCGGGGAAAGTGACTGTTCCTTGCACTGGTACAGCTCTCCTTGGGAAGGCATCCCGTTCATGAGAGCCTCTTAGTGGCAACAAGATGGGGGCTGGGTGCTACCTCCTGCTGACTCCCAGATTGCTGGGAAAACCCTTTTCCAAGCTGGACATCTGGCCTCCTGGAATACTTTTCAAAGTCATTTCCATTGGCTTTGGAAGGGAGAGATGGAGAGAGAACTGCATTCGCGGGCTGTACTCTGGGCAGTGTCATTAGCTGCTGGCAGGGCTTTTTTTCTGCAGAGTCCTGGTGCTGGCGGTGCTGCCTGACCACAGTGGGACTGGACCCTTCCAGGGAGGCAGGAGATGGGCTGCCAGCTAGCACGTAGATCAAGGGAAGAAAAGGATTGTTCTTGAGCCCTGTGATTTCTGAGGAGCTGCACAAGGCCACAGAGGAATGGACACTCCTTCACCGGGTGCCGGCAGCTCTCACTCTTTATTTTATCCGGTCATCACCATGGACCAGAGAAAGCAAGCGGGGTTCAGAGTGGGTAAGAGAATTTACCCAGGGTCACGCAGCTGGTTCGGTGTCCACCTGGACCCGTGGTCTTTCTAGCCCAGTTCGCTGCCTGTTCTGGGGAGATGCGTGTTTGGGGGCAAGTTGCAGGATTGCTTGCTGCTTTCTTGCTCCATCTCCCTCCCACCCCAGACCCCCTGCTGCAGGTCATAGCAAGCTCAGTGTAAGATACAGGGCTGTGGCCTGGGCGGGTTATGGGTGATGAGATTGCGGTGTGATAAGGAGCACGACTGAGGCAGGCCAGTGCCAAACAAGCCAGAGCCTTGGGTTTGAGCCGTGACTCAGCCGTAGGCTCACCATGGGACCTTAAAAGCTGACCCCACTGTCCTCCTCAGTAAATGGTGGTGACAGTGCCTACTGCCAGGGCTGTGGACCAAGTTAGTTAGTGGACAAGGATGTGTTATGCACATTATATAAACATAAACGAAAGCGCCTACACTGTGCCTCGCGTGTAACGTGTTGGGGAGAAAATCGGTTGGCACAGACTCTATTTCTTATTAGTTTGGAGTCGAGCACACACACAAACACACACCACCTCTCGTGCTCACTCACAGAGGGATGACAACCTTGTTTAAGTGATTGAAAGCTGGCAGGATGGCCCGTCACGCCTGCCCCACGGCTGGGGTGTGAATGGCGCCCTCAGGTGGTTTTCTAGATTCTGGCATAGAGACAGACCTGAATTGTGTGCCTACTATGTGCCAGTGGCTGTGTCCCATCTAGTCCAGTGCAGGGGCCTTCTGGGGCCTGGCGTCGGGGGTTGGCCTCTGCCAGGTCCCGTTAGCCCGCACCAGGCCATGGGTTCTGCCCTGTGGGTAACATTCATTCTATAGATTTTTACTGAGCACCTTGTACATGTCAGACCTGGTGGAGGTGCTGGGGATGGGGATACGACCGTGAACTAGGCAGACGGGCTCCCTGCTGGCAGAGTTCACAGTCTGCAGGGGGTAGATGGGCATTCAAGTTCTGTGGGTAATTGGTGAAACCATGATAAGGGGAGAAGTCCAGGAAGCCACGAGAGTATAGCCAGGGGGTGTACATCCTCTGGGGGTCTGGAGGGCGTCCTGGGGACACGAGGCTGAAGTTTGCGGGGAGCTGGCGAGGATTCTAGTTCCCATCGGCTGGCTTCACCTGACCTCATGCTCAGAGGAGACCCTTCCCAGAGACAGAGCGGGCCAACCCCTCCTTCCCTAGGGGCTCCTTTTCCATCCCAGGCAAGGGCAGAACAAGGCGAGAGAAAGACAGTAGGCATCAGAAAAAGCCAGCCAGGGATTTTGCTCTCACCTGAGTTTCCTGTCCAGGCTGCTTCAAAGAGCACAGCTGACGCTGTTCCCACAAAGCCCCTTCCTCCCAACGCGTACTACTGCACTCCTCCAGGGCAAAGCTTTCAGGAGGAGCCTTTAGAAAATGCAGGCATCCCTTGCCTATTCTTCCAAAGCTAGGGCCCTGATCATATCCAGGGGTGCCCGGTGATGTTGACGTTCAAGACGTCTTACCTGAGTCTGATTTCTGGAAAGCCCTCATGGGCAGCAGCTGTGAGCTGGGGAGGAAGGCTCACCCTTCTTTCTTGGTACCGTCGGGAGGACTATGTTTATTGGAAGACCCGGCCCCTTCCGCTAAAGGGGATGGAGTAAACCTCTTGACTTATTTCCTTGATGCGGTGGCTGAGGCCATGCCATCCTGGGGACAATTTATGAATATTTTGTAGTCTGTACTTTGGAGGGGACAATGAGGAGAGGCAGGAGGGGGTGGCTAGACAGAGATTGATGGGCTTAAGTCACTAGGGCTGTAAATTCAAAGTTACACAGATGTGAAAACAAAAGGTGCTTGCAAGGGAATAACCGGTGGTACAGAATGGACCTTTGCCCCGAGGCTTTGGCATCCCCTGGGCTGGCAAAGTGTTTCTGCCTCGGGGTCAGACAGGTAGGGATTAAGCCCTGCTTCTGCCACAGGCTGGATGTGTGATCTTGGGCAATTTCCTAACCTCTTCGAGCCTGAGTTTCTGCCCTTTTGTGAAATGGGGAGGACAAAGGCTCTTTGCAGGGATTCAATGAGCCTGGTCTAGTCTCTGGTACTAGGTGCTCAGGATGTTTGGGTTCCTTTCCCACCATTTCCTTCTCTACAGTGCTGGACACAGACCAGAGTTCCCCTTCAGGAGGCAGGAGGGAGTGGGTGCTAGGAGGCGTGGGCCTCTCTGGGGAGCACAGCTGGAGGCATGGATGTCAGAGCTGGCGAGGCTTTCCTGAAGGTGGGGCGAGGAGAGTGCGGGGTGGGGGGATGTGCAGTGCTCTGGGGCTCCTGGGATAACCAGGGCAGCATAGGTGGCCTCGGGAGGGCTGCAAAGCAGGGACTCTGAAACAGGGAATTGAGAGGATGGGAGGGAGGAATGAACACTTATGAAGTATGTGCTATGTGCTTGACCTTGAGCTATAGGTACTTTAGCACCCATTATGTGAGTTTATAAATTCAGAAGCATAGACTCTTAACGTCTCAGAAATCTCAGAACTGGAAAGGAGATAAGACATCTATTCCAACCTCTGTATTTTATATATTGAAATTGAGGCTCAGAGAGGGCAGTAACTTGCCTAAGGTCACACAGGAAATCAGTGGCAAAGCTGGGTTAGAAACTGCCCAGCCCAGTGCCATTGGGGCAGAGCAGAAAGAGCATAGACTTTGGAATTAGAAAGACTAGGTCTGACTATAGACATGCTTACAGTATGACCTAGAGAAACTTACTTCCTGAGCTCAGTTCTCTCAGCTGTAAGATGGGATAGTAATTCTCAACTCAAGTGGCGGCCATGACAATGAAATGAGTTAACCCAGCTAAGTGCCCAGTGTGGCACAGGGGCTCTGTGGGCTCAGGTCCTTTCCCCTCCCAGACTGCTCCCTCCCCACTGAGTTCAGGGCTCTGACCACGCCCACAGGGCCTCCAAAGAGGCCTGAGCTGGTCTGGCCTTGCTCCTCCAGGGTGCCAATAACCCGGGGGCCTAGGGCACTCATTCATTCTCTCATTCAGTTATTCTTCCAGTATTTATTGGGTACCTTGAGTCTATGCCAGGCATTGTCTTGGTGCCTGGGCTAGCAAGGATCAAAAACAGTCATAGCCTCTATCCTGATAGAGTTTACAGGGGGATAGAGAAGAGAGGCATTAATTTAAAAAAAAGTCATACAAATAAATTTGAGAAAACACGTGTAACGAGAGCTTTGAAGGGAAGAACATGAAACTATGAGAGCACTTAAATAGGAGATTTTATTTAGAGAGAGCAGGGAAGGGTCTCTGTGGAAGAGAAGTTTGAGCTGAGACCTGAAGGGAGAGGAGGACATAAGTGAGTAAAGAAGGAAGCAAAGAGTATTCCAGGGTGTGTGTGTGTGCGGGGGACAGTCGGTGTGAAGGCCCTGGGGAGAGAGGAAGGGGTTGGTGGATGGCAAGGGGGACAGGGCAGACTGACAGGTCAGGAGGGACACCTTGGAAGAGCTTGGGAAAGAGCACAGGAGTCTGATGTGGACCAGGCAGCACCTTCAGGAGAGATGGGATGACCCAGGCTGAGATTCTGAAGTGGAGACCAGGCTAAAGCTTGGCTATAGGCCTGGAAAGAGAAACAGAAACGAAAGTAATAATAATAAAAATCATAAATAGATTGCAGGTCCCTGGTGGAGAGGCGAAAAATGAACAAATTCATCATATAACTGAACAGTGTCAAATTCATTTATGTCAAAGCCTTAATGATATGGATGCATCATTGAGTAAAAGCCAAAGTCCTCACTGTGGCTGAATCCCTACCTCCCCAGTCCAGCTCCTCTCACTGTCTTCCTCCCTCGCTGCTCCAGCCGCCCTTACCCCACCCCCCCACCACCACCTTGTGGTACCTGGAGGGGTCAGGCATGCTCCTCCTTCAGGGCTTTTGCACTGGCTGTTCCCTCTGCCTGGAGCTCTCTTTCCCAAGTATCTGCCTGACTCACTCCCTTGGTTTTTCCAGGTACCTGGTCTGATGTCATCCTCTCTCTGAGGCCTTGCCTGAAGGTCCTATCTAAAATGAAGTTCCTTTTCTCCCGTCCCTGGCTCTCCCTACCCCCTTTATTTTTCTCCTGTAATTATCAGATTTTGTCTCTTCTTTTTCACAGCTATAATCCAGAATAGTGCTTTTGCATATAGCGAAAGCCCAGTCAATGTTTGTGGAATGAATGAATGAGTGAGGGGAACTGATTGCAGAGAAATGATTTGTTAGGTTAGGTTCATTCAAAGTTACTTTTTCCGGGCTTCCCTGGTGACGCAGTGGTTGAGAGTCTGCCTACCGATGCAGGGGACACAGGTTCGTGCCCCGGTCCGGGAAGATCCCACATGCCACGGAGCGGCTGGGCCCATGAGCCATGGCCACTGAGCCTGCACGTCCGGAGCCTGTGCTCCGCAACAGGAGAGGTGGCAACAGTGAGAGGCCCCAGTACCACAAAAAAAAAAAAGAAAAAGAAAAAAAAGAAAAAGTTAAGTCTAGTGGAAAAGATTGACATTTAAGCATTCTGAAACTATTTTTCATCCCTTGTTAAGCTTCTGTTTTTAGAATATTAAAAAAAAAAAAAAAAGATGCTTTTTCCTTTCTCTGAAATGTCAGGATTGGGAGGAGCTAAGTCTCTGAACAACTCTCTGATTTAACAGCTGACCAGACAGAGGCCCAGAGAGGTTAAGGGGCTTGTGAAAGATCACACCGAACAGAGCCAGGATGAGAACTGAGGCCTCTGGGATTCCCTCCAGGACTCTTTCTACAAAGTTTTGGCTTTTCTGCATGACACAGCCCTTGGGGGATGAGAGGTTTGCTCTGTGGGCCTCCACTTCTCGGGGTGGGGGGGCGTGGGGGATGGCCAGAGGGCCTTGACTTCCGTGAATTCTGCTCCTGGGGTCACATGGCCACAGGGGCCATAAGTTCATTCCAAAATCTCTGTTGCTTCTGCTCATCTCGCTGTGAGACATTTTGGGGTCATTCTTGAGGGTTGTTGGTAAAGGTGGCTATTGGCCACTGACAGGCAGGCATACTTCTCTCCCTAGAGCTAGGAAGTGAAATGAATGGGCTGTCAGTCTTCTGCAAAGGCCAGTGCACAGGAAATTGTTATATAGCTCTTACTTGGTGCAAGTCTGCCTAACATGGAGAATAATGCAAAGAAGCATGTTTCTGGCCCTGCACTCCAGAGACTTCGTCTAGCTAACTAGACTAGACTACTAACTAGCTAGGGAGACAATACTTTAGTAGCATCAATATTAATATTTGAAAAATAATAATAGCAAACATTTATTGAGTGCTTGCTACATACCACTCTTCTAAACACTTTATACCTTATAGTTGATTGACTTCTCATAACCGCTCT
>NW_006790311.1:533891-560519 GCF_000442215.2 Lipotes vexillifer
ACCGCTCTTTGAGGTGGATGCCCTGCCGCCTTCACTTTTGGGTGACCTGAGGCACACAGAGGTTAAGCCACCTGTTCAAAGTCACACAGCTAGTATGTGGGAGAGCCAGGATTTGAACCCAGGCAGTCTCCCACCAGTGTCCGTCCTCTTTATTTATAAAGTTAAATAATAGCACAGGACAGGAATGTGTGACACATCACGAGGAGGTTGTATGAAGCCAAGGGAGGAGGTCTTGCTGTGGCTGCAGGAGTCAGGGACGCCTTCCTGGAGGAGGTGCTGCCTGAATCAGAAGAGGAGTGTGTGGATAGTCAGAGAGATGCTTTGCCCTCTTGGTTTTCGGTCCTCATATGGACGAGAACAGTGGTTAGGAGGGCCTGGTGAGGGCCCTGCAGTGGGGATGGGTCTCCTCCTCTCTTGATGCATATACTTGGGGACAGCAGACACGAGTGAGGTCCTTTACCAGCTGCCCAGCGAGGGCTGGGAAGAGGGCCTGATGTGACCTGACTTCCTTCCCCATAGAAACAGTTTCCCATGGGCTTGTATCTTGAGGATTCTGCCTAGATTCTTAGATCTAGGCAGATCTGAGGGCAAGATGCTCAGGATTCAGGATTCTTAAATGTTGGGCGAACTTCTGAGAAGATCCTCTAAATGGTCTATAAGATTGTGGCTGTTCTGTCTGTAAAATGGGCTAGAAATCCCCCAACTATGGGGCTGTAGTGAGCATTTGATGGGGGAGATGTGTCCAAAGAATCTGGTCCAGAGGGCTTCAGGTACTGAGCACCTCTGCTCTTCTGTCCACCGCCCTCAAGCCCCAGCTCCACCCAGACTGGCCACTCTTGGTCTTAGGCTGGAGCTGGGACACAGACAGGTTTCTTTGCCCTGGTGACCTGGCCCTTTGGGGCTGTGCTTGGGGGGCAGGCCTAAAGCTATCCCCCTACTCAGAGTGGGAGCCATCAATATTTTCCTTCAGCTGTGTTTGCATTCTGAAAAGACATTTGCTTTCTTTTGGAGCCACAGAGCACAGGAAAGCCTCAGTCATAGGGGTCCAACCATCTCAGTTTGCCGGGGACTGTACTGTGTTTAGGCTTTAGTGCTGAAAGTCCCAATTCCAGGCGGACCCCTCGGTCCCGGGCTCTGGGGCAGCTTGTCACCCTAAGAGTCAGTCAAGACAGAGAGGATGTCGTGGCCTCATGCACCCACCAAGGGCTGTCCCCTTGCTCCCTCCACCTGGCTTCTGAATCTCCCAGCAATAGCAGAAGTCACTGGAAGGCCTGTAGTTGAAAGACAAAAGCCTTTGGCTTCAGACAGACCAGAGTTCAAAGCCCATATCTGCTGCGTACTGTCAGCCTGACTTTGGCCAAGCATCTTAACCTGAGTCTCAGTGTCCTCTTTTGTAAAACTGGGGACTATCATAATTCCATGATGGTGTTGTGTTGGGACTCCAGTGGCCTGTGTGTAGAACTCCTGGCACATGCTAGGTCTATGTATAATGGGCTAAGCCATCCGAGCCATTGCTTTTATTCCCAGTGTTGGTTATGGGGTGGGGAGAAGCAGCCGCTTCCTTTCTCTCAGAGAGGCTGGCCTAGACACTCCCAGCTCCGTGCACAGAGGGCTTCCTGGCCCAATGGGCTGGGAGTCCCTTAAGTTCCAAGGGACATGGTACTTGCTGGCTGCAGCATGTGACACGTATGTTTTCCGAGAGTGAGTCCTCTGCTTTGTGGATCACTGGAGACACATCTTAAACTCCTGGCCAGCTAAGCCCGGCCACTGCAGCCTCCTCCTGGCCCACCTCTCCCTAATGCAGGGTGAGCCATGCTCATGGGACATGGACTCTCTCTCTCTCTTTTTTTAATGAATTTTTTTTACACTGACTGTTTAATGGTCAGACGTAACAAAGAAGATAGACACTACTACCAAGACATTCTAAAATTCACAAAAAGAGGTGATTTTCTTCAGATCAACTACTTGCCTGGATTTCCACTCTAGCATTGACCTTGATGAGCCCAGGGCATCAGCAGATTCCACTCATTCGAGGAATGGAGTGTTCTTGAAGGGCTAGTACGGGCAGGGGACGGTTTCACGCAGAGCAGAGAACGCCAACGGGCTATTACTCTGAGCCGAACATGCTCTATTTCCTGTGAGGTTTTCTTCTGTTGCCTGTGGCCCCTCCATTTGCCTCAGATCTATTTTCAATTTATGTAGCACCCACCGTGTGCCAGCCACCAGGGAGGGAAACAAAGCTGATAAGATTTGGCCTCTACGCGAAGGAGATGACAGTTTGAATGGAGAGAGAAGCATGAAAACATGGAAAGTTAAATAATTTTGGAGGAGTTACATAGCGATACTTGAGAGTGGATCATCATAAGAGATGTCCCAGGACAGAGAGGATTCGTTACCAAATGAGAGACACAGGGAAGAGTGTCTCAGAGGAAGGACAGATAAGAGGGCTGATGGGTCGGGAGAGACTTGATGGAAGAGGTGAGTGAAGTTCCAAACTCTTGACACTTATTACCTTATAGCAGGCTTGGGATGTGGGTACGACTGCCTCTACTTTTACATATGGCGAAGGCCCAGTTGATCAGTTTGGATCAGAACCCAGGCCCATCTGCATGTAAACGTTTTCCGTTAGCAATCCTGTCTCCCACGAGCCAGGTCTTGAAGGTTGGGGAGGATTGAATAGACAGAGAAAGGGGAGCCATAAACAAGGGCGTGCGTGGAGGAATATAATGAGCGAAGAAGGACCCTACTACGTGGTAGGGCGTTGAGCCAGCCAGCCTGGAGGGGGAAAAGCCAGCCTTCTCCAGGGGAGTAGAGCCTGTGGTCTGGGCTCCTCGTGGGGTAGCGACCTGAGCCTCCGGAACTTTGCACATGCTGACCGCTGTTCCCTGCTCTCTCCTTGGAACCTCTCCTCTCCACACTCAGGAGCACCCGATCGCTTTCCCTGGCCTTGAGTCGGAGGCTGGCTAGGCTGGCATCCTCCAAGAAAACCCAGTAAATCCCTAGTGCTAACAGTGATGATAACAACACCATCTCACACCCGGATAATGCGTTTCTATCCATACAGTCCTTTCACTTGAAACCTGAAACAAACCATGAAGAAAGACATCCTGGCGGCTGAGCACAGGCCAGGGCTCCAGGCAGGTTACTCACTGTTTACCACTGTGTGTGCAGCACCTGGCACATAAGAGGTGCTCAACAAACATTTGTCAAGTTTCACTCCATTTGTGGGTACTGGATTCCAGCACCTCTGCAGAAAGCAAGCAGTACCCCTCGTCCTTCTCTCCTGGAGTTTGTTCACTGTTCTCTGTGCCCAGTGGCCCCATGTCTCAGCCCGAATAGAGGCTGTTACAAAGCCCATGTGCATTTATAACTATTGAGTTCAAGGTTGAAAGCAATCTGGGTTTTTCTCTTTGTTTAGGTTCCCTGAGTTCAATTTAGTTTCACATGAGAAATCAAATAATTACACCCTATCTTTTCTACAGTCCTTTTTTTTTTTGCGGTACACGGGCCTCTCACTGCTGTGGCTTCTCCCGTTGCGGAGCACAGGCTCCGGACGCGCAGGCTCAGCGGCCATGGCTCACGGGCCGCGCCGCTCCGCGGCATGTGGGACCTTCCCGGACCGGGGCACGAACCCGTGTCCCCTGCATCGGCAGGCGGACTCTCAACCACTGCGCCACCAGGGAAGCCCTCTACTGTCCTTTTTTGAGTAAAATCTATATAACATAAAATTTGCCATTTTAACCATTTTAAGTGTATAATTCAGTGACGTTAATTACATTCACAGTGTTGTGCAAACATCTCCATATCTATTTCCAAAACTTTTCATCACCCCAAACAGACACTCTGTACGCAGTAAGCAGTAACTCCCCATTCCGCTGTCTATTCTGCCCTTGGTAAATGCTAATCTATTTTCTCTCTCTATGAATTTACCTATTCTAGGTATTTTATACAAGTGGATTATAATATATTTGTCCTCTTGTGACTGGCTCTTTCAACGTTCATCTGTGTTGTAGCACATACAAGAATTTCATACCTTTTCATGACTGAATAATATTCCACTGTATGTATGTACCATATTTTGTTATTCATTCATCTGTTGAGGGACACGTGTTGTTTCTGCTTTTTGGCTATTGTGAATAATACTGCAAGTATCTGAGTCCCTATTTTCAGTTCTTTGGGGTATGTACCTAGGAGTGGAATTTCTGGGCCATAGAGTAATTCTACATTTAGCTTTTTGAGGAAACACCAAACTATTTTCCACAGCGGCTGCACCATTTAAGTTCCCACCAGCAAAACTCAAAGGTCCCAATTTCTTTAAATCTTCACTAACACTTGTTATTTTCTGGTGGTTTTTTTGTTTTTGTTATTTACAGTCATTCTATCAGGAATGAAGTGGTATCTCATTGTGGTTTTGATTTGCATTTCCCTAATGACTAGTGGTGAGGCATCTTTTCATGTGCTTATTGGCCATTTATATATCTCCTTTGGAGAAATTTCTATTCAAGTGCTTTGCTCAGTTTAAAAGTGAGTTGTCCTTTTGTTGTTGAGTTGTAGGAGTTCTTTATGTGTTCTGGATATCAAACTCTTACCAGATATATGATTTGCAAATATTTTCTATTATTCTGTAGGTTGTCTTTTCACTTTCTTGGTAATGTCCTTTGATGGACAAGTTTTTATTTTATTTTATTATTATTTTTTGCCTTGTAATGGTTTATTGGGGCATCTGAGGAAATACTGGCTTGAACTTTTATTTTAATGAAGTCCAATTTATATACTTTTATTTTGTTGCCTATACTTTGGTTGACATATCTAAGAATCATTGCCAAGTCTATGGTCGTGTAGACTTATCTCCATGGTTTTTTTCAGAAGAGTTTTATGGTTTTAGCTCTAATTTTAGATTTTTCATCCATCCAGTTAATGGTATGAGGTAGGGTCTTACTTCATTGTTTTGCATGTGGAAATCTAGTTGTCCCAGCACCATTTGTTGATGAGACTCTTTTTCCCCCAGTTGAATGGACTTGGCACTCTAGTCAGGATCAATTAATCATTGGTGTATAGGGTTATTTCTGGACTCTTGATTTGATTCCATTGGTCTATATGTTAATCCTTATCCCAGTAGCATACTGTTTTGATTACTTTAGCTTTGTGGTAAATTTTGAAGTTGGGAATGTGAGCTTTCCAACTTCGTTCTTTTTTTTTTTTTTTTCAGGATTGGTTTGGATATTCAGGGCTTCTTGCAATTCCGTATAAATTTGAGAATCAGCATTTCTCTTTCCGTAGAAAAGCCTGTTGGAGCTCTGATAGAGATTGTGTTGAATCTGTAGATTGCTTTGATTGATATTGACATCTCAGCAATTGTAAGTCTTCCATCCGTGAACATGGAATGTCAGTCCATTTATTTAGGTCTTCTTTAGTTTCTTCCAGCAATGTTTTTTAGGTTTCAGTGTAACAGTCTTTCACTTTCTTTGTTACATATGTTCCTGGGTATTTTATTCTTTTAGATGCTATTATAAATAGAACTGCTTTCTTAATATCCTTTTCAGATTGTTTATTGCTGGTGTATAGAAACACAACTGATTTTTGCATGTGATCTTGTATCCCACAACTTTGCTGAATTTATTCGTTCTAGTAGCTTCCTTGTGGATTCTTTGTGATTTTCTGTATATAGGGTCATGTCATCTACACATAGATTATTTCTTCCTTTCCAATTTGGATGCCTTTTAGTTCTTTTTCTTACCTAATTTCTCTGGCTAGAACTTCTAATAAATTTTGAATAGCAGTGGTAAAAGTGGGCATCTTGTCTTATTCCTGATCTCAGGGGGAGGGTCTTTCATCATTGAGTATGATGTTAGGTGTCCACTGCCCTTTTGCTGATGGACCTCTCCTAGGGCCCTGGGTCAGGTGGGGCTGGGGGAAATGCAGGACCAAAGTTCGTGTAGCTCGAGGAGAGGTGCTGGGTCAGGCACCTTCCTCCTACCCCAAACCCTGTATTGTTAACTCAGTCGTAATCAACACTCTTAGGGAGATTAGCTTGATCACCTAACCGCAGCCACCCGTTCCTGGATAATTCATAGCCGACGTTTCTGCCTCAGATTTCTGGGTCACTGGATGTCTGTAAGATCCTCTTCTGGACAGTGTTATAAGACCCAACTGGTGGACTTGTGTGTCTGCCACGGAAGTGCGGCCATGATCCTGGAATAGAGAATCCCTGTGTGGGGGGCAGTGCGACAGCCTGTGGAAAAGTCCTAGGTTTTCTGAGTCTTCACACAAAAGTCCACATTAGCCAAGGGCAGGGGAAGGCTGCATATTTGCTCTCTTGATTTTTTAGGTTGAATTTTCTTTTTCTTTCTTTTGGCCTCATTTTCTGCATCTTCGTTGGGAAGAGGGGCGTGGTGAATTTACTTCCCTGCTTCTATCCTGCTCAGAGCAGGATTTGCTGAGAGTCCTCTGCCACTGCTGGCCATTTCGATGCCCCATTTATGTTTTCAGAGCACATTAGAATCATCAGTTCATGATGAGACTTCCCTGGGCTGCAGAGGGCTACGGGGACAAACCCACCAAGAGGCACATCTATTGAAATTCTAAAGTCATACATAACAACAAACAAAACCACGGGGAGAAGGGTAGCCCTGCCTCCTATTCCTCCAACAATCAGTCCTCTTTAGACTAAATTCAAAAGGTCTTTATTGTCTCGATTCGATTTAGCAAAATACCTGTGTGATAATTCAGATAAGATGCAGTTCTTGTCTTTAAAGAATTCAAAATCTGCTTGGCCGCTCAATTTCAACAAACTCCTCTCATCCCTTATTTCTCTGTTGCCCTATGCCACCATCCTCCCACCTATCCCTGTCAACTCCCAAGCTTTTCCTGTCCTGTAGGCTTGAAACCTTGGAGTCCATCCATACCCCCACCACCCCCCTTCATTCTCTGGTTTGCCCAGGACAGTCCTGGCTTAAGTCTGTTGTCCCAGTGTAACTGTAATGGCTCCCCTTTCACGTCAAAAGTGTCCAATTTCGGGTGATAAATAACTGATCAGCCAGTCTATAACTTTCAGAGGCCAAGGCTGTCCTCTCATCCTTCTCTGTGCCTGGCTTGTCACTGTATCTTCACTGCCACCACCCTGGTTCAGCTGCTGTCAACTTCTGCCTGGACTGCTAGAGTTGCCTTCTCTCTGCTCTCCTTACTGGACCCCTCTCACTTCCAGTCCACTCTGCAAACCATTGCCTGATTCATCCCCCCAAAATACCGTGCTCCGTGCTCACTTCATTGGCCCCTTGCTGGGTACAGCACACAGTTCAGGCCCCTGAGCCTGACACTTAAAACCTTTTGCAGCCCAGCCTCTGCTTTTGTCTACAGTGCTCCCCTTTTGGTTTCTCTGCATGAAATCTCATTTCCACTCTCATTGGTTGATGCGCTGTCCCCTGACCCTGCCCTTTAGAGACCACTGTTGCTAATGAAGGGCTCAAGCTCAGCCGTTCCCACAGATGCACGTCCCCGTGCATGTGTCCTTCAGGCCCAGCGTCATTGCCCACCTTGCCAGTACAGTGTTCTGTGACCAGCTGTCCCTTGGTGCTCTCTCCTCCTCTGAACTCTTTGGCCTAGAGCAATTATTGCTGCACAACTCATTTGGCATCTAATCATGTACTGCCTCATGACTTTTCATATATTGCTCTCTTGCACGGGGGCTTAAAGTATTTGCTGTAATTTCACTTTTTGTTCTCACAGGCCTTTCTCCTCAATGAAATTGCAGGTTCCTCGAGGACAGGAGCCGTGTCTTATTCATGTTTTTATTCCTTATGGCACCAAGTGCCTGGTAGGTAGAAAAGAAATACTTCCCAGAAACCCTTAGCAGGTATTCATTTAGGAATCCTGGGACCGAAAGGACCCTTACGATCATGTAGTTCAGACTCTTATTTTGTAGATGAACTGGAAAATGAAGACAAGAGAAGCCAAGAGACTCGCTCAAGGTGACCCAGCTCTGCGAACGGCACATACAGGATTCAAATGCAGGCCTTCTGTATCTGTGGGTTCCACATCCGTGGATTCAACCAACTGCGGATCAAAAAGTATTTTTAAAAAAGTCCAGAAAGTTCCAAAAAGCCAAACTTGAATTTGTCACATGCCAGCAACTATTTACATAGCATTTCCATGGTATTTACAACTATTTACATAGCATTTACATTGTATTAGGTATTATAAGTAATTTAGAGATGATTTAAAGTACAGTATACGGGAGGATGTGCATAGGTTATATGCAAATACGACACCAGTTTACCTAAGGGACTTGAGTGTCCACGGGTTTTGGTATCTGCGGGATCCTGGCCCCAACCCCTGTGGATCCGAAGGACGGCTGTACTGTCCCCAGCACCAGCCTACCTCCTGTGTGTTGATTTTATTTTGTGAATGAACTATAACCCTTTTTAGGATGAGTAGGCCTTTAGAAAGCAGAGGCAAAGAAGGCAAGCAAACCAGGAGGATGACATGGTCTTAGCAAATTCCCAGAGACTTGCTTGGCATAATCTGGGGGGACAGCAATTAGCCCAAGATTGTTCCTAGGTAAGAGTCTTGGGGGAGGGGTGGGTCAAGGAAGGCCTTCAGTCTCCTGATTTGGGGTTGTGAGATGTCTGTCACAGCAAAGCCACCTGCCAGAGCCTTAGAGGAATGTCTCAGCTCCAAGACCTGCCTTTCAGAAGTTGTGGTGCGGGGCGTAGGGGGTGGGGGAAGCTTAGGAGGGCTAGGAGAGGTCACGGGAACTGCCTGCTTGGAGGCGGCTGGGTCACATTCACTTTGGGCCGTAAGGAAACCTTACTTCAGCGGTGTTGAGAAGGGCCACCGGTAATGCCGTTACATGTAGCTTTCAACTTTAATAAGGTGTCGCAACAACTATGAACATACATATAACTAAAAACACATTTCACTGGAAGCTTAACCTTGAATCTGTTTCTGCTGCTCCTGTGTGGCGCTTCATGCCGTCAGTAGAGCTGTTAAAACACAATGGAATGCGGGTAATTGTGCATTATATGGCTTTTGTTTTCCGTTAGGAAATATTCACACCCGAAAAGAGAGTGGGATTATCATGGCGGAGGGCGCTGTGGAAGAGCCGTGAGAGGGAGGCCGGTGGGTGAGGACAGAGGGCGGGGGAGCAGGAAATCTGGCTGCTTCTATTCCAGGAGGTCTCGGCTTTTCTAGCCTTAAACCTGCGGGCATTCGTACATCTCAGGGAGTGAAGAGGCTCAGAGCTGATGATCAGGGTTAGCAGAGGACTCTGGGGTCCTGGCATCACGTGCAAGGTGAGGGCAGGGGCTGCGGAGAAAGAATGTGTCTGAAGGCATCTGGGAGAGATAAGGGCGAATTAAGTCAGGAAACAGGCGCTGGAACGGTTTCCCCGGGGAGCCATGCCCGTGTGCTGCTGGCCGGGCTCTTCAGTGATGTCCTTCCACCTGAGCCGGGAGCCTGGGGGAGCTGGGCCTGGAGAAGGTGGTACCTCTGCTCAGGGCACACTTGCTCCTCCCCTAAGTCATAGCAACCATAAAGTAATAATAGCTACTCTTTACGGAGCGCTATGTGGCAGGTGCTTTATGTACATTTCCTAACTTAATTCTCACAAAGCCCCTCTTTCTGGGTGGAACCAAGGCCGTGTCTCTGGAGCCTCCAGCCCCTCACTGTCTCCGAGGGGCCACAGGAGGTAGGACACCTGGGCAGCACGTAGGAAGCCAGGGCCAGCTGGTCCTGTTTGTTGGGAGGAAAGGAAACAACACTGGCTGGCAGAGAAAGTAGCTGAGTGTGGTTTCGGATGGGAAGGTTGTTCTCAGGTAGCCCGATGGCAGCCCTGCCCGGGGAGGTGCCTTCGAGGCACCCAGGCCATCTGGGACAGTCCCCTGTCTGCATACAGGTGACCCACTTGCTGCGGCGGGGCCTTCAGGGTAACTTCTCTGGGCGGGGTCTGCCATTGGGGTTGAGGGGTGACCCGTCTCCCTAGATAGATTACATTTGGTTTGCTCGGAAGGCATTTATGGCTCTATAAAGCTCTTAAATTGGCTCTTTTCCCCCCTCAAAACATTTCTTCAAGCTTACAAGGCCAGTTTTAGAATAGCAATTACCAGCTCCAATCTCCCCCAGCAAACTCACGCTGTGCTGTTGTATATAAACTGCTTGGGACATTTGTAATGCTGCCACACAGCGTATCTGCACGGCGGAAAGCCCCGTCTGTCCCGAGGAATGCTGCAGAGGCCCTTTCTCAGCTCTAATTTATGGGCCACATAAAACTCTGTGAAGTTGCCCTGCATCTTTCTGAGGCAAAGTTGAGGTTTTTTACTGTTTCAAGCTGCTAATTTTTACCATTTAAAGCCAGCCTTCTGCCCGTGCCAGTGTGCATGTGTGCATACAAGTTGGCCACTTTAATTTATGTGCCTCTTTCTCTCTCTGTGATACTCATAACTCACAAATGTGTGCATAATGTACAGCCAGCTCTTCCTTATTATGAGAGGCTTGGCTGCTTTGTCCTGTGCCCGCGCTAACCCGGACCCCCCTCCCACCCCCTCCTCAAACCCAGGGAGGAAGCCCTGCGATGGAGACAGAGATGGACACTGGCCTGGGAACAGGAGCCGGCGAATGGCAGGAGTCCGCCGTGCAAACCTGGTCCAGGGTCCCTGCTGGTGAGAAGAGAGGTTTAACGAGAGGCAGCTCTGTGAAGGTACAGAGAGCTGGAAGTTCAGAGCCGCTGGGGACCAGGATTTCAGGCTGGAACAAGGCACGTTCCAGACGGAACCTTCTAAGCCTCAGTTTCCTCATTTGCAGGATGGGGGTAGGATTATAGATTTCTCACCGGAGGGTTGTGAGTATCAAGTATGCTGATGGCTGCGAGGGCCCTTCCCAAGCTAAGGCAATATCCCAGGGCTGGTTGGTAGCTGTTCCAAGCCTGAAATTGCTGGCAGGGCCCTGGAGGAGGGGGAACGGCCAAAGGCAATGTGATGTCTCAGGGTTTTCCAAAGTCGAATGGCAGTGCCGCTGGTGGGCCTCGCCAGGCTCCGCTGTGCCTCGTGGGGCAGGCCGTGGGAGCTCCGTGCACTGAGCTCCTCCCTTCCCACCAGCGTCCTCTGATCCCTGGGTAAGAGCTCCTTGGCACCGCCTTCCCACCTCCAGCCCAGCTCCCACCCCTAACCTTTCTTGGGACCAGTAATCCTCTCCTGGCCTTTGCTGATGCAGGCGGCTTTTCTAGCAGTCTCCTGGGAAGGCTGCTGTCCAGTAGGTCTTGGGGGTCCAGAGGCAGGGAGGTTTGTACCCCCAGCCTCCTGTGTCCCCACAGGAGGGCCCTCACTGCACAGCAGGGGAGCTCATCCCTCTTGTCCCCCACCCTGAGTTTGGATCACACTATTACACTGGCTGACAGAGGGGGATGTTCAGCCCTTCCTTGGGGTTTGGGTGAGTCCCTGAATCAGAGGACCCCAAATCCCACTCTTCCTTCAATGTCCCTCTAGGCCTCATTCTTCCGCCTAACTGCTTCTGCTGGAATGTTCCCACTTGGATATTTTGTCACTAATGTGAACTCCGCGAGTTTAAAACAGGCTAATTCAGCACATTTTTAGTGAAGGGAAAGATGCTGTCACCTATTGAGCATCGACTATTTGGCAGGCAGTGGGCAAGGTGCTTTGTATGCTCCAGAGAATTTAAGTATCACCACAAATCCTACCAGTAATAATAACGAAAATGGGGCCTCCCTGGTGGCGCAGTGGTTGAGAGTCCGCCTGCCGATGCAGGGGATGCGGGTTCGTGCCCCGGTCCGGGAAGATCCCACATGCCGCGGAGCGGCTGGGCCCGTGAGCCATGGCCGCTGAGCCTGCGCGTCCGGAGCCTGTGCTCCGCGACGGGAGAGGCCACAGCAGGGAGAGGCCCGCGTACCGCAAAAAATATATAAATAAATAAATAATAATAATAATAATAACGAAAATGTATTTGGCACTTACTACGTGCCAGGCACTGTTCTGAGCTCTTCACACTAACTCAATCCTCACAACACTTCTACAAAGTAGGTACTATTATCATCTTCTGATATTATAGATAAACTGAGACACAGAGAGGTTAAGGAACTTGCCCAAGGTCCCACAGCTAGTAATTTGGGAAGATGGGATTAGCACCCAGGGAGTCTAATTCTGAGCCAGAGCTCTTGACCACTGCACAAGGAACAGTGCTTCTTTAAGGAAGGTGTTTATTATTCCTCCATTTTATAGGTGTAAAAACTGATATTCAGAGAGTTCAAATAACGTGCTCAGTAACACATAACTTGGAAGAGGCAGAGCCAGAATTTGAACCCAGGTTGGTCTGGCTCCCAAGCTTGTGGTCTTTCTGTTTTACCTTCTATTCTCTTGCTTACTGGCTTATGACACAGGTTCAAGACACATGGTTTTCCCACCCTCAGTTCTTGATATTGTAAAAGCAGATGAGTCATAACATAAAACTGAAGTTTTGTAAGAAGATAAGGCTGGTTTGGAGCTGAGAGGCCGGAGCAAGGGGAAGGACTTGGCAGCAGCTGGGCAGCGACGGGGGGCGGTGAGGTTCAGGTCAGGGCGGGTGGAATGGAAGAGAGGATGGACTTAAGAGCTGTGCTGAAGAATCAATAGAACCTGGTGATTGACCGGGTGTTGGGAGTCCGCCTTAGGGTGGAATCTCCAGCCTGAAGACTCAGTGGATGGACATACTATTCAGGAAAAGAGCGAAGTTCTTGTGGGACAAGGGTCTCATCTTACAAGTGTTGACTTTGAGATGCCATGGAACATTCCTGGGGAGGAGTTCTGCGAGCAATGGCTGATCATTTCTCCAACCTCCAAAATTGATTTTGGGTGTCATGGCCTCTTTGAGAATATGATAGGAAGATGGATTCTCTCCCAAGAAAAAGGTACAAACACACACGCACACGCAAAATTTGTTAACAGTGTCCCAGACGGGGATCCCTAGGATGCAGGGACTCCAGGTTACCAACCCCTGGTTTAGGGCCTCTGTCCTGGCCGCGGGCACCCAGGCTCTGCCACCACAAGGTCTGCTTGGGAAGCTGGAGACGGGCATCCTGAGAGGCTCTGTCTCTGAGTACTGGGAGTGTAGATGGTGCCAAAATTCCTCGAAGGGGAGACTTTTCCATTTCAAAGCTTGTACCTGGAAACAGTGTGGGCGGGATTTCCTCTAGGACTCTGAGCCAGGGTTGCAGGTCATTTTCCCTGGGCTTGTGCATCCCTGGGTGTGCCCCAAACTTGGCCCTGAGTTTGTTCATTTTTCCTTTCATTCACTCGTTCTGCTGAGTGCTGACTGTGCCTCAGGGGCTGGCCTAGGCATCCCCTGAGGATGGCGGCTCAGGAGAGGGCCTGAAGCAGGGTCTGAGCCCAGGAGACTCATCTGTCCAGCCTGCTTTCTGTGCCCATCGCCAGACCCGTGGGGTCTCCCCAGCACCCTCATCGAGGGTTGTGTATTTCCTCACTGAGAAGCTCCAGCCTGTATGAGGGCAGAGTGTGGCTGTCAGGGAGAGTACCCTGGTGTTCAGAGGCAGTCCAGGGAGGGAGGTCGGTCGTAGAGCAGTGACGTCAAACCTGGCTTCTGATGGCCCTGCTACAATTTCCTCTGTGACCTTGGCGAGCTGCCTCACCTCTCTGGGCCTGAAGTCCCACATCAGTAGAGCAAAGGATTTGGATCTGACCATGTCCAAGGTCCCATCCAAGTTAATTTTCCATGATTCTAAGTATAGAGCCACCGCGTGCCTATAAAGGCTCCCGGAAGGCAGTAGCCCTGATACTCTGAGGATAAAACATGCCCCCCCGCCCTGGGCAGGGCCACCGTGCTGCATCACTTAGAGAAGAGGCCTTGTGTCAGTGCTGGGAAGGCATGGAGAAGGTTCTTCCCTGAGGTCATTGACTTTTACCTTATTGGGTAAGAATATGGTCACCGCCACTATGTGGCTATTTAAATTTAAACTAATTAAAATGAGATCACATTAAAAACTCAGTTCCTCGCTCTCACTGGCCACGTTTCAAGAGGTCAGTAGCCTCCTATCCATCACTGCAGGAGGTTCTACTGGGCAGAGCTACTGTAGGAGCCAACCCCAGCTAGGCCCCTGTTGCTCTGAGGGGTTAGAGGCCTTGCTTGGTTGGAGAAGGCGGGTATTTAGAATAGTTGACCAATGACACTTGGGGAGACCTTGGTCCTTGTGTAATTCATTATGTCTGAGATGGGAGGAAGATGAAACTTCTCAATTACAGCCACTCTGGCCTTCAGGCTCATTTACTTACTGCCCAGGCTGTGGGATGGGTGGTGAACACAGGCCGGAGGTTGCTCCCGGTGCCCTGACTCCCCACATGGATCCTCTCTGCCTCCGGACCAGGTCCCTGAGTAGGGATCTCTCTTTCTGAACCCCTACTTGACTGAGGCCCCAGAGAAACCTCTTCTTCTGCTCCACACCTACCTGAGAAAGAGGCCCTACCCCCGCCTTGCCTGGGAGTCCTCGGCTTCCCTCAGGGTTCCGCTGAGGCCTCAGGCTGGGAGGGCTCTCGTTCTGGGGACTTGTTAGCGATAAATAACTCTGCCTCAGAGCCCTTGCCCGCCCTCAGCAGGGAAGAAAGAGACCCAGGCCGAGGTTCCGATGTGGCAGCAGCAAGGGGGAGCTGAGAGTCATCTGGGGAGCGTGCACATCCCCAGAGGTCCCGGGTTGCTGTACAGTTGGGGTCAGTAGGGGGATTGGGGTTGTGCAGGCAGCAGCCGCCTGTGCACAGAGCTGGTTGGGGCTCCTGGAAAAGCATCACAGTGACCTCAGGCTGGGTCATCTCCACTCCTGCTCACCCTGCCCTGCAGCAGGCTCTGGGGGCCACGCCACAGCTGTGGGCTGCAGCTTGGAGGCTCCTGGGAAACCTGGTTGTTACCTCCCTTCGTTGCATGTTAGCAGCATAATCTTGGCCTTTCAGGCCAGTGGAGGGCCCTCCGGGAAGCAGCTGTTTCTTCCATCTAGACCTCAAGGCAGGTCCTTGTAGTGGAGAGAAGCTTGGGAGGGATTGGGCATCCCTGGCTGCGTCTGCCAGCCCATGCTCAGGTTGAGGTCCGCATGGCCATCTTCCTGGGACTTGCTGGGGGCTCTCAAGTCTACTTACCAGGAGACAGATGAGTCGTGTCGGGGGCCAGAGTGGAGTCCTCATACGGAGGAGGTCAGATGTTCCACCATCGTTTCTATAGCCGGCTTCTCTTTGAAGAGAATAAAGAATTCTGTGTCTGGAATCCTACTTGCTCCCATCAGCTTTTTGGATGGAAAGGCCAGAAAGGCAAAGGTGGGATGGGAAGCAGGTAACACACCCCGACGACCAACCTTTCAACCTCTGGTGCCCTCCTTGGCGCCTCACCAGAGGGGTAAGAAGGATGGGGGGGAGTAGGGGAAGGGCCATTCCTCTGGTCTAAACCTGCTTTTGGGTTCTCCTTCAGTACACTCGTTCCTGTCCATTGTCATCTGGTGATATGAGTGCTGAGGTCAATTCTACTGGAGCGCAGATGAACTCGGGAAAATTCGTCCATGTAGGTTTGTTCTTATCTCCACTTCCTTTGAGTCCCTTTGACCTATGACAGCCTGCTCAGCCGGCCTTTCATCCTAAACCTGTAGATCTGACCTCTGGGCTCTTCAGACCCAGACACTCCCCCCACCCCATGCCACCCACCCTCCCCTCCCCTCTCTGCTCCTTTTTGCTTCTTTGCAGATCCTTTTTCTCTTCCCTCTTTCCTCTCTTTCTCCTTCTCGCTGGTGGTTGTCAAAGTCCCCAGCCCGCCCCCAGGTGGCACCTGCCTGCTCCCCTGGCCCAGGCCACCCGCCCAGGCTCCTGTCCACTCGGCCGAAGAGCTTCGCCGGAGTGGAATGCAGGCTGTTCCCACCTTCGTCTGGGTACCCTCTCTCCTCACTGCAAAACACTCTTTTGTTCTGACTTTCACTCGGGTCCAGGCAGCCCTGCCACTCTCACACATTCCTTCAGTACAAATTAAATTTATTATCTATCCGAGAAAAACCAAACCAGGAGGTTAAGTCAGTTCGTGCAAAAGAAAACAATGTGATACACTTCACTGTCCCAGATCAAGTGATTTGGGGCTCCTGGGTCTCTCCTTGCTGCTCTGTGGACCAGCTAAGACAGAAGCAGCACCCACTCACTGAGGGAACCCTGGGCTCCCGGCACCCGTGGCAGGTGGCTCAGTCTTCCCGTCTACACAGCAGTGACACTAATGCCCTCTGAGGGCTGTACACGAGGAGTGCACCTGGTGTTGCATTCAAGGCGTAGCACCAGGTCCTGGCTGCCGGCCTCCCGGTCTCCCTGATGTAGCTGAGGTAGGGCCAGAGGGTCCCACTGTCAAGGCGTTTTGTTCTCCAGGTCACAGTCGTTAGTCTCAGGAGGAAATAAGGCAAAGGGATGAGCAGAGATTCTCTTTCCAGGGACTGGAAGCGGGGGGGGGGGGGGGGGCAGAAGGGGACTGTCTTCCTCGCCTGCTCTGGGGCTCGACGGCCTGGGACCGGGAAAGACCTGTCCCGGGGGGGGGGACAGAAGGGGCCACCCCAACTTGATCTCCTCCCCCACAACTTATTCTGTGCCTTCCCAACCTGCCCCACCCCAATGAACAGCAGGAGGATCCACCAGGTTGCTTGAGCCGAAAACCCGGGGATCATCCTTGACTTTGACCTTTCCCCCATTTCCTCATAGCCAATCGTATTCCACCTGGTATCTAAGGTGAGTCTCGGCCTGACCACTTCCCTCCCCTCCCCCACGCCACGCGCTCGGCCCAGACCTCTGCCGCCGTTGCCTGGCCTCGTGCAATGCCTCCGGGTGGCTTCTCCCTCACGCCCGTGCCCTGATCTCTCTGCTACACGGAAGCCTGCGCCATTGTTCCTACCCCGCATAGCTGCTTCATCGTGGCCATCACAGTTTGCAGTGGCAGGGTTTATTTGTGTGGTTTGAGCTTTAGGATCCGACTTGCCCATTAGACAAGCTCCAGGATGTCAAGGACCGTGTCTGGGTTGATCATCACTGCATCTCAGTCTCAGTGCCCTTAATAAGCAACTGTTGAGCAGATGGATGAATAGAGGGCCAGGCGGGACACTTGCTTTCTTGCTGTCTTTCAAAGGGATGTGCGCTCCACGTGGGTGGGGGTCTGTCTCTTGTTCACTCTGACGTCCCCCGAGAGCCTAGAACACTGGCACACCCAGGAACTCGATAAAGGTCGTCGAGTCGAGTGAATTGACAGGCTCTGAAGTAGAAGGCTTGACCGGGCTCATGCACTCAGACCACCGGCCGAGATTTGGCCCGGTCACCTTCTCTGCGACGTCATCCCTCATTCTCTCCCCTTCTCCCTGGCCTCCCAGGGTCTTGGTTCCACGAACACTTTCTGAGCTGAGAGCCTAGGTTGGGGCAGAACCCAGATTGCTGTTGATTCTGTCCTGCTACCCCCAAGTAGGAAGGGGGGGGGTCTTCTTTGTCACTTCCGGGTTAGATCTGAGAGACAGGGTGGTGTGCTGGGGCCACGCACGTCCTTTGGTCCCATGAACTTTTGGGAACAAACCTCTGGAGCCCTTTGGAATGACAGCAGTGCAGCTTAAATCCTTCCCCAATATTGCTTTCTTCCTCTGCAGAAAAAAACGCAGCCTCCCTCCTCCCCATTCAAAGTTCTGGTGATTCCCAGAAAATACGGAAAGCATCCGCAAGGCCTGGCCACAGGAGAGATGGCAAAGGCTTGGGGAGAAGCAGACAGTGCAAGGCACGGTCAGGGCGGCTTCAGAGGGCGTGCGGCGCTGCGACTGCCCATTTTGGTCCCTCTCTGAGCTGTGGCTCCCACCTGTGGGAGGGAGACGGGGACAACTGTGTGCTGCCCAGCTGGAGACTGTCTGAGAGATTCTGGAATGGGAAGTATGACAGCTAGAAAATGTTTGTTTTTCACCTCACCCATCAGGAAAGCCCCAGCCCAGCCCCCTTCCAGCTCTCCCATTGTTAACGGCCCAGTGGATCAAATTCCTCGACTTCGCTCCCTTGAAGGTTTTCTTCCAGAGCCTTCTCTTAGGCACTCCCAGCTCCCATTTAGCTTCTCTCCCGTGTGTAGACATTTCCCCCAGGAGCCGGGTTAGCTTGGCATTAGCTCGGGTTTGGGGAAGAGTGGTGATTGGGGGGCGGTGGGCTCGGCTGGGGGGCTGGGGGGTCGCGAGCTGCCTTGTGGCTGCTCCATGGGGTCTGGCCGGGCCCCAGCCTCTGACTGTGACATACAGCCCCCTTCGTGAAACCAGACAGAATTAAGCCTTTTGTTTCCTGTTTGCTAGGCCGGCTTAAAGAAAACACAGAGGGTCCGTGCGGCTGGAGCTCCCAACAAGACGGCCTTTGTATTCATTTAATTAATCAGTTGGCTGAGGGGAAGGAGAGGAGGGAAGTTCATGTTATAAATACATGTTTTTCTTTGGCTTTTTTCCCCCAAAAGACAGGGCTTGAATGACATTCCCGAGAGAGCCCCCCATCTCACCCCAGACATGCGGGGGGCCGGGGGCCTGCCAGGCTGCAGCTGTGACTCCCCCCACCTCTGTCCCCCCAGGAGCATTAGCCCTGATCTCTCTGGGTCCTGGGGAAATGTCAAATGCTGACAGGGGCGGGGTTTGGGGGACAGTGGGTGGGGTGTGCCCGCTAGGCTCTGGGCTCCACTTCCCCCCTCCTCACCTCCCCCCCCCCAAACCCTGCATCCTCCTACAGCCTCCATGGAGGCGGTACCCACACTGCCACACGGAGAAGCGTCTGCTCCCAAGAGGCCTGGGCACGCGACAGGTGCACCTCAGGGGAGACATCCTCACTTAGGAGCGGAGTGATCTTCGTGTTCCCTGCTTTTCTCCGCATCCCCGACTCAGCAGGAGGGGCTGGGGCTGGTACCCAACAAACTGCCCAGACAGGCAAAGGTATCCCAGGGGCGACCCGAACCCCATCCAGCGCCCTCCGCCCCACCCTTCAGTGCGAGCTGTCTGACGTGCAAGGGATAGGAGAACGGAATAGGGCTCTTGGGGCTCTGGGGAGGGGCTGAGGTTGGGGGGTGTGAGTCCTCTTGGTCAGATATCCTCAACCCACTTCCACCTCCCCAGAGGGGTTGTTTTTTTTAAAGCTTCCCTTGATGATACTATTTAAACTACTTTTTCATTTCAGAGATGGGCAAATTCACTCACTGTTCTCTCACTGCCTCCCCCCTGCTTCCAAGTGTTTTTAGCATCCAAAAAACCCTTTCCTGATGACGTAAAACATTTGCAGTCTCTAAATATATGGCCCTCGTGATGGACTTTCACTGTGGTAAAATTCCCTTCTGTGCTCTTCATCTCAAGTCTTAGCTGAAAGGCTCTGGTGTCTGGTAGCCGTAACTCTAGGCCTCGTGGACACACTGTGCACAACATCTCCAACACAGAGGGTCCAAGGCGGGGACCCCACGTCTGGCCTCTAAGTATTTATCTTAGTATTCATCATCTGGCCTGATACCCAGCCGGAGTGCTGCCCACTGCATGGGGTGCCAGGCCCCTGCTTCCTCCCCACGCCTCCCCACTTCCTTGGCCCTTCAGGGAGATGGGGAGACAGCAGAAGCTGGGAGGGAAGAGCTTGTAAAATGTTTGCGGAGACAGGACTGCAAGGCCTTGGTTTTCTCTCTCCTCCAAGCCCCTGCATTCATCCCCCCCGACCCCCGACCTCTCACTGAGGCCTACAGTTTCAAGCCGCAAACCCAAATACCCTCCCTCTAGGCCTTTCTGGGAGCACAGTCAGGCTAGCCCGAACCCTGGGTGGGGTGGTCTTTCCTTTGAGAGCCAGCAAGATGCCTGGAGCCCGTGCGTGACTTCCGTCAGCAAACTGTACTGTGCGGCTGGCTGGAGTGTGTGCCCGCGCGCCTGTCTCCTGAAGCAGGGACTAAAACTCAGGACTCCAGAATTTCTGTGTCATTAACAGACACCAAACGTCAATGTAGTTCCTACTGTAGGCACATTATCGTGTTAAACTGTGAGGCCTACAAAGATGATTAAGACGCGGTCCTACTTTCTCGGAATTAAGGATCAAGCTGGAGAGAGGGCGTGTCCTCTCATTATCAAGTTTGCTGCTTCCACCTGTACCCAAGGAGGGCTTTTAAGCAGATGTGAAGAAAGCAGACCGTCCTGGAGCAGGACACCAGAGGGTGGGCTGGCCCTGAGCTTCGGATTCCTTGTTTGTACCGTGAGGATACTTGTGACACCTACCTCGTCATGTCGTTGTGAGGATTAAAGCTCGTCTCGAGATCCGGCAGGTAAAATACTTAGATCAGTGCCAGGTTCATATTCTCTGTCTGGAGGGCGGGCCGTAGGTTCAGGGGAAAAAAAAAAAAAAAATCAGTGCTGGCCTTTTCTTGGGGCACCTGGAACTGCTTTGTACCAGAGATCTATAAATTGGGGGTTGGCAGGGAGAGAGGTCAGACCCTGGAGAGTAAATCTCATTTTCAAAGTTGTTTGAATCGTAGAGACTTGGAAGCTGAAGAGAATCCCAGTGATGAGCTGCACAGGGAAGAAGCAAAGGCCTCCTCCTTTCTGAGGAGAGGAGGTGTAGTTCATGGCAGGATGGTGGGGGGGTGGGGGGGCTTGGTAGGGCCCTGGTTTGGTCCCCAGGATGCAGCCAAGGTGCCTGGGAGTTGGATGGCCAAGGGAGAAGGGGCCACTAAAACCACATTTCTCAAGAGTTAATGAACAAATGAGTCACCTGGGTGCCTTGTTAAAATGCAGATTCTGAATCAGGAGGTCTGGGTGGGGCTGAGAGCCTGCATTTTGAACAGGCTGCCAGGTGAAACTGCTGCTCTCGTCTGTGGGCCACACTGCGAATAGTGAGGGGCTGATGGATTTAGTGTGCTGTGCTTGCTAAGTGAAAGTTCCCTCGACGGGTGACCACCCTACCTAGTTCGAGACCGCCCCTCCAAGTGTCTGTGTCTTTAAGGCACTTACTTGGCTGTCCCTGGGCCTCACCCTGTCACATGGCTCCCATTTAGAATGTGAATTGGCCCCAGTCCAGGCCCCTTACTCTGTATGCCTGAGAGGTTTGCCTTCCAGTAAACCTCCTTGCGGCCTCGGCCTCACATTGTCCTTCCCCCAGCTCTGCCAAAGCCTTTTCTCCACTGTGACACTCTCCCCGACATGCCAGGCCTGGCCGAGGCTGCCTCTTCTCCAGGCCATCCGCCCATGCTCTGAGCTCCGGGGTCCACTGTGCTTGGCACACAGGCGCTCTGGTGGGACTGGCTGTCGTGTAGACTAATGGCAGCTGTGAGGATACTGCATACCTGTACACAGAGGACCCAGCTCCAGAGCTGGACTGCACACTCCTGGAGGTTGGGGACCGTGTCTGATCTTTCTTTGTGTCCTTGCGGTGCCTTGTGCACAGCGGTTGGTTATTATTAGAAGGTCGGGGCTTGTCCTGTATGCTTCTCTATTCCCAAGACTCAGCTGCAGGGCCTGGCACCGAGTTCGTGCTCATTACATGTTCATTACATGTTGCTCCTAGAAGAAGATGCTCAGTACATGTTTTAATCATGGATGATTTTTGAGGCCTGGGTTCTTGGCATTTATTTTTGTATCCATTCTGCCTGGCACGTAGTGGACTAGATAATTTTTATTTTTAATGAAAGCCTGTTTCTCGGCATGGAGTTGCTTCCAGAGAGGGAGGGGAGGGGTGAGTGAGCCCTTGTCAAAGGCTGAACGGAGCCCCAGGTTCTCGGTGGGCTCTCTCCTCTACCACTTGGCCTGAAGGATCTCCCCACGGTCCTTAGATCGGCTGAGGGGGAATTGATGGAGTGTGGGCTTTGGTGTCCAGCAGGCCAGGCTGGCAGCTTCTTGACGGAGGGCAGAGAGTGATATTTTTGGCTTTTATGCATATGTTGTGACTCCTGATTCTAAATCCAAAAATTTAAGTCAATGTTTATTACATCCAAGTAAACATCTATTTCAAAGCCAGCAGGTGAGTCTTTTGCTTGGGGGGGAGAATGAGTAGAGACTGGGTTATGCCCCCTTTAAGCCCCAAATATTTTGCCCCTCTGAGCAGCCCCTGCTTTAAAGTCAGGGTCTCTTCCCCCTTCTCTCATTGCCTTACAGCCCAACCTTGGCTTCCCCAGATTGCGTTTAGTTAAATCACCAAGCATTTATTGGACACTTGATATATACAAGGCATTTAGGAAGATAAAAATGCGAGTGACACCCATCCCCTAACTTCCATCTCCAAGTGTATCCTTTAACTGGGGAAGCGGTTCATGAGAAGAAAAGTAACAATATGAGTTAAACAATAATGAGGATTACAATGCAGGAGGTGTCACGAGATGGGACAGGATTGATTAATTACTAAATGAGTGGCACAGATTCTGTGTGTTGAGGGCATTCCGAGAAGAAGGAGATGGCTGTGCGCCAGCGTGAGCTGAAATGATCACAGGGCCTGGGCCTTGATTGGGGTGGGATGGGGTAAGCCAAGGAAGGCAGAGTTTAGTTCAGCTCCGCAGATACTTACAGGGCACCTACTGCGTTCCAGGCACCGTGCTGTACTCTGCAGAGACGAGGTGAATAAGACAGAGTCCTCACCCTTGAGGAGTCTACAGTCTGGGGAGAACTGTGGAGGAAAGTTCAAGGGCGAGGGGCTGTGGAGCATCATGGAAGGACAGCCAGCTCAGGCCGATGGCCATCAGGGAGGCTGGGAGGATCTGTCCCTTGTGACATCTAAACTGACCTGAGTGAAAAGTCATCCAAATGTGGCCGAATATGGGGGGAGGAGAGAGTCAAGCAAAGAGCTCATCTGCACAAAGGCGCGGATACACGAACCAGTCTGTTGAGGATGTGCAAAGTGGGCAGCTCGGGGTTTCTGGAGCAGGAGGCAGGTCCGGAGAGGAGGCAAATGGAGAAGCAGGGCTGGCCGGGTCCTGGAGAGCCTCGAATGCCAGCTAAGGAGCTTGGCGTTTTCATGTAGCCCATGGGGAGCCCTTGAAGAACCAGCGTGACACAGCATTGGAGAAACAGACTTTGGAGCCAGAGGCCCTGCTCTGCCTTGTTATCTGCATGACCTTGGGCGAATGATCATCTCTCCGTGCCTCAATTTCCTAATCTGTAAAAAGGGTATAAAAATAGTACTTACCTCACTGACCTGTTGTGAAGACTGAGTCAATCAGCACAGAGTGCTAAGAGAGCAGTCTTGGAATTGACCTGTTGTGGAGACTGAGTCAGTCAGCACAAAGTGCTAAGAGAGCAGTCTTGGAGTGAAGAGAATGCTCAGTAAATTTTAGCCATTGTTAGTATTAAGGGATTTTAGGCAGGCGAGTGCCTTGGACAGACTTGTGTTTTAGAAAGATCATGTTGGCAGTCCTGAGAAGGCTGGATCCACGTGGGCAAGACCAGATGCAGGGAAGCCAGTTAGAAACCTAGTGCAGTACTCCAGGCAGGCAGTGATGAGGGCTGGACGGAGGCAGGGGTGCTGTGGCTAGAGGGGCGGGGCCAGATCCCAGAGCTTTGAGAGGGTAAGGGAAAGGAAGGACTCCAAGGAGACTTGTGAGTTTTCATCTTATGTACTGGGTGCGTGGTGGTTCCAGCAACTGTGCCAGGAAACCCAGGAGGAGCAAAGGGCCTTTGGGCTGTGGGTCCTCCCTCTCTTCCGACCTTTCTTCTTCCCTTCCCCCTCCTTCCCTCCCTCCCTCTTCTCTCCTTTCTTTCTTTTTTTGAAAAAAAATGTATTGAGTGCCAGTGTCTGTGGGACACTTATTTGGAGATGTTGTCTGTCAGGAAATTGAATACATGCTAGAGGATGGAACTGGACGTAGAGGTGTGAGAGCCATTAGCCATGGATGGTGGTCAAAGCCATGAACGGGAATGAGATCGCCAGGGGGAGGGCGCAGAGGGAGAAGAATCTGGACAGGGTAATGGAAGTGTTGCATCATTGAACCAAAGGAGTCGAAAGCTTTGTGGTGGAGGACGAGACCACAGAGTCAGATGCAACAGCAGCTGCAGCAAACCTAAGTAGAGAAGGACTGAAAAAAGCATTCACGGACTTCGCTGGTGTGAAAGCCGTCGGCGTCCTGGGGAGGGCGGTTTTAGTGGCGGGTCAGGGTGGAAGAGACTGGAAAGGAGTGAGGAGTGAATGGGAGTGAGGAGGTGGGGAAAGCCAGTGTGTGTGGGGCATGGCTGGCTGTCGGCCTGGCTTTGCCAGAGGACCCTTGGATGGGGGAGGAGATAAGCCGGTCGCCAGCAGTCAGCAAGCAGATCTGTCGTGCGGCACTTGGACTGGAAAGCGCTGGAGAGACTTAATTGTGTCATTCAGTTTTTTATTCCGCAAATATTTATTGCATAGTTACTGTGGGTTTAAGAGTGTGCTAAATGTAATTCAGTGATGAACGAGTCTAAAGGAGACTGGACAAGGATTTAAGGAGACGTAACACAAAGATCATAAGTATCATAGTTGACATACTGTGAGTTGGATAAGGAAACATCACTTCCCCCCGGGGTTGCTAGGGACTGCTTCATGGAAAAGATGGCTTTGAGCTGGGCTTGAAGGAAGAGTAGGGTTCTAACAGACAGTAGTGGAAAACAGGCATTCCAACAGGTAGATGGACACGTGCAAAGGCCCTGAGGCAGGTAAGCATGGCACATAGGCCAGGAATAAGAAATACTCTAATTTATTTAGAGTGTAGGGTTGGCACCGAGGGAGACTGTAAGTTAAGACTGGGACACTAGGTTGGAGTCATGTCGTGAAGGCTTTCTATGCCAAGCTTAGGGATTTGCATTTTATTCTATAGTCCACGAGGTTTCACAAGAGATTTTACCTTATAGAAAAGTCTTGCTGACACTAATGTAGGGCAGATCAGAGCAGAGAGGAGTAAGTTAGGAGATGACTGTAATTGTCTGGGAAAGAAAAGTACTGAAGGAATTAACAAGCATGTTGGTGACGGAAAAGGAGGGAGGAAGATGGGAGATGTGTGCGGGAGTTGGGCCAGTAGGATCTACAGTGTGCCCCCTGGGAGTGTGTCGGGCCTGAGTTATTTGGGGGGTGAGGTGACAGTTCGAGCAGGGTATGGGTGGTCGAGAGGGAGGAATCAACAAGCGTTCCATGATTTCTACAGCTTGTATGATAGGAATAGAAGTGGTACCGGAAAGAGAAATGGTAAAGATAAGGAGATGAGCAGGTTTGAGGGAGGGAGAGGGGCCAAGTGCAACAAGGGTGGCACTTGTTGCCTTGAAGGGGGGCTGTGACTGAGAAATGGCCCCTGCACGTGTGAACAGGAGCACTGGGCCACCTCAAGAGCAGTGTCACTAGTGTGGTGGGGTCAGCACCCAGGGTGCAGGGGATCAAGAGAGAATAGGTGTGAGGAAGTGGCCGTTGTGAATACCAATTGGTCTTTCAAAAGTTTGGTGGTGAAAGGAAAGAGAGAGCTGGGAGGGATATCATTCCGGAGGGTTAAGCAAATAATTTACAAATTAAATAATTCTTTGAAAAAATTTTTTATTGGAGTATAGTTGATTTACACTGTTGTGTTAGTTTCAGGTGTACAGCAAAGTGATTCAGTTACACATATACATATATATATATATATATATATTCTTTTTCAGATTCTTTTCCCTTATAGGTTATTACAAATTATTGAGTAGACTTCCCTGTGCTCTGCGGTAGGTCCTTGTTGTTTATCCCAAAAAATTAAATAATTCTTTACATTCAAATTAAAATTTACAAAATACTTCAAGGCCATTATCTTACCTGATCTTTACAATATTTAAGGGAGTCAGGCAGGGGCCACTGTACCCACGTTACAGATGAAAAAATTGAGTTTCTTGGGACATGGGGCCAATAAGTGTCCTGGGTGGTTCTGGGCCAGTGCTCTTCCCAGTGCACTATCACACCTGTGATGGTGATGGGCCTGGGGGTGCTGTCATGCCTAGAACAGTGATAGTTGGGCCTGGGAGACTGTATGTTGGTAGGTCTTGGGGGGTAGCCTGAGCAGAGGGAGACACTGCAGATACATGAATACACGTACACTCACAGGCGATGGGCGCTGTGGGATGGAGGGTCAGAGCCCAGGTGGGCTTGGCCTTGGGAAGGAGGAAGGGGGCTTTGTTTTTGAGTGGAGAGGAAGGGAGAGGGAGGTTAAAGAGATACGTTGAGGAGAGAGGGAGGCCATGAGGCAACCTCAAAGACCCAGAGCCGGTGGACACTGAAAACGCCCAGGTGCAAAAGTTGAAGGCATTTGTGAAGCAATGTGCCTGGGAGCACAGGGCTGAGTGGGCTGGCAGGAGGGTGGGTGAGGGGATAAGTGGGCTGTGGGCCCGGTAGCTCTGGGCTAGAAGATGCAGGTCAGAGCCACCATTGTTGTGAAAGAACAAATGAACAAAGGGGCCCTCTCCCACGGTCCTGAACACAGAAGTCTTGAAGGTGGGAAGGAGCGTGTCCTATGCAACCCCCGCTCCCGCCCTAGCGTCTTTCTTCACTCCCACGCACACCTGCACTTGGCCGCTGCTGACCCTCTGGGCTCTAAGGCTCTTACTGTGGTCCTGGCCCCAGGGGACGAAGCGACCCGCCCCTACTCTGAGTCAGGTGGTCCAGATGGAGGTGAAGCCAGTGGAGGAGTGGGGGGGGGGGCCGGGGGGGG
>NW_006790311.1:560799-576435 GCF_000442215.2 Lipotes vexillifer
GGGGGGGGGGCCGGGGGATGGACTCTCTGGATGCAGGAGAATGAAAGTGTGCAGTAAAGGTTCCGCCAAAGCCTGGCCAGGGAATAGAGGGATGGCTTCTTGTACAGAAAGAGAACCCCACGGAGGTGACCTTTCCCTTGAGTTCGTGCCTGTGATCTGGGAGAGTAGCACTGATGTATATACACTACCATGTGTAAAACAGATAGCTAGTAGGAAGCTGTGGTATAGCGTGGAGAGCTCAGCAAGGTGATCTGTGATAACCTAGAGGGGTGGGATGGGGTGGGGCTGGGAGGCTCAGGAGGCAGGGGATATATGTATATGTACAGCTGATTCACTTTGTTATACAGCAGAAACTAACACACCATTGTAAAGCAATTATACTCCAATAAAAAAAAAAAAAAAGAAAAGGAAAATATGCAGTAAAGGTTCCGCCAAAGCCTGGCCAGGGAATAGAGGGATGGCTTCTTGTACAGAAAGATAACCCCACGGAGGTGACCTTTGCCTCGAGTTCGTGCCTGTGATCTGGGAATCCAGGACAGTCCACCCCGTGGGCCCTTTGGTGCTTCTTGGTAACTTCTTGGCCGTCCTGAATTCTGCTCTTCTTGCTCAGCTCCTTGGCTGGAATTCCAGGAACCTGCCCTCCTTGCTTTCAGAAGGTCATCTTGTCCTGGAGGTTGCAGTCCTTTAGGGAAGGAGCCCACACTGTTCTTGTTCTGAGGCCAAAGTCTGCATTTGGGGCAACGGGGGCCAGGACGCCATACAGGTTCCTGCTCTTCCGCTGTGCCACCGTGGGCTGAGACCTCTGTGCTGCAAATCAGTCCCAGGCGCGCGGTGTTGGAGGACACACAGCCGGGTGGACTGGACGCAGCTGGGCCCTCCCGTCACTGCTGGTGGAAGCGCGTGGAGGCCGTGCTCCTTCCCAGGAAGCCCCGAGCTCTTGGGCTCAGAGTTTTCAGGGTCTCTAGCTGTGTTTTCCTCCCACCGCGGGAGACCAGCTGTTCCCGTTTGCTTGGGACTGAGGGCTTTCCTGAGACACAGGACCTTCATGAGGAAACCTGGGAAGTCTCAGGGAAATTGGGACGAGTTGGCTGCCTAAGTGTCCCACGTCAACTTCTGGAAAAGGGCAAAGTTAAGGATCTCCAAATTCTAGTGGGCACAGCCTGGATTTTCCTCTGGGACATTGCACCTTTCACATGGGTCAAAGGATAAACTCTGCAATGTGTTGCCACTGTGTGATGTACAGTAGAAGTGGCTTTGGGATCTGCAGGCCTGGGTTGAAATCCCCTTTCTGTCACTTCCTAGGTGTGCAAGTCTGGGTGAATTACTTTATATTTCTGACAGTCAGGGTCCTTCTCTGGGACCAGGTGATAATAGTATCAATCTCAAGGTGGTTGTGAGGATTAAACGGGGTGGCGTTTGTCAATCAGGCACAGGGCACTGGCAAGAGATGGTTGATAAGCATTAGTTCTCCCTGATTTCTCCCTCTTCTTCCTCTCATCAGCGTGATACCCATTCTGCAGGTGGAGAAGGTGAGGCTGATGAGCGGGAATAGTGTATTCTGGGTTAAAGTGACTGTCAGAATCAGAAATCAGCAACAGCTTCTATCTTTTGACTACCATTTTCCTACTTTGGAGTAGACAAGGGTTTCTCTATCTGGAATGTCACCTGGATGAAGGGAAAGGAGCCATTTTTTAAAATCTATCCATTCAACAAATATTTATTGAATACTTATACTATATGTCAGGTACTGTTCTAGGTGCTGGGGTTTCAATTGTCAACAAAACACACATTTTCTGCCTTCATGAAACTGGCATCCTGCTGGGGGAGATGCACAATAAACATCTATCTAATATAGTGTAAAGCAAGTAATAATTGCTCAGCAGGCAAAACAGGGCAGGTTGAGATGGTAGAGTGGCTGGGCCACAGGCATCGTTCCACATGGGGTGGAAGGAAGGCCCCTCTGAGGAGGTGACATTTGAGCTGAGGCCTGAAGAATGCTGCCTGGGTCCAGTGGGCCTGGCTCCCCTCCCCCTGGAGCTCCCAGCTCAGGCCCAGCTGCCCCAGCGTGGAGTCAGCTGCCGAGGAGAGACCGTCAGTCCCTGATTTGGGCTGCAGAGGAGGTAGGGGTGCAGCTGTTTTATCAGCTGTCTTTCCACGGTGCTGACCCCTTTGCTGGTCTGAGCCTTTGGGATGGGGGAGGGACCCAAGCTGAAAAAATCAGTATCGAGGGTCAGATCGCAGATGAAAATGATAGAAACTCCACTTGGGGACAGCCTGCCTTTGGGGAGAAGTTACAGAGGCTTGGGTTTCCTGTACGGCTCCATTTCTTTGGCCTTGCCTTTTCCTTTAAGAAAAAAACACACCCCCGTTTGGAGTGCATGCTAAATGATTTATGAACATTATTCTTCTCAGTTAGCTCTACCTGTAGGAGCTCCAGCCCTCACAGTCCTTTTCATGTTGATTAAGTACATTTGAAAGCCAAAGGAGACTGTCTGAAATTGCTTCACAATACAGACTGGTGGCTTCCCTGGACCCAGGAGGGATTCCTCATCTTCCCTTTGAAAGAGTCCCTTTGCATCTGGTTAAGCGGGAGATCAGTCCAGAAGCATGCAGCCAGTCTTGTGTGTGTCGGAGGAGGCAGAGGGATGGTACTCTTTCCAGAACTGGTAATTATGGATTTGAGACTCCAGATTCCCTGGATGGACCATCCTCCAGGAGTCATCCTTCTAGTCCAAGTGGGACTCCACCTGGCCTGGCCCTGGGGGCAGGTCAACACTGGTGAGCAGATTAGGAGAGTGCTTTTAAAGGGCCAGTCAGAGCTCAGTGCTGTCAGGGGACCCACTGAACAGGATGGGAAGAGAGGGGAGAGAGAAGGAACGTCACAGCCCATCTTTCTGTATCCCTGGCCTAATGGAAGATGCGTGCGAAGAGGAAACGTGAGCCACGGAGCCCGCCACACGACAGCAGGTCCTCTTGGCGGGTCCTAAAGTTAGGCCAGGACCGGCCGCCTACTCTATCTAGTTCCTGCCCCCCTCGATGTTTATCACCGTGTAGTGGAGATCTTGGACACATGTTCTGTAAGCAGATGGGTAATTAAGGGCCCAGGCTTAGAACTCACTTTGCCTTGAGAAACAGACTTTAATAGATTCCGATTCTACTACATATCCAGTCTCCTGCGCCCCAGTCTGGCCCAGGGCTCCTTCCCCTGGGTCTTCATGTCAAAGATGTCGTGGACAGCTTTCCTTGGACTCCTGCTCTGGCCACAGAAATTATGTGAAGCTGTTTTCTCCTCTCTGTCTCCTTGTCCAACAGATGTCCCTCTGAGTTGCCTGCAGACCCTGGTCTTTCAAATCCAGGCTTTAAAAGTTTGTTTAGAATCCCCCATCTTCATAAAATTGTCAACCTTTGTGGCTTCCCTTAGTGCAGAAGCCCCAAACCTCTTCCCCTCTGTTCCCCCTCCCTGCCCTGTGCAGGGTGGCATTTCTTAGTCGAGTTTGTTATTAGACACTGACTGGGATTGGCCTCATCTTACCTGTGCTGCTTACCTACTGGATGGCTTTGGAAAAGTCACTTCCTGTCTCTGACTCTTGATTCCTTCATTTGTTAAATGGGAATAAGACCGTTTGAAGAACATATAAGACGCTAGTTTTGAAAAATGCTTTGGAAATTCTCTTTGTCTCCTCATGACAAAAGTTAAAATAGACACTTAAAGACGTAAACATTTAAAATTCTGCTGTCTGACCACATGCAATCTGGGATATAAGGGTGAGATGGTGAGCAGTGGAAACTTAGAGAAGTATGGATTGTCCAACTCGACCCCAGTCCTCACAGCAGGAGGGGGTTGTGTGTGCCGGGGTCCCTCCTTGGCTTTTGGGGTCTGTTGTCTGTCCTCACACCACCCTTGAGATGCCGTTATCCCCATTTGAGCAGATGATGGAGATGAGACCCAAAGAGATTAAATAAATTGTCCACGATCACAAAGTGAGCAAGTTGTAGGCCGAGAATCAAACTCAGCTCTGCCTGACCCTCTGGTCTGTGCCCGTGACATCACGTGTCAGGACCCCCCCTCCTGGAGGGCACCCTTAAGGACCGCTGGGCTTCCATCAGTGGCCACAGCTCACTGCCACCTCTAAATCCCACCCACCTCTTGAACCTGTAATTCTACCTTTAGCAATTTATTCCCCAGAGCTAAGCATTTATCCTCCTGATTCTCTTACTTTCGCTCTCGCTCCCTTCTCTCCCTCTCTCTTTAACACACACACCCGGAGGGGTTGCTCGTGAAGGCTGGATTCATACTGTTAGCCCCTTTCTTCCCTGGCTCAGAGAGACGGCCAGAGCAAAATCTCTAAATTGTGTACCCGGGAGGGCAGCTGATTCCCAAAAAGGGCAAAAAGGAAAGGTCTGTCCAAATAGGACATATGTTATCCCCTTCCGAGTTTTGCTGGGGCTGTCCCTGCCTCGGTGCAAGTTGAGCCAAGGCCTGTGGACAGCCTGGGAGACCGGCATCCTTCTTTCTGAGCCCCTAGCTAGAGCCCCATCATCGTGGAGCACAGCTGCCACCTGACTGATACAGGGATGCGGTTAGTTGCTGACACTCAGAGACACGCAGCGCCCCTGCTTCCATCTACCCCCCCTCACTTTCTCCAGCTCTCTCTCTGCCTCTCCCTCTCTCCCCGTGCCCCCCTCCATCTCTCTGTCTCTTACTGTCCTCACTCCCCCAACCTTGACTTGGAGGGCTCAGTCCCGCTGAAGCTCTGTCCATTTGAAGAGCCCCTCTCTCTCCAGAGTGGTTCAAAGGGTCTTTTGAGTGGGGAGCAGGCAGCCTGTGGGCCTGGGAGGAGAGATAAAGGCGTGAGATCCCCCGAGGGCTCGAAGGGTCAGGGGCTGTGTATCTGGTGACTTCTGAATGCAACCGCCAACAAAGAGAAATCTGTGGACGGAGAGCCTCAGCGAAGGAAATAAAATCTCCGTGAAAACAAACTTTTGTTGGAAGCTTTCTTCCCTTCATTTGGCAGCGATGCTAAGTCCTAGAAGGGGAAGGCTGGGTCTTCCGGAGCAGTTGGGAGGCTCTCAGAACCTCCAAATATCAGCTTGCTCCTAGGGTACTATTTTCCTCCTGCCAGGAAGACCGGGCTTGGGAGTTAGTGCGGTGATAATTGGTTTTCTGATCAAGGCTACAATGAGTGAAAGAAAAGCAGCCTGGGGTGGGGAGGGGGCAGTGCAAAGAGCTCTGGACTGGGAGTTAGGATCTTGGTGGACACGGTACTGTTGTGTGCTCCAGTTCCTCCGCTTGGGCCGACCCTGCATCCTCCAGGCCTTACTTTTCCTGCCTGTAAAATGGATAGAACTTGCCTGAGGGCTTTCAGCTAGAAAAGCAGGGTCTGAGCCAGGAAGCAAGCTTCTATTGTCCATTACCCTGTAATTCACAAAGCCCAGAGGGAGGAGGCAAAAGGATCCTTGAAGGCATGGCAAGACCAAGGAAGGTTGGCTGATTGTTAGCCTTTCTCCCCAGGCCTAAGTGGTCACACTCTGTGCTTAGTTGTTTGGTTTCTGCACCTTGTTTTGCAAAGAAGCTGGGGAATCGTTAAAGAAGGGCCTTTTCACTGAGATTGTCAACTGTGTTGGCCCCTGTCTAGATTGATTTGGGGACACTGGGTCCTCACAGGGTTTGGAGAATGCAGACGATGAGTTCTCTCCAGCTGATGGGATGTCGTTTGTTTGTTTTTCTCTCCCTGGAGTCCAGGGAAAGGGTTAGAATTTGTGTAGGGTCCAGGCCGCATAAGATTGTCTTCTTTTGCTCGTCTCAGGGAGAAAATCGTTGATTGTGACTATTGTCAGGCAGAGCTCAGAGGACTTTGGAGGAGCAGTGGCCACGGGATTAGGCAGCGTTGGGGCAGAGCTGTGTTTCCAGATCTGTCTGCTCTTGACAGGCTGTGTGACCTTGGGCCCCATTTCTCTCACCACGGACAGGGTCAGATGGAATGAGAGGCAGAAGGAGAGAGAAACTCAGCGGCAGTCCTGGTGGGGGACAAATCCTGGTGGGTGCCGAGGGGACCTGAGAGAGTTGGCTGGGAACCAAGGCTGCCTCTTCTCCTGTGGCCCCTGCCCCCTCCCACCCGTTTCCCAGCCGGAGGCGAGGGCTGCTGCTTCTGTTTGCTGGCTTGGGAAGATGTGTGTGTCTTCCCCTGAGCTCTGAACATCTTTGAAAACTCAGAGATACGTGGGCAGAAGGGCCTCTTCAGAGTCCTCTCTGACCGAGGAGCCATGATGCGTCTGGGTGCGGGGAGGTCCGTCCAGGGAAGCCTGGATGAATCAGAAAGGCGTCTCCTCCCTCCCCTCTTCCCTCTGCTGTCCCTTCGGCAGCCTGGCAGGGTCACTCATGGACTAATAACGGAGCCGGGCCCGCTGATGTCACATAGCTAGTTGCAACTGCCTGCAACAGTGGGGCATTTTTAAGAGGCGAGTTAATAGGTGAAGTCTCCCACTGCTGCCGCCACGCAGAGTTCACGGGAGGCATGTTTAGGCTCGACGTGGCCTGCCTGTGAGTGCGCATGGAGGGAGGCCAGTCCGTGCGGGCTCCCCTTCTCCCCTCCCCAACACATACACCCAGGCAGAGTCGCACTCCCGTGTAACACACAGTCGCACACACACGTACATGTGCGCACACAGAATCATATGCATGGCTCACACACACACACACACACACACACACAGGGTCTTACACACACACACACTCACAGGCATGCTGGTGACAAGAGAGAAATCTTTTCTTAAGAGCTTCCCCTTCACTCTCCCATCTCCCCGTCTCTCACCCCTGGATCCCCGTCTCCTCTCCCCTCCCTGGTCTCAGCCTCCAGTCCTGGGTCTGTCAGGCCGGCCTCATTCCATGGGGCGTGGGGCAGCACGAGGCAGTAAAGAGCTGCGCCGAGACCCCGAGCCCCGCTGCACGGGGTTCCTGCCAGGGACACTCTGGCAAGTAGCTGGGCTCCTGTGAGCCTCGCTTCTCTCTAAATCGGACGGAAAGCGGCGCCTCGCAGTGTGGCGGTGATGCGCGGGGGGGGGACAGGTAGGCACCACGCGGCATGGGCTGCACACGAAAGTGCCCGGTGACTGCCTGTGCTCTCCTCTCCCCATTGTTCCCCAAAATATAGTTCTGCTCTGTGGTCACCACGTTGGTGTTTGGACTAGAAAAGGGCCCGCCTAGTGAGGGGTCTGTGTCTGCCTGATTCTCCAGGGGCTGCTTGCAACTCTAAGCGGGGGGTGGCGTGGCTCTTATTACCAAGCAGTTTCTGTGAGACAATTGATTGCACTCAGTACATCTTCATCTCATCCCTCTTTCCCAAATAAGGAAGCTGAAGCACAGAGGGCTTAGGTAATTTCTCTGTGCTCACACAGCTGGTTAAGCGGCTGGAGCCCAGCTCTTCACCCTGACTTCCTGATGCAGTAGGTGATGTGCTGAGGCCTTGAGGCCACCAGCGCGGCTTAATTCGGTGATTTAATAGGTCATCTGCTTCCCTCCCTAGAGCAGGCCTATTCCGATGGGACCTTTCTCCTAGCTTCTCTATAGAGTGATGTGGACTTGGGTAGGAAGGAGGTCTGAGGGGGTGTCTGGGGGAACACATGAGATGAGATTGGGGAGCTCCGTTCAGGTCTGCAGACACTACCTGAACGCCTGCCACGTGCTGGGTCCTGAGCTAGGGATGCAGGATAAACACGAGATTGTCCCCACTTTCAAGGAGCTCACAGGGAATGAGCAGGGTAGGGGCTCAGGCATGTAAATAGATGTATAGACAACGAGGTGGGTGCAGCCCTAGGGGAAAGCACTGGATGCTCATGGCGGTGATGGGGTGGGGAACAGGGACTTGGTCTGCAGTTTGCTTGGAGGAGGTGATGACGGAACAGACTGTCCTGGGAATTAGGAGCAAGAGGGAAAGGCCCCTCTATGGAGCGGGGAGGTGTGAGACAGCAGAAGCAGGAAGGGAGGAGGGGGCAGGGTTGGACTGAGTGCTACGACTATTGGATCGTATCTTGCAGGTGATGGGAGCTATGGAATGTATTAAAATAGGGGAGTGGCACTGTAAGGTTTATATTCTAGAACACAGGCCTCAGTAGTGGTGGGGATGGGTTGGAAGGGACCAGACTTTTGCTAGAACATTCAAGGTGTGTATTGGTTAGAATGCCTTTGGCTGCTATTAGCGGCAAATCCAACCCAAAGTGGCTTAAACAGTAAGGGATTCATTTTCTTACATATTATGAAGTTCAGAGCCAGGACTGCTCTAGGGTTGGATAAACTCAGTGACCCAAGGACATCAGCCAGCCCCCAGGTTCTTTCTCTGTCACCCTCTGTATATCAGCTGTTTTCAGACCAGCTTTCCTCTGAGTCACACAACGGTGGCAGCAGTTCCAGGCATCACACAGTCAGCAGTCCTGGCTGACAATTAAAAACAGTAAAGCAAGTCAACTGTAAAACTGGGGAGTTAGGGGGCTGCGACAGATGGGAGAGTGAATGCTCCTGGCCTGTTGGAATTGAAATTTAAAATTTTAGGAAGCACCAGCAAAATATTTTAAGCAAAGTCAAGAGACATATGGCAAACTGGGGAAAAAAGTTTTGCAACTGAAATCACGGGACTGTTTTCCCTCACATACAAAAAGTTCCTAAAAATCAACAACAAAATACAACCCAATAGCAAAAATGGGCAAATAATTCTGACAGACTGTTCACAGAAAAGAAAATACAAATGGCTCGGAGCATATAAAAGATGTTCAAGCTTACACATAATAAGAGAAATGCAAATGAAAACTGTCTCAAGTTAGCATTATTCATTCATCTTTTAAATGGGCAAAAATCCCAAAAGTTTGTTATCACACTGTATTGGCAAGGCTCTGGGGAAACAGGCTGACTTATAGTGTAAATCAGTACAACCTCATTTGGAGGGCAATTTGGCAATAGCTATCAGAATTATAAATCATATGCCTGTTGACCAGCAATTTCATATTGGGGAATTGATCCTAAAAGTATACTTGCACTTATATGAAATGACATGTGCATAACTTTATTCTTTTTTTTTAAAGTTAATTAATTAATTAATTAATTTTTGGCTGCACTGGGTCTGCTGCACGCAGATTTTCTCTAGTTGCGGCGAAGGGGGCTACTCTTCGTTGCGGTGCACGGGCTTCTTATTGCGGGGGCTTCTCTTGTTGCAGAGCACGGGCTCTAGGCGCGCGGGCTTCAGTAGTTGTGGCACTCAGGCTCAGTAGTTGTGGCTCGCGGGCTCTAGAGCGCAGGCTCGGTAGTTGTGGTGCACAGGCTTAGTTGCTCTGCGGCATGTGGGATCTTCCCAGACCAGGGCTCGAACCTGTGTCCCCTGCATTGGGAGGCGGATACTTAACCACTGCACCACCAGGGAAGTCCCCGTAAGTTTATTCTTTGCAACATTATTTATAATAGCAAAAGATTGGACAGGACCCAAATGTCCATTAATTGGGGACCAATTAGCTAAGTTATGGACTATCCTGACAACGGAATACTATGCATTTAAAAAGAGGAATGGAGAAAGCCCGCGTGCAGCAACAAAGACCCAACTCATACAAATAAATAAATTAAAAAAATTTTTTTGTAAGAAAAAGAGAGGAATGATCCCTGTACGGGCCACCAAAAACAACAACAAAAAAAGAGGAATGAGGAAGCTCTCTTTGTACTCATATGGAAAGACCTCCAAAAATATATTAAGAAAGAAAAGAAAAGAAAAAAATCCACCAAGGTGCAGAAAAGTGTGCATAAAAGGGGAAAGCAGGAATCTGTATTTGTGTTTGCTTCAGCAAGTGGGAGACAGGGATGGGAGGGAGACATTTCAGTGTAAACTTTTATTTACTTTTTGATTTTTGAACCAGATTACATATTTCCTTTAAAAAAAAAATAGAACAGAACCAGGAACTCTGTGCAAATCCCACAAAACTTGGGTAAGAGCTGCTGATTTTCACCCCTGAGCTCTGAATTATGCAGTGGTAGTGGAGATGGGAAAGGATAGATTTGAGAAATGTGTTTTGGGAGTGAAACCCCCTAGATTGGGTGTGGGAGTGAAAAGCAAGGCAGAGGCAGAATGAAAGATGCTTCCCAGACTCAGGTACCTGGTAGAAGATGGCACGATTCTGAGATGGCTGTACAGGAGAGAAGCATGTTGGGGGAAGCAGAGAGGCCTGGGAAACCGTTTCACCCCTTGAACCCAGTCTCTGCAATTCCAGTCACTCAGTTCCTGGGACCCTACCTTGTCCTAGTTGTCCATGCACCCGCAGGCGGCATATCTGGCTACAGACTTCTAGTTTGCTGGTGATGTTCCCTCCTGCCAGACACACGGTCGGCGCAGCTGCGTGGGTATGACAGTCCTAAGAGCGGGTTGGGACTACAGGTGGCTCTGGGCATCAGTCTGAATACAGAGTCTTCCAGGGAGCAGAGGCTAATGTCTGAAGCACTAGGGGTGGGGAGGAGGCCCAATAAGTGGATATGACAGCAGAAATCCACATTCCCCACTGGGTCAGCCTGTCCTCGAGAATGGGCAGGTCTTGGTGTTCCATTTCCCATCTCTGTTCTGATTCTCTTTGGCTCACCATCCGCTGCCAGAGAGGACTTGGGGCTATGAGCCTGGTGCTGAGCATCCCAGGAGACAATGGCCTGTGGTCTCCCAGGATTAATTCTACCTAGGGGCAGCATGTACTGACAGCAGTGGGAGAGGTGGACAGGAAGGGGACCACGGGGAGGGGAACTCTAGGCAAAATGAACATCCATGGGAGAAGTCAGTGGGCTGGGATGTGTTTGGGGTGCATCTACCCCTTTGCTGACAACAGCAGTCCCCTCAGCTTCGGGCCCTGCTCCAGGCCCATCTGCAGAGTTGGGGACCAGAATGAAAAATGGACGCAATAGCTAGTGGCAGCCGTGCTGTTTGGCGTTGGAGGCATTATGAACTGGTATGTGAAATATGGCCACACTCTTGGTTTTCGGCGTAGCTGGAAAGGATTAGGAGACAATTAATAAATGATTCAGTGCCCTGAGTTTAAGTAACTTATTATTATGGGCCGCATATATTTATTATGCTTCACTGAGCAGCACTGGCAAATTTCCTTCAAATGTCACACAATTTGTATGCAATTTGTTTCAGAAGTTTAAAAAAAATTTTAAAAGAAATGACTCTATAAATTATATTTATTTTGAATTTTATTTTATTTTATTTTAATACAGCAGGTTCTTGTTAGTCATCCATTTTATACACATCAGTGTACACATGTCTATCCCAATCTCCCAGTTCATCACACCACCACCACCCCGTCCCCCGCCGCTTTCCCCCCTGACTTACTTCACTCTGTGTGACAGTCTCTAGATTCATCCACGTCTCTACAAATGACCCAGTTTCGTTCCTTTTTATGGCTGAGTAATATTCCATTGTATATATGTACCACATCTTCCTTATCCACTCGTCTGTCGATGGGCATTTAGGTTGCTTCCATGACCTGGCTATTGTAAATAGTGCTGCAATGAACATTGGGGTGCATGTGTCTTTTTGAATTATGGTTTTCTCTGGGTATATGCGCAGTACTGGGATTGCTGGGTCATATGGTAATTCTATTTTTAGTTTTTTAAGGAACCTTCATACTGTTCTCCATAGTGGCTGTATCAGTTTACATTCCCACCAACAGTGCAAGAGGGTTTCCTTTTCTCCACACCCTCTCTAGCATTTGTTGTTCATAGATTTTCTTATGATGGCCATTCTAGTTGGTGTGAGGTGATACCTCATAGTAGTTTTGATTTGCGTCTCTCTAATAAATAGTGACGTTGAGCAGCTTTTCATGTGCTTCTTGGCCATCTGTATGTCTTCTTTGGAGAAATGTCTATTTAGGTCCTCTGCCCATTTTTGGATTGGGTTTGTTTTTTTTTAATATTGACCTGCATGAGCTGTTTATATATTTTGGAGATTAATCCTTTGTCCGTCGATTCATTTGCAAATATTTTTTCCCATTCTGAGGGTTGTCTTCTCGTCTTGTTTGTAATTTCCTTTGCTTTGCAAAAGCTTTTAAGTTTCATTAGGTCCCATTTGTTTATTTTTGTTTTTATCTCTATTACTCTAGGAGGTGGATCAAAAAAGATCTTGCTGTGATTTATATCAAAGAATGTTCTTCCTATGTTTTCCTCTAAGAGTTTTATAGTGTCCGGTGTTACATTTAGGTCTCTAATCCATTTTGAGTTTATTTTTGTGTATGGTGTTAGGGAGTGTTCTAATTTCATTCTTTTACATGTAGCTGTCCAGTTTTCTCAGCACCACTTATTGAAGAGACTGTCTTATCTCCATTGTATATCCTTGCCTCCTTTGTCATATATTAGTTGACCATAGGTGCGTGAGTTTATCTCTGGGCTTTCTATCCTGTTCCATTGATCTATATTTCTGTTTTTGTGCCAGTACCATATCGTCTTGATTACTGTAGCTTTGTAGTGTAGTCTGAAGTCAGGGAGTCTGATTCCTCCAACTCTGTTTTTTTCCCTCAAGACCGCTTCGGCTATTCGGGGTCTTTTGTGTCTCCATACAAATTTTAAGATTTTTTGTTCTAGTTCTGTAAAAAATGCCATTGGTAATTTGATAGGGATTGCATTGAATCTGTAGATTGCTTTGGGTACTATAGTCATTTTCACAATATTGATTCTTCCAATCCGAGAACATGGTACATCTCTCCATCTGTTGGTATCATCTTTAATTTCTTTCAACAATGTCTTATAGTTTTCTGCGTACAGGTCTTTTTTCTCCCTAGGTAGTTTTATTCTTAGATACTTTATTCTTTTTGTTGCAATGGTAAATGAGAGTGTTTCCTTAATTTCTCTTTCAGATTTTTCATCATTAGTGTATAGGAATGGAAGAGATTTCTGTGCATTAATTTTGTATCCTGCAACTTTACCAAATTCACTGATTAGCTCTAGTAGTTTTCTGGTGGCATCTTTAGGATTCTCTGTGTATAGTATCATGTCATCTGCAAACAGTGACAGTTTTACTTCTTCTTTTCCAATTGGTATTCCTATTATTTCTTTTTCTTCTCTGATTGCCGTGGCTAAGACTTCCAAAACTATGTTGAATAATAGTAGCAATTGTGGACATCCTTGTCTTGTTCCTGAGGAAATACTTTCAGGTTTTCACCATTGAGAATGATGTTTGCTGTGGTTTTGTCCCATATGGCCTTTATTATGTTGAGGTAGGTTCCCTCTATGCCCATTTTCTGGATAGTTTTTTATCATAAATGGGTGTTGAATTTTGTCAAAAGCTTTTTCTGCAGCTATTGAGATGATCATATGGTTTTTATTATTCAATTTGTTAATATGGTGTATCATGTTGATTGATTTGCGTATATTGAAGAATCCTTGCATCTCTGAGGTAAATCCCACTTGATCATGGTGTATGATCTTTTTAATGTGATGTTGGATTCTGTTTGCTAGTGTTTTGTTGAGGATTTTTTTTTTTTTTTGCGGTACGTGGGCCTCTCACTGTTGCAGCCTCTCCCACTGCGGAGCACAGGCTCCAGAAGCGCAGGCTCAGTGGCCATGGGTCACGGGCCTAGCTGGCCCGCGGTATGTGAGATCTTCCCAGACCGGGGCACAAACCCGTGTCCCCTGCATCAGCAGGCGGGCTCTCCACCACTGCGCCACCAGGGAAGCCCTTGTTGAGGATTTTTGCAGCTATATTCATCAGTGATATTGGTCTGTAATTTTCTTTTTTAGTAGTATCTTTGTCTGGTTTTGGTATCAGGGTGATGGGGCCTCATAGAATGAGTTTGGGAGTGTTCCTTCCTCTGCAATTTTTTGGAAGAGTTTGAAAAGGATGGGTGTTAGCTCTTCTCTAAGTGTTTGATAGAATTCACCTGTGAAGCCATCTAGTCCTGGACTTTTGTTTGTTGGAAGATTTTTAGTCACAGTTTCCATTCCATTACTTGTGATTGGTGTGTTCATATTTTCTATTTCTTCCTGGTTCAGTGTTGGAAAGTTATACCTTTCTGAGAATTTGTCCATTTCTTCCAGCTTGTCCATTTTATTGGCATAGAGTTGCTTGTAGTAGTCTCTTAGGATGCTTTGTATTTCTGCAGTGTCTGTTGTAACTTCTCCTTTTTCATTTCTAATTTTATTGATTTGAGTCCTTTCCCTCTTTTTCTTGATGAGTCTGGCTAATGGTTCATCAATTTTGTTTATCTTCTCCAAGAACCAGCTTTTAGTTTTATTGATCTTTGCTATTGTTTTCTTTGTTTCTATTTCATTTATTTCTGCTCTGATCTTTATGATTTCTTTCCTTCTGCTAACTTTGGGTTTTGTTTGTTCTTCTTTCTCTAGTTCCTTTAGGTGTAAGGTTAGATTGTTTATTTGAGATTTTTCTTGTTTCTTGATGTAGGCTTGTATAGCTATAAACTTCCCTCTTAGAACTGCTTTTGCTGCATCCCATAGGTTTTGGATTGTCGTGTTTTCATTGTCGTTTGGCTCTAGGTATTTTGTGATTTCCTCTTTGAGTTCTTCAGTGATCTCTTGGTAATTTAGTAACGTATTGTTTAGCCTCCATGTGTTTGTGTTTTTTACGTTTTTTTCCCTGTAATTGATTTCTAATCTCATAGCATTGTTGTCAGAAAAGATACTTGATATTTCAATTTTCTTAAATTTACTGAGAATGCCTCTATAAATTATTAACCTGGATTCTTCAGGACAAATTGCTGGCATTCCAGCCCCTCACCCACCATCCCTTATGAGTGTCATAAAGACTTCCTGTCCCCAGAACAACGATAGTGCCGTGTCCCACGTCTGAGCCGTCTGTGCCGTCTGAGGGGCTGGGGAGAGGATGAAGAGTCGCTTGCTGTCTCCTCTGGTTGGGCACCTGGGGCAGAGATCTACAGGGGGTCTGAAGAAAACACACATGTTTTTGGATGATTGCCTGGAGGCCGGAACTGTTGATCAAAATCCTTCCTTCCAAAGCTTTGGTGAAAATAAAAGAAATCAAGCTGGTGGGGGTGGAGAGGGTCAGTCCTTAAATAAAACTAGGATCCTGTTGACTAGGGAGCTGGAAGCGTTTCAGACACTGATGGCTCCAAACTGTTTTATTGATGGGGAAGCCAGACTCACAGAGGGGTGACAAGTTTCTCTAAGATGAACTGGAGAATCTTTTCCACATGTTTTCAGGCCCGATGCCATGTTGTCTTTTTGTTTTTCTTGGTAGAGCAGTTTAAAGTTTTGATAAGATGACAATTTTAGTTGACTCCTGAAATTTTATAGCCCCTCCCCACAAAGTTTCTCATGTGACTAGCTAGGGAGTGGGTCAAAAGACAGCCGGTAGGACTTCCCTGATGGAGCATGGTTAAGAATCCGCCTGCCAATGAAGGGGACACGGGTTCGATCTCTGGTCCGGGAAGATCCCACATGCCGTGGAGCAACTAAGCCCGTGCGCCATGACTACTGAGCCCGAGTGCCACAACTTCTGAAGCCCACACGCCTAGAGCCAGTGCTCTGCAGCAAGAGACCCCGCACACGGCAAGGAAGTGTAGCCCCCACTCGCCGCAACTAGAGAAAGGCTGTGCGCAGCAACAAAGACGCAACGCAGCCAAAAAAAAAAAAAAAAAAAAAAAAAAAAC
>NW_006790311.1:576445-583987 GCF_000442215.2 Lipotes vexillifer
GTCTGGGGACTTCCCTGGTGGTCCAGTGGCTAAGACTCCATACTCCCAGTGCAGGGGGCCGGGGTTCGATCCCTGGTCAGGGAGCTAGATCCCACATGCCGCAACTAAGAGTTCTCATGCCGCAACTAAAAGTCCCACACGCAGCAACAAAGATCCCACATGCTGCAGCTAAGACCTGACGCAGCCAAATAAAATATAAATAAATATGTTTTTAAAAAGACATTCTGACTGGCCAGTCCCTCCATTTCCAGATGTGTTTTCTAACATCTGTACGACATGTGTCTGTTGAGCACCTAATGTGTAATAGGTGCCCCTGGAGTGCGTGTGTGTGTGTGTGTGTGTGTGTGTGTGTGTGTATGTCATGTATCAAAACAACCCCTGCCTTCATCTAGCTTTGTATATCGTTGGGCTGCTCCAGCATCCAAGGAGTCAATGCCTGTGAGTGAATGAATGAGCCCACCAGCAACGAATACAAGCAGCTTCTGAACAAGCTCCAGACAACCTACAGGAAGAAACCAGCAGCCTGGAAGCATCAAGAAGGAGACTTATTTGGGATTTTCTGGATAGCTGAAGGTTTACTTCTTAAAGTCCTCCAAAGGTGTTTTAAACATCAGCAGTGGACATCCTCCCTAGCCTCCTGAGTAACTGATCCTGACCATGACTGAAACTTATGTGATAATTCACGACGTTTCCCGTAGTTTTCTCCTTGGTCAACCCTCCATCCCCTCAGCGTGCGAAGCCCAAGCCCCCTCCTCTTTTATTGCTTCTAATCAGCTGAGGCCCAAGGGACCAGATAACTGAGCCTGTTAGAAATGCGTATAAAATCAGTAGAAAGCTCTAAGTAAAGCCAGGGAGTTTCCTTATGAGTAAGGTTCACAAACTTCAGTGGAAAGATTTTGTGACATGTACTTTGACTGCTCAGAGATTTTTAAAAAATTGTTTACTTTCCAGTGTTTCATACTATACTGTATACCCATATGTTGAATTTATGAGGTTACTGAATAGCTAAATCACATGCTGGTTTCTTTGTCATAGAAACTCTCCCCTGTCTGCTGAGAGTAAAGTGGTAGGGTTGCTAGTTTGTTTTCAAGACCATCACAGGGAAGGTTCTCCAATTCGGTTATTTTAAGACACAAGAAGGCAGTTTCACTATGAGAAGGGCCTCTTGTTTCCGGGAGATTTTACCCATCAGTCTTGAGAAAGCATCTGCTGCAGGGGCCTTGCTCACCAGCTCTTCCTTCCCCTTTGCCCCTGGAGGGTGCTCGCTCTTCACTCTGCCAGAAACAGAGCTGCTTTTGTGTCGTTCCAGAGGGGCGTCCCAGGCCGACCTTACTGCAGCCCGACAGAGGGCCCTCTGATCAAGTCCTGCCCGATGACGGCCTCCGCGGTCCCCTCTGTGCACGGGGAGGATGGCCTGTGCCAGCCTATGACGCCCGCCAGTTCTTTGGCTGGCAGGTGCCAGGTGGAGACTGTCAGCAGATCAGGAGGGAGATTGTTCTGGGTAGTTACTGCTAGCAAGGGATCCCATTTTACCTACCTGCCATCAGAGTAATCTGTCCCCTGCTGGAGGCACCTCGGAGGAGCACTGAGCAGGTGAGGCTCGGCAGATGGCAGGGCAGCCGGGCGACTCCGGCCCGGAGAGGGAAGCGGCCAGGCCTGCTCGGGAGTCCGAGGGCTCGTGCGGTGAACTCGGAAAATCTGCCCCCGCCCGCTCCTCCCCTGTTTATGGTGAAATGGGGTCTCCTTTAGGAAAGGTACAGTTTTCCGACTCTGTTCTCAGATCGGTGTTATACCCCGGAGCCAAATACTGGCTCAGAACAATGGGAAACAAATGCTCTTTCAGCATCCCACTGTGATCTGGGGATCCAGGTGGGGACACCAGCTGAGTGGTTGCCTTCTCCACAGAACCACCCCTCTGCAGAGAATCAGCATTCCAGACCATCCAGCTCAGCCAAATTCCCTCGTAATCAGCTGTGCTGTGCGCATCTGCCTCACCCCAGCTAAACAAGCTGGAGCCCTCTTCTGTTATTTATGAAACACTATTCAGGACCAGGCCCCGGGGGCGAGTTAGGAAGTGATGAGCGAGCGGGAAGCGCTGTTTGGAGGGGCCTGGCCTGCCACACATGGCCTCTCCCCGCGGGGCCGGACCCTCCAGGCTCCTTTCCAGGGCTGCCGTGCCGGGCACCCTTCTCTCAGATGCTGGCAGCTGTTGGCTTGGCTTGCCCGCCCAGGGAATACTCCCACTACCTCCGGCGCTGCCTGGTCTGAGAGGGAGCAGCTGGGTCCCCATCTCACCCCCATCTGGATGTACCTGCCCGAAGTGGGGGAGCCCTCCTCTGTGGTGGCTACGTACCTGCTGGATGACATTTCGCCCCTTAATCAGCTGGCATCTGTCTCTCCCATTCGACGGGGCTCTTTGGGGGCAGGGAGCTGATTTGTCCTTTATTATTGATCTCCGACCTAGTAAAGCATCTGGCATGCAAAACACATTTTATACATGAAGGAAGGGAGCTATTGGCCAGGCTGCCAATCCTGGACTTCCCTGGTAAGTCTCCATCCCTCTGTCAATCCGTTTCTGCAAATGTGAAAAGAGGAGGAGGGATAGATGGTCTCTGAAGTCCCATCCAGGTCCAACAGTGCGTGGTTCTGACCCTGCCTCAGGGCTGCTCCTCCTGGCTGGTGCTGCCATTGTGCTGAGGTCCCCTCTACTCTGGTGACCCTGCCTTCGTCAGGACGCAGGTTTCCAGTCTGGGTCTTGCTCTCTGGTGGCAGATGCTGTCCTCTGGCCGGGCCCTTCTCCCTGACACATCCTCAGCCTGCCACTTTCCCAGTCACACAGTTGACAGTTTCCTCCCAAGTTATGCCAGATGCAAGATGACGACTTCTTGGCACAAGAGGATGCATTTGTTCTGCCTGGGCTGCACCTCCTGGGGAGGCTGTGTTTACTTTCCTTTCTGGCCTAGACCGCTCTCCACAAGGGGAATCAAGGGCCTTCTCGTTTTCCATCAAAGGAGGGTTGACCCTTAGCACATCCCATCCCTTTGCCGTGCGGCCTTTGTCCGGGATGCAGGACCCGGACAAGCTGGCCTCCCTCCTCTGCCTGTAAGCCTGGTGCAGAAATGTTCCAGCTTTCCATGAAACAACAAAAATAACCATCTTGACTTGCACGAGAGAAATAATTTTAACTTTTCAAAACATATCATTATTTTACTTCATTTGTATAATATCTCTTGTTGCAGGCAAGGCAGGAATAAACATCTTGATTTCTTTGAGGCCCAAAGATTTGTTAGTATTTAGTTTAAGATTTCTCGGAATCTTAGAAATTTCTAGTTGAATGTGAGCCTAGTGAATATCTCCTCCAGTGATTCTTAATCTCTCTGGGGACACGGACAGCCTTGAAAGCTTCATAAAATTTGGAAATCTCTCTAAAGAAAAATGTACACACAAATACCATTCTGGATAAAGTCTCAAGGGGTTTGTGGACCCCTAAAACCTTAAGATTCCTCTTGCTCTGATCCAGCCACTTGGTTCAGTAGGCAAAGAAGTTGAGACCCAGAGAGTGAGGGTGACACACAGAAGGTCAAAGGGACGTGAAAAACCAGCACCATTCCCTAGGTTCTGTCTAAAACCCTTTCCAGCACACCATACCGCTCACTGACGAATCAGATTGGAAGACCAGATCCTCCCCTCTTGTTCTTGGCCTCTGATTCCTTCTCCTTTTAGATTTCCTGCTCACCGTTTTATTGCTGTAGATACATTCCTTGACTGTCTTTCGTTTCAGACTAGAAAGGGGCCCAGGGCTCTCCGTCGCCGCCCACCTCCCACCAGTTCCTTTTCTTTTTCACCCTAAATCGTGTCTCATTTGTCCAGCCTCAGCCCTCTGGAATCACCTTGGCTCAGATGTTTCCGTAGGAAAGTTGCCTCCCCTGTCGGCCAACTGGTCTGGGACCCCCAGTCTCTTGTGTTCCCCCCACTGTGGCTGCAGACTTGGGGTTCCCTGCTCTCTCTGTCTGCCCTGGGTTCCCTTATCCTCTTCTTCAAAATTGTGGTAAAATACACATAACAAACTTTACCATCTTAACCATTTTTAAATGTACAGTTCAGTGGCATTAAGCATATTCATATTGTTGTACAACCATCACCACCATCCGTTTACAAAACCCTTTTATCTTGCAAAACTGATATTCTGTATCTATTCACTAAAACTCCCCATCTCTTCTCCCCTGACCCCAGGCAACCGCCATGCTCCTTTCTGTCTCTGTAAATTTGACTATTCTCGGTACTCCACGTGAGTGGGCTCATACAGTATCTGTCCTTCTGTGACTGGATTACTTCACGTAGCATAACGTTCTCCAGGTTTATGCACATTGCAGCACGTGTTAGAATTTCCTTCCTCTTTTAAGGCTGAACAATATCCCATTTTACATAGAGACAACATTTTATTTATCCATCATCCGTCCACGGACACTTAGGTTGCTTCCACCTTTCAGCTCCTGTGAATGATGCTGCTATGAACATGGGGTAAAAATTGTCTTTTTGAGTCCCTGCTTTCAATCCTTTGGGGTGTATACCCAGAAGTGAAGGGATGTTTTCTAAGGTGTCTTAATTATTCTCTGCTCTCCATCAAATCTATTTTTATTTTGTTCTTAAACTAACATCATTTGCTTAACTACTAACCTCACTGGGTCTGCGGCATATGCCACGAAGAGTACTTTCTCAGTAAGCTCTGAGGCTCTTTCTTGCCCCCTCTCTCTAAGATGCCCCTCGCTTCTCAGTCACTTCTGCTCCCAAGCCTGTTGAATTTTTATCTTATTGCTTATCACCTCTTGACATTGTATAATTGTATTTATAGTTTGTTTCCCCCATTAGAATGCGAGCCCCACGAAAGCAGGGACTTTTCTGTTTCGTTCACTGTTATATCTCTAATGTCAGACACAGTGCTTGGTGCATATGCCTAAGGCATAATTATTCAGTTATTATTAACTTAATAATAAATGGATGATCGAATGAATGAATAAATAAGCAGGGTACTGTTCCTGCCCACAAAGAACTTACGGTCTGGGAGGGAGATAGATATAATAGAACTGTAATATAAGGCAGAATATGGGGGCCCTGAGAAGCATCTGGTTAAGTCCTATGACAGTGGCCAGCAGGGTCGATCCAGAATGTACCTCTGTGTACTGGGCAGACTAGTCCCTCAACATTGACAAAAAGGCCCAGGCTGTTGAGTAGCTTTAAATTCATTTTCTCATCCATCTCTCTTCAACCTCCCTGATATTATTATCATCAGTTTCCAGGTGAGGAAACCAAGATGGACAGAGGTTAAGGAAATTGCCTGACGCAATGCAGCCAGTAAGTAAGCAGGTTTGCAGTCTGGTCTGGCTGCCTCTGAAGTCCAACCTCTTTTTCTTTCGTATATCAATTATTTTTCTTTTCCTTACTGAGTTTCTTTTCAAAAATTACAGAAGGGGCAGCGCTCTCTGCAACCCGAAACAAGGCAAAGATGTGCTAACAACGGTGGGCCTTCGCACCCACGTGAACATCCGGGCTGTTCCTTCCACACCACCTCTGTGCTCACACAGACTTATGCACGTGGATGCACTCAATCTGGAGTTTTCTCTGCTTTTACAAAAATGGAATCACACGGCACACATCAGTCTGCTACTTACTTTTCTTACTTGGAACATTACGGCCAACTCTCACGGCAAAAGATGTATCTCTAACTCGTTCTTTTGAATAGTTGCATTTATTGATAGTACAGCTGTACCACAGGTTACCCAAACATTCCCTACTCGTGGACACCTAGCTTGTTTTTCACTTTGTCCCACTGCAGAAGCTGCTGCATTATCCTCACGCCTGGGTACGTTTCTTTTTATAGGATACATTCTCAAACTGGGGCGGCTGAGGAAAAGTGTATGTGTATTTTTAATTGTGATAGATCCTGCTATACTATTTTCCCCAAAGATAGTAGCAATGCAGTGTCATGCTTTGAACCCCTGCAGTTTCTAGGCTGGTGCCTGCCCCTCGTTCTTCCCTTGCCTCTTCTCCTCGGAGCCCAGTACCCCTAGGCGCATCCCAGCCTCTTCTGACCTGGCCCAGGACCCTCCAGGAAGGCTGGAGGGACACTGCCTCCTTCTCTCACCTTCTCTCAGGGCATGGCTCTGTCCTCTCCCTCGGCCAGTGAGGACCGGCCGTCAGGAAACCTGGACTGTAGTCCTAACTGTTCCTAATCAGCTGCTTGACCTTGGACAAGCCACTTAATTTTCTGTGCACTGGTTTCTTCACCCATCAATTGAAGGAGGTTGGGCTGGGTGATGTATGAAGACCTCCCTCTCCAGATGACCTTCCCGGGTTTGAGACCCCATAGTGGTCTCACTGTGGGGAGACCCCAGTGGAGCACTGGGGTCTGTCTGCTCTCTGGGGGTCATGGGGCCTTCAGCGGACAGAATGGCCTTTCTACAGCCCACTTCCCTCCAAAGGCCTCCCAGCTGCCTGGACTGCTGGTTGTATCAAGAAATAGTGTGGAGGGTCGGGATTCCGGAGGCAGGCTGACAGACCTGGGCTAGAACCCAGATCAGCCATGACCTTGGGCAGCTTGCCTCACCTCTCGGTGCCTTGACTTTGGAATCTGTTAAATGGGCGAGCTAAAACAGTCTCAAAGTTCTGGAGCAGTGCTGTCCAGTACAGCCGCCTGTGCCAATGGAAACACCGTCTAGCCGGAGCTCCCAGTACAACAGCCACTAGCCACACGGGGCTGTCGAGCACCTGAAACGCGGCCACTGAGGCTGAAGACTGGATTTTAGATTTTATTTAACTTTCATTAATTAGAATTTGTATTTAAAAAGCCAGATGTGGCTAGTGGCTATCTTGATGGACTCTGCAGCTCCAGAAGATGAAGATGTTATAATACAGGACATAGAAAGTGCTCAGCCAGCCCAGTGTCTGGCACATAGTAAGCACTCAACAAATGTCTGCTCTTATTAGGTATCATGTGTCTCACTTTCCGGCCTACCACACCTGATGGCTCTCAATGACACCTCACACTGGCTGTCCTGGAGTCACCTGGGGAGGCAGGGATGGGGGAAGGTGTTGCCGCTGGCGATGCGTGTCAGTAATGAGCCTGGCACTAAATGTTTCTGGTCTGCTACTTTCCCTGGAGGGTCATGTGAGCGGAGTGGTATGTGGCCTGCTTTGCAAGTGATTAACATGGTGTAAGCAATCTGCATGGAGAGAAAAACCCCTCTGCTGGTATTCCATTATTCTATTAGAGTTTCAGAGCCGGGATTAAGTGGACATGATTTCTTCCTATGGGCCATTAATTTTGTTTTATTGCTGGTCTGATGGCCATTACCCTTTTTGCCAATGCATTCCCCCATTAGGTTTGTACAATTAACAAAATATGTGCTGTTAGGGCTTTGATGGGAACAGTGGGATGGAAATGAAGGGAGGGGACGCAGCCTCCACTGAGTTGGGGGTGAGGAGAGGCTGGACCCTGGGGTGGGGCCTCTTCAGCACCTGCCTGGTAGTTACCACTGGCATTCC
>NW_006790311.1:584131-589167 GCF_000442215.2 Lipotes vexillifer
TCCTGGAAAAATCCCTAAGACCTCTGCGGGCTGTCTCCTGACTTGGAATGGAGGAGCTGCCCGGGGGCGTGAGAGAGAGAGGGACCCTTGGTGGGCCTGGCTGGCAACAGCGCAGCTGAGAATGTAATGAGCCACCTCCGTGCTGTCACCTTGAACCCTCAGCAAGCAGCGTGCGTCAGCCTCCAGGTGCCCCGCCCTGTGACTGAAGCGGCTTCAAGGCACACCTGCCCTCTCTCTGGGGGGCAAACAGGAGGACCCGTGCCTGATGAAAATGGGGGCCTCTGATACTCAGCGTCATCTGGTGATTGCCAAGTGGAAATGCAAGATCAGCGTTGTTAGGTCATTCAAATTTTGGAGAAAACCTAGGAGCCTGGATTTTCAAATGTGAAGTGTCCCATTTTTCAGATGTTGGCAGAATTTACAAACACATCAGACAGGCAAGAGGCCAGCTAGGGGCTGCCAGTGGGTGACCTCTGCCAGGCACTGAGCTGTCCTTGGAGGGTTTTGAGGAGGAATGAACGTGACGCAATTTGTGTTTCAGGAAGATCCCGGGCTGCGGGAGGTAGTGGGTGGGCAAAAGCGGGGCCAGGCTGGAGGCCAGGGGACCGATTGGGGGCCCTGGGGAGAGAGAAGGAGGCCTGAGGCCGGTCAGTGGTGCTGGGCCGGGAAGAAGAGCAGGGCTGCTCCCGATGGAGAATAAGCGTCTCGGGTCTTGGTGTTTCCTCACCCCCGAGGGCGCCCACTTACAGCAACGCGGTCCGGCGTAGAGTCTCGGGCCTGGACAGGGCCTGGGGAGCATGGCTGAGGGACAATTTCCAGGTCCTCTGCAGCTGGGTGCCCAGCACTGCCTGCAGCCCAGGGGGCTGAGGACAGTGGGGAATCAGCCTTGTTCTTACCAGGCTTTGAGGAAGCCTGCGCAGCACCCTCAGTGCTGCGTGGGTACGTTTCTCAGAGCCACACATTTAGTGCCAGGTGATCCTCTCAGTATTCAGTTACCCAGTTGTTGTGTCTTTGAGAGCCTGGTGGCCAGGGCCTGTGATGCTGTCACTGACAGCCTCACTGGACTAACGTAAACCACGGCGAGCTGTTGTCAGGGGGCGAGGGGAGCAGATGTGGAGCGGAGAGGGCACTCGGGTGATGAGGTGGGAGACGCAAGACACACCGTGGGGGGGCGAGTGGCCCTGCAGGCATTTCCTCCTGGGAGGGTCTATTCAAGTTTTCTTTCTCTTTTGGGAGTTTTGCTCATGTGCCTACAGGGGCTTCTCAGAGATGGGGACCATCCAGAGAGACTCTCGGTGCCTGAGAACAGGTTGTCACGATCTGTCCTCATCCTAAAGGTCTGGCTGGGGTAGTAGCAGAGGAGCTTGTCACAGGCAGTGGGATGAATGCAGAAGCCCTCAGGCTTCTTGATTTGTCTCCCTTTTCCCATCCAGACTCTGCTAGCCCTCCTGGGCTGTTATCCCTCCTAACACTGAAAGACAGCAACAGCAGCCTCATTCGTCATTATGAATATGTTCCAGGCATTGCACAAAATGCTCTTGGTGCATCGTCTCACTTAAAGGCGCTACTCTTATCCCCCTTCTAAAGGCGCGAACCTTGAGGTTTGTAGAGGTTAAGGCTAGGAAAGTGATGGACCCAGGCTTAAACTCAGAACTGTCTGACTCCCGTGTCTTTTCTCTTACCCACAGTCATATACTGAGCTGTGATATGGGGGGTGAGTCTGGGCAGCTTCAGAGATGTATAGATGTCAGATGGAATTTTGGTTTAAGGATCATCTAGTCAAGCACTATCATTTTGCAGATGAGGAAACTGAGGCAGGGAGTGGTTAAAGTTTGTGTCCAAGATCACACGGTAAGTGAACGATGGACTCAGGGTGTGAACCCATGACGCCCTTGGTCTAGTGCCTTCTGTGGTCCTTGCTAAGCCCCAGGCTCATCTCTGTTCATCCTTCCAACTTACCTGGGATGCTTCGTGGGAGCTCGCTCAGCTGTCCTTGGGCATGGAGGGTCAAGTTCTAGTGTGCTCCGTCCCGTGGGAAGCTTTCTTCTCTACGTCTCCCCACCTCTTAACAATGAACTTTCATCAGCTCTCTCATTTACCATTTCATAAATGCCCTCATATTTATAAATGTGAATGCTCAATTCCATTTATGATTCAACTTTATCTTCATGGTGAGTAAGGTAGGCCTGAGTTTCAATTCTGGTTGCGTTATTGCAGGGCCACTGTCTGAAGGCCTTTGACATGACCACTTGCCTTCCAGGACTACAGGCTGCTGGCTTTGGAAGGCCCCAAAATATCACGCACGTGGTTCCCCAGCACGTGTCTGCTGGTGCATGGTGAGGAGTGAAAAACAAGGACAATGTGGAGAGGTTGCAGGTGCACATATGTGTGTATATGTGTGTGTGTGAGAGAGAGAGATGGACAGTTAGAGACAGAGAGAGATAGAGACAGAAAGAGAGAAGAGACAGAGATGGTGGTGGGGGGGATGCTTTTCATGATGCTCCATTCACTTCAAAGAGTTCAAAAGGTGGTCCTCTTTTTTTTTTTTTTAAGGTGGTCCTTTTTGCTCTCCTTACTTTTGGGGATTGAATTACTTTATGAAACAGTGGTGAAAGAAGACACTATTAATGTTTTATCAATATACATGTTTGTCAACCCTCCCAGTCTCACAATGTTTTTTAACATTTTACGGATGGGGGAAGCCAAGTCTGGGAGACCATGCTCTCTGGGGCATCTTCTCACCCAATACAGGATTCTCTTTGCCATGTTGGGAGCTCACTGCCTTCCAAGGAAGCCTAACTCATTGCTGGATGGTGCGTAGGACTAGAGAAGTCTTTCTTGTATTGAACTGAGGATTGGCTTCCTCTGATATCTATCAATTAGCCCTAATTCTACCATGTATAGCAACGCAGCCTCTCTGTCACATAGTTTCTTCAAATATTTGGAGGACCACCTTGTCGGAGAGAGATTGTTGCTTTAGTCAATAGAATTAGGTAGGACCAATGGGTCATATTAGAGAGGGATAAATGAAGGCCCATCTCTAATTTCTTCTCCCATATCATCTGTCTCACGGCCTCCTAATAAGGAAAATAACAACAATGACAGCTAACATGCAGTGAGTGCTTATTTTGTGTGAGGTACTATTCTAAGCACTTTGCGGTATATGAACTCATTAAACCCTCACAGCCAACCTCAGAGGCAGAACCCTCATTAGCCCTATTTTACAGATGAAAAACCGAGGCGCAGGGAAGTTAAGTAACTTGCCCATGGGCCCACTGCCAGGAAGTGGTGGGACTGGGATGGACACCTGTACAGTCTGCTTACAGAGCTTGTGCTTTTAACTACTAAACTTTTAACTTTAGATGTCTTTGCTCACCTCTCTCTTCTACTCATCACTGTCAAATTTATTAAAATATGATGCCACGGCTGCATCTAAAAGTAATGTGGATTGATAAGTCTAAAGTGAGGGGACCATTCTCCCCTTGGTTGGCCACCATATAGCTACTTAGGCAACTAGGATCAATGTAATGGGTTTGGCAGCAACACCATACCCTGAGCTCTACCTCTGCTTGCATTTAACTCAAATAAACCTTGTCTTTTTTTTAAGAAAAAAAAAACAGTTCACCCCAATCTGTGATTTTTGCAATTGATTTTTGAATGTAAGAGTAGGGTTTGGTATATTTCTTCGTGTCAAATCTTTTTCTACAACTCTGTAAAAAATTAAACTGGATTTTTATGTGGGCATAGACTATAATAATTTGATGGTTTAGAGTGATGGGATTGTGGGCAATTTTTTAAAATTTTCAAATTTATGGTTGTCATGATGTTATTGTGCAAGAAATAAAAACCGGTAGAGGAAAAAATTAACTTTTTAGTTTTGGGCCATCTTTTTAGGTTGCTCAAAGTTTTATAACACTGCCCATCAGAATCCATCTCCCCAGCAGAGTGGCTGTCCTTCACAGCTTAGCAGCATGTGCAAATGGCAAGTCTGCTGTATCTTCTTCCAAGTCGCTGGTGCCTCGACAGTCCCAAGAGGGCAGGGATAAATCCCCACTCCATGCAATTCAGCCTAGAAACTTCCCGTACTGAGTTCACGTATGCTCAGTAGCAATGTGTCAGTAGTTTAGAAGATTACAAGTTGGAGCCCATTGCCAGCCAGGGGCTGGTGTGGAAACTGATTAGAATGAACAGAGTCCATCACTGAACATTTCAACAGACACTTGCTGAGAACCTGACACATGCCGGGCTATAAAGATGCATAAGGTGCAGTCATCCTCACGCACTTGCCTTCAGTGGTCTGGTCTCGTCTCTGAGGTCCTTCCGTGAGTCACCAGTCTTGGTCCTGGAGATGTTAGTAGACAGCCCCAGAGGAAGTGCCTCATCCTGGGCGACATCATCACGAACAAGAGGGACATCTTTCCATGAGCGCGTTGTATTACACCCCATGCCTGAATCTTCTATCTGAAATTCTACCTCTTCCAGGGAGCCTCTCTGTCTTAATTAAAAGGAAAATACTAAAGAGTGGTGGGGTGGGGAGTGTCCTCTTCTTCATGACCTTCCTTTGTTGGAAAACCTTCAATGGCTCCAGGAGCTCACAGCGCAAGCCTGGCCTCTCTGCCCGACACTCGGAGCCCGGATGCTCTGGCCCCTCCCTGCTTACTCAGCGTTACTCCCTCCTCTAGTCTCTCAGGCGGCCCAGCCCCTGCCTTGTCCCTGGTCACTCCATGCTTTCCCCCATCACCCTTGCTCAGAGTGCCCCCTTTCTTGGAATGCCCTCTCTTTTCTGCCACCAGCCGAATCTTTCCTGACCAGTCCTGCAAGACCCCAGTCAAGGTCTCCCTCCCCCTGAAAACTTCCTTGAAGGCCCCAGCTGTCGCCAACTTCGCTTCTCTGTGGAGAGAGAGTTATGGTCTCTACCACGTAGTTCAGCACTACTTTATGTATGTTCTCGTCTTATTGGATGATGTTTCATATGATATTCTTATTTCGCCACTGACGTGGCGGCACTTTTATTACAGGAGCTGTGGATTTCATTC
>NW_006790311.1:589177-589698 GCF_000442215.2 Lipotes vexillifer
TAGCTCGCAGAGCAGACACCTGATAAATATGTGCTGGGTTTTTCTTCTTGTTGTTCTTATTGCTTTATCCCAAGAAGAGAATTAAAAGCTGTCATGTTTTCTGATCGTTCCAGTCACGCCCCCATCATTTTTCTCCATGCACATCTCCCTTCTAACCCAATGGGACTCGTCACTTTTACTTGAAAGTGCCCTCCTACATCTGGACTTTCCATAATCCTGCCATAAACCACAGCATCGGTGGTGGCGTTTGCTTGTTTGGGCAGCTCCCCCATACAGATTGCCAGCTTCCCCAGGGGCTGCTCAGCTCTGTCCCCCTGCACGGGGTCTTCCGCCAGACAGGTGGCATCAGTAAATGATCATTGCCTTGGTCAGCTCAGGGCTCTCCACAGCCATGAGCCTCTTCTTCTCTGGGGAAGGGGATGAAACTCGCAAGAAATCCTGTCTCTCCATCCTGCTTAGTCCTCTAAACAACCGTCGTTTTGCACCAGGAGCTCCTTGCTCAGGAAACTCCCCCCCGCCCC